>NC_136017.1:8241306-8585806 GCF_048128805.1 Centroberyx gerrardi
TTGAGTAGTAACTTTCTGGGTGATCATCCTTGATTGCATAGACAGCGAGGTGACTGAACCTCATTTTCTATACTGTATAATGTGCAATCAGCTCACTCAAGTGTCACGATATCATCTCTCAGCTCTGTCACCTTGCTACCAGCCACTTGCACTACTAGAGGGGACAAATGGCGTTTTTGAGCAAGACAACAATGGCCTGCATTGTAGCCATGCATGAGAGACAAAACCTGAAACTACCCACAGGCTAAAATAGCACCACATACATTGCTCAAAATCAGTGTTGGTAACTTCATGATGACTGTTTGCGGGAACATTTTATAGTAAATGTTATTGTCTAATTCCAGGAACACACGACAATAGTTTTCAAGTAAAGAACAAAGTTACAAAATTTGAGAAATGCACAATTGGTGTACTGAACTTGTGGTTGTACTGAACTTTTGGTATGCTGTACGGCTGAGTTCTCGCCTTCCTCTCCTCCTGTACTTTCCCCCCCAGAGACACCAAGTTCATCTACACCGAGGACCTAAGGTTTCCACCGAGGAAGAGTACTGAATTCAGACTCATCTTTATGGGACAAAGGGTTAGGAGAGGATGAGTGGAACTCAGGTTTCTTCATGGGAGATCTTTTCACTACTATTTCCTCCTGCACTTATGTAAAACTTTTTGCCATTGTTTCTGCAGTTCAGGCTCAGTGTCACAAATTTTCTCATTACTCAAATGGACCACAGAGGTCCTGAATGCAAAGTAAAGATTTATAAAGCTGCTATCTCCCAGCTCAAGATATTGGCCTTCTCAATTGTGTTTTTATTCTGAGTTGAGAGCTACTGCCTGTTCTTTGAACAGAAAGTTATTTGGTCTCAGCTGCCCAATGAGGCGCTCTCTGACAATATGTGATTCTACCAGTCAGGCTGCCCCAAAAATACAATTGTACTGTATTGATTTTTTTTGTTTTTGTTTAGTTTTTGACTGACCAGAAAACATAAATGCGTCACTCAGAAACATATGAAAGGAAGCTTTTCTACTAAATACATACATCAAGCACAGATGAGGGCATTTTCAAGATACAGTGACATAGATTTTCAAAATACTACAAGATATTATTATTGTGACTTTGTTGCTGAGAAACAACCTGCTCCAACCGTCTTTGCCAACAGTCACAATACTAGTAGATGTCTCACCTGCACCATATGTCTTCCTTTTGATCAGCTTTTCCATGTTACTGTGGAATTCAGCATCAGAAAAGCCTCTTGTGAAGCAAACCAGAGGCAACCATCAAGGCTAATGATTGAGGTGAGTCTGTCCGCTACGCCTGTAAGTGCTGGAATCTTAATTCTCATTTCATTCATCCCAGACAATGAGTGAAGCAACACGTTTTTTTTTCTGTGGCAAAAAAAAACTGTCATTGCCACGGGGATAGAAATGGCGCGGCGGTGGGCTGATTATTCTCCTGCCACATCTTGCCAGTGGCTGTGACATGGCCATTATCTCAGGCCTGCGGATTAATTCAGCCACAAAGGAGAGGTCAGTGGCTCCTGCCAGGCCTGAGAGAGGCGACTCTGGGGATTATGCGAGGGGGAGTGGGGCAAGGAAGAAACGTCTTCCTCCTGCCTTTCAGCAATAAAATTCAAAGGTTTAAGGTCAACAGTCTCCCTAATTGGGA
Source organism: Centroberyx gerrardi (assembly GCF_048128805.1). NCBI lineage: Eukaryota > Metazoa > Chordata > Actinopteri > Beryciformes > Berycidae > Centroberyx > Centroberyx gerrardi. The sequence goes on from NC_136017.1 coordinate 8,242,967, forward strand.
GGGTACATCCCATGACAATACCGGTGTCTTCCCACAGCGGCAGTTCATGGTACGCCATTAAAGCTGGATTTCCCTGCTAAACGAGCTGCATTGTAAACTGAATTACACTCATATTCTGAATTTTACTGCGGAATGGGATAACGCTGTGCTCACAATTTTAAGTATGAATTGGATCGGACTGAAAATCCCAATTACATTAAACCCGGAATGATTTGATGTTTACACAATGAGCTGCATGGCTGTATTATGCTATTAAATCCGGGGGGTGCATTTCAATATTTCATATGGCTTACATGGTTAAGATGGAAAATACAATGTATAGCATAATATGTGGATTCATATGAAATAACATTATTATGCAATCATAATTGTACCAGTGGAACTTGCAGCATTTCACCGATAGATAGTATTTTTTTTCTATTAGAGCCCATTCAAATTCTGGGTAAAAAAAAAAAACAACAAAAAAAAACAACTGGTCTTGGAGCTAATGACATTTCCCTCTCTGATCTCAAGATCAGTGCTTCAAAGCTTCAACCCTCCATTATTCACTTTTCAGCTTGTCCAATTCCTCCCACTCCAACACACTCTTATATTTCTATTCCCCTTTCTACCTATCACCCTCGATTTTACTCGTGTCAGAGGCTTTCATCTTTCCCTTTTTTTGCTTCATTGTGCAATGAATTGCCTGTTCACCTTTTCTGATTTTCCTCCGGATATCATGTCTGTCTGTCTTTCAGTCCCTCCCCGCTCTCTCTTTCTCTTTCTCTCCCTCACTCTGACAGTTTCATGGTTGTCCATCTGTTGTTCCTGACAGAAGCTGCCACCAACTGTCACCGAGGCTGTCACCACGGCCGGGCCAACCGGGGATTTAGGATGCCAGGGCAGGGAGCCACTGGGTCAAATCACGCCAGTATAAATATTACTCAAAACTATCTGTCCCTCTCTCCTTTCTGACCCCCTCTCCCCACCACTCCGCCCCATTTCTGCCACAGTGCCATCGGCATCATGAGGCAAAACCAGCACAGTCAATCAGAGCTGAGACACTTCACTCCTCTATAACTGAGCTCTATCAAACTTCATCACAACATACCGCAGAGCCCTTAATTTCTACACATCATGTCTGTTGGTAAAGGAAGCAAAAGTTCTATTACTGTTAATCTTCTGCTAATCTTCACACAGCAATCCTATTCCCATATTCAGGAAGAACTAAACGTCATTGACCCAAATGCGTCATGTACTTGTTTGCCTTGTCATCGTCAACTGTCTCATCCATTGGCTGCAGGTACATTTGTTTGTTTTGAAGAATCAATCCAGAATTTACGTGACCATCATCTGAAATATGGACATAATACTTGGAACTTCCTTAATCCCTCTTAACTCAAAATACTTTTACTTGTACAAATGTAAACAAACATTTTACAGAGTCCAAATACATGTCAAACTTGTATTTAGCTGTCACATACTGTCCGTCCTTATATCAGAAGACAGTGAATTTCAAGAGAGAAGAGAGAAAAAATAATACAATTACAGACTGGGCTTTACCAGCTAACAGACAGACTTAAAGGCAGTATGCACAAAGTCAGAAATGTGCAGGAATACAAGGTCTTATAGTTTTAAGGCTCAACACAAAAGGAATCCATATAGCGGGGGGGCTGAATCCCACTTTCCATTCCACGCTCCATCCATTTACTCTCTCACTCTCTTTACTGTCACTCCCTCAGTCAAACCTCAAAATATAGAAAGCTTCTCCAAGCACCACTTAGTCAATTTGAATTAAAAACATGGGGCACATGGCCATAAATGACTGTAATTACGTTCTGAAGAGTGAATTTTCAACGTTTTTTTTTTTTTTTTTGACGTTAGAACATGCATGGCAGATGTTACTTTGGAAATCGCTCCTTCATCTCGTCTCAGTGCGAAATGAGACATCATACCTGCCACCGCCAGCAGTAATGAGACAGCATGGTCAAGACTTACATTCACTGTCTCATTGTCAGTATTGTCGTTCTATTACTACATCCAGCTGTTTGCAGCACCGTGAGTCATTGCCAGGCATATTAAAACACTATTATACCAAGTCATTATACAGACTTGAAGATATCAACAAAACTCCAGGCAACACAGGTTCACCCGGTCCAGGGGGCAGGGGCAGCCTGACACCGAGACACAGGGTGAAGGAAAAGCAAGGCAGAAATGTAGGAAGCAAAGTAGATGTGTACCTGAGTTGGAGATCCATTACGTTAATGGCTAATTTACAACCATAATAAAAGCTGCTCATGTGACAGCAGTGACTTTGAAGAGCACCATTAAATCAGGTTCAGTATCAGCTTGTATATTCAACATACTCTCTCAAACTACAGTCCATAGCGAGCATCTATTTTTTTTTTAGCCTTTATTTATCCAAGAGCATTTGCTGGGCATGCATGCTCTTTTTCAGCACTGACCTGCTTCACATTCACAGTGTTACTCACCCATACGTTCAGATATAGAACTGCCTTGAATAACTGCAGTCTTCTATTGTGGGCCACTGAGCAGCAATATTGTAGGCGTTTGATGTTACCAGTAAACTTAACATCTTGAATGTCATGATGTATCATCTGTTAGAGAGGCAAGCAAAGCCAAGCGCAAGGATACAGTCATTTGCATATCGAATTAACAGATTGAATGCTTATTATTCCACCTTCATGTGGATAGTCTCCGGTTAGAGACTTAACCGGTTGCCACTGGAGACTGCTTTCCTCTGCGGTCTGGGTAAATGTCAAGTTGTTATTCAATCTGATATTGTATCCTTGAAAATAAACAAAGATTCGAAGACTCATTGGAAGTTGCTTTAAAATGGGCAAATGCCACAGATGAAGGAATCCTATTGATCTCGGCTCACTTTGGGTTCATAAATCCTGCGCTGGGCTGAGGATATATGGTGCAGAATGTGTGAGTGTGCAGATAGATAGACAGATAGACAAATCGACAGATAGATAGATAGATATATAGATAGATGATAGATAGGTGTATGTAGGTACAGTATGTGTGTGTGGACTTGGCGATAGCGTTGTGTTTTGTTCAGCAGCATTGGGTATTGCAGTAAGCACATTAAAAAGGAATCTGTCATTGAGCTCATGGGTGAGTACAACTGCACCTCCCTCACAAACAACTCCCCCCCCCCCCACCTGCCCCCCCCCTCCCCCCACCCACCCACACCCCACTGATGGATGATAGCAGGGTGTGCATCTGCATACATAGCCTCAGCTCCGCATGGCTTTCAATTAGAACTGTCAGGAACATGCACTCAGCGCCCCACTGAGATAAAGGTAGGCAAACAAATCAATATGCATGGAGGCAGGCATTCCTCTAAAACTAACATACACACACACACACACACACATACATATCTTACGCCACATTCACACGCATATGGACACAAACAGTTTGCATCACAATCGCGCATACATATACACCCACCCGCACAAACACGCATGCAATCGCACGTATATATCATATTCATACACATACGCACATGCACACAAACACACACATACATTGCATTCGTACACACACAAGCGCACATACAGTACACCACTACGAGTATCCCTGACTTGGATAATTGTCACCGCTGTAACTCGAAAGACAACATATCCCCCAGCTTTAGAATTAGCATATTCATTATTTAACTGGGGAGCAGCTGGCTAATTGGCAAATGAAATGCTTTCAATAACGTTCACATGAGAAGCAGAATTTGATTAAACTGAATCTGGGGAAAATACCAAAAAAGGAAACGAATATAAATGAGCATGTGGAAAAAAAGATAACTTTTGGGACATGGGCAAAGTGACAGTCTTAGTCATAAACACTGCCACTGCGCAGACGTGATGACTCTGCTGTGTTTGTGGTCCACAATAAAGTGGGCCACAGTCAACAGAAATGCATAAAAACATGGCAACAATTACTACAATTTCCCATCCGGCACTACTTCTGTATTCTCTGAAAGAGAGGAAGGGTATCATAGCTTCGTTCTGGCGCAGGTACTTCAGTTTTAATGGACTACCAAAGCCGACTGACTCATGTCGGCTTTCTAAATCAGAAAGGAAGGAGGAGGGGGTGGGATGGGCTCGTAAAAGTGCCCCCACGATTCTCGTCTCTGCTCATTCAAGTTAATGACACACACTCTCCGGCCATATATCAGGGTCTGTTTGATCCTGGTCTGGGATATTAAACTTTGATGGGCCCCTGCCTTCACTACTCCCTGCCTTCCTTTGCAGAGGACAGTGCAGGGTTAATGCGCTACATGCTTCCCATCTGATAGCCAACAAGAAATGCCTGAGTCATATTCACGCAGATGGATTACTGGATATGACTCATAAATACGATAATAAATAAATAAGTAAGTGTTGGCATCAAGCTGAAGAAGTTTCTTTCCAAAATGTTACACATCTATTTTGGTAATTTTGCGACTTGTGATTCACGACAATAAGGTGGCATGAGTGTCAGCAGGGTGGCAAAAGAGTATCAAAAGAGTAGCAAGTAGCACCGGCCTGCAGCAGAGCAATGGGGCGGTGGTAGAAGCAGAGGAGAAGGGCGATGGAAGGGTAGCAGAGATCGGTTGCTGTGCTGTTGGGCCACAGCAGCAGAAGCTGCTGGTGGCTGTCAGTACACATCAGCTAAGATACATATAGTTGGTACACTGAGGTTAGCAACACTGTTTGCTGGCAGCAAACCACTGGTGGCTGCTGTGTCGCAGCCACTAGTGGCTTGCTCCTATAAATGTTTGTCAGATTTCAAAAGTTGGTGTGCTGTTGCGGTGGGTGTACTGTCAGTCCTCCATCGGAGAGAAAGCTTCTGAATAGAGGATAGCGGCTTGGAAGACATCCATTAGTCACTGATGTTCTGCAAGGTGTTTGCTACCTCGGAAACTTTAGTAGAATTCTACACTGCTCAGTTTTTCCAAAGTGAAGCTAAAGAATACATTGACCCAAAGGTATGGCTGTATCTTGGAGGGTTGGCTTGGACCCATCCTGTAATCTAGATTGCACAGGTAAGATCCCTGCCCATTTGAACAACCAACTTCCCATGTGTCCTGTCAAACTGTCCTGAACACCTACAGTACCAGCATCATTTTAAGTCACTCTGGGTGAAAGTCAACAATATGTTCTCAAACCTTTGTAGAAATGACAAGGGGAACAATAGCCAGATTTAGCTTGTACCACATTAACGACAAATGTGCGCAGCCACTCCAGTCAAGTGCAGTGGTGAGCTACAATTTCCAAGCAAAGCGGCCTTTAATGGCAGCACTGCATAGACGACACTCATAACAAAGTGCTCTGTTGTTTATTTTCCCATTTCCCTCTCTGCATTTAATTGTATACGGTGACTGGTGGGTGGGTGTTGAGTTAGCTGACTGTGACGACCCTTTGTGTTGAACTGAGTGGAGGCTGTTTCCACACAATCACTGGCAGAGGCCCGTGCTAACATTTAGAGATGGTGTCCCCGCTGGGTTTGCACAACATGCAAATGTGTCGCCCATCTCTCCAATGGCTTTAGACGCTCTTTTTTCCTGCTGTTGGTGTTGTTGTTGTTGATAATAGTGTTTGTTGTCGGACCACGTGGGGGGACAACGCGGGCTCCCACAGCTGGGCCGTAGCGGCCTGGAGACAATGGGCATCCTGGGCGGCTCTGACGCAATGCAACAATTGTGTGAGGAAAGAGCAGAAGCGAGTCAACAGAACGCGATCTCTTCATTTCTGATTAGCATTTGAAACGAGCTCCGCCATCAGGTCCTGTGGAGGGCTTTTCAGAAAGCAGTGATATAAAGCCTTTGTTGTTATTCGTTGATAACGTATATATCAGTGGAGTCGAGTGGTATGTGTGTGTGTTTGCATGCATGTGTGTTTGCATGCTTGTGCATGTGTGCGTGTGTCTGTGTAGAGAGAAAGAGAGGTGTTTTTGCATTCGTAAAGGAGCATGGCCATTTGAGAAAATCTTGAAGTTGCTGGGTGTCATCACTGCCTTCTCTCTGGCTATTGCTTACAATGTAGGTGCAAAGGGAACTCGTCTTCAACTTTCAATGAAAAAGTGAGTACAATTTCGGATTTCCACTCAGCCGTAGTCTTGCTTCTCAGTGTTAATGAGCTGCGCTCTTGCCACCTTTATCAGCGGCACAGCCTATTTAATTATTCATACCGAGCCTGTTCTTTCCGCCATTGTTGCCTGAAATCCTTCCCCACACTTCCCTTCTTTTGCTTTTAAGAAATTCTGTTTACATGCAGCCTGGAGCTGCATTGAATGACAGCTTGAACACTGGAGTTTGTCTGGGCTTGGCTGTATGTTTGTGTGTGTTTGTTGTGCCTAAGCTCCTTGATCGTGGGAAACGGAGGAGGAATTTCAGTCCCTGCCTCTTAACACAGCAAAGCATGCCTTGTGTTGAGCTTAATGATGAGTTGTAGGGCAGAAAACATGCCTTAGACATAAGACGGAAACAGGCCACATCAGCCAGCTCTGCAAATACCTTGATATCTTGTTGTCTGGATGAAAGGAGCTATGAACTGTGGCTATGGGGGCTGTTGTGCCATGTATAGGATTGATGAATAAATAACACTGGCTACCACAGGGGAGGCCCAGAATCGCAGAATTTCACATACGCTACCTCCTTTCATGATCATCCATCTCCGCAAACATTCCACATCCTCCTCCTCTTCCTCCTCCTCTCTCTCTGTCTGTCTCTCTCTCTCTCTCTCATCCCCTTTTCCACCCCCAACTCCTTTTTCGGATTTCTTTTGTTTCCATAGAAACTGGGTCTTGTCCCATGCATTCTTCTCTCATGGCAGCTTCCTTCCCTGCTGGCTAGGCTTCTGGAAGAGTATCACTCCTTCCAAACAAGCAGCAGCAACCTCGCCTACAGCTTACAATATCTAATGGGAATTTTTCCTTTTTTTACCGCAGGGACCCATCAATCAAATGTGAGCAATAACATGATGTAGCTATATATAACCGTACTGTATATGGACAATGGCTTGCAACTGACAAAAGAGCATTAGAAGAGCTGGGGTGTATATGCAGTGTAAATCAATATAAAAGAGTCTTAAAGCGTTAACGACGGTTTAGACGCCGTGGATCAATTGTGACCACAACAGCTTAATTTTGCATTCTGTTCATAGACATACGGAAACTGACAAGACCGCTGCAGTTCAAAACCGCCGCTTAGATCAATCCACGCAGGAAACATAATACTCTATGATGTTCATCACACTGGAACTGGAAATCAATAAAAACATATGGGAGAAGCTGTTGTTGCTAATAAAGCTTGATGAATGAAAACGAGTCTCTTAGCTTGTCTGTCGTGTTCATTTTCATAGCGAGGCAATACTTTTGTATGATCACATTTTAGGAAAAGTTCTGAGCATATACAAAAATTGCCTTATTCATCCCGCCAGCATTCTTGGTGAATTTCATTGAACTTTAAACCATCTCAGAATTCCATTAATATACATTTAACCCAGTAAAAGGTCTGTGAGAGGACTAGGCTTAATCCTTTATTTGATTCTATTTAACTTGTATTTAACCAAGTAGGCCTCGATTTCTGCAAAGCATCTTAGAGCAAAGAGGATCGTTGTATTCTAAGCCCATGGATGGGGAAGCTCAGATTAATTAACGAATTCTTATTTACACTGATGGCCTCGTGGCCTTTATCCAAAAAGGGCAGCCCTGCCTCCGAAAGTTAAAGGACGGGCTGGAGGAAGTGTTTTCGCTCCCAAATTGATTCAAGAATCTAATTTGTATATTTGAAACAAAATACAGATCGGTGCTTTAACGATAATCTTGTATGAGGCCAAAATAATCAATGGATGGACTGGAGCCAAAACAACCAAATTAATGTTCAGCACACTATAATTACGCTGACATTCTGAGCTCAAATGGCTAACAGATCCACGCTCTAAGCATAAAGTTCACAAAAAAGGCCAGATCAAACTTTCCCCGGCGTTCTCGTTCTCTTCCATTTTGCTCTTTCCTGCTAATACTGGGCTGCCTGAAATGACCCAGCTAGTGGAGCGTTACTGGGTCAAACGTCTACTGTAGCTGGCCTCCAGATTTATGAATCTGCGGGCTCCTGTGGTGGATATCGTCGGATTTGGACCTCAGCCTCAGGGTCAAACAAGGTAGCGTCGAGATGGACCGGATCCACCGTCTCTGCAGACATGATAAATGATGGCACCAGGAGTTTGAGCTCGATGATGGCTTACATTGCGGACTGGAGCAAAAATCTATTTGGATTTGGCTTCAGATATTTGAGTGAGATGAGGGTGCACTTAATTCATCTCACTAGACACTTCAGCAGCCTAGAAAGTGAATAACTTGCTTGAAAGTTATAAGCCTAGTTAACCTTGTGCCCCCTTTTTTTTTTTTCAAGTGTTCAAAAATGTATTCAGCTACTGCACTGGCCAGATTTGGAACAAGGTGATGGGCAAAAGTGTTTTTCTATGATGAATGAAAGCGAGTGAAAAGCAAGGCCAGGCCAGTAGATTGAGAGCGTTAGGTAACCCTGCCCCGGTCACAGTTGAGAGACCATTTCATAATAACCTAATTAAGTTTACAGGCTGATTGTTGTGGATTATGTGCTAAGCTGACACTTGTCAAAATAGAACATGCATGCCTGTTGGCACCAAACAGCAGGGACTCAACCAGGTTATTAAAGCTGTAACCCATTTCCATTCAGCTCCTGCTAAATGGATAACAACACCAGAGATGGATTTCCATTTTATCCTAATTCACGACATCATGACTACATACTCTATTTCCCTGATGGCTCTCATTTCAGAATATCCGTCTGCATCAAGCATTCCCCTTTCATCATCCATTATTATATTTTCGTCTCATACTCTGTGTACTGAAAGGAATGGGAGGGTGCTCTCGAGTCAGAGAGAGCTAAATATATATAGAGAGAAACATGCAAATCCACATAATTCAAAAGTGGTTGCATAATTAATAATTGCTAGCGTGCTCACAACCTGTTATTCCAAATGATCAGACACAAACATCAGATAAATACACAGATAACGCATATAAATACTGTACAAATATTGGAGGAACCCAAAGTTTCTGGTTTGTTTTTTATGTAAAAGTTTGCTTGTGCCTGTCTGGAATTCTATGTGGCAAGCTTTGCAATTGGACCAGTGCTTTTGGTTCCTGTTTGGTCAGTCGCAGAAAAGCATTTCATGGCCCGGAGTGAAGCTGAGCTCATTACAAATTAACATGCTGACCACTCCGACCTGAGTGTGACAGGAGTGATAAGAGAGTGGTGGTGATAGGAGATTGAAGGGGGCAATTATAAAAAGCTCAACAAACTCGAAGTCGATGTTTTAATGGAACCTCTAATCTGCTTAGGGGGAGATACTAAAGATGGAGTAGTCTGGATAAAGTGTACCACTTAACACTTTGTTGTTGTTTGTTTGTTTGTTTTGCCTCGTTTTTAGTCCCTTTTTATCTCATATGCATAAATTGATCTTTTGCATTTCTTCTTTGTGTATTTTTTCATATTTCATCCCTGTTTTTTAACATGTTCATGTGTTTATCACAGTGCAAATAAACTAAACTAAACACTGTCAGCTTATCACATGACCTGGTGCCAAGCCGGAACAGAGCAGACCTCCATGAACCCGTGAAAGTGAATAAAAAAAGTAGTTGTACCTTCAATAAAGGCCACCCGCTGTCCAATTTCAAGTAATGATTAACTGTATTCGAGCCTCTAGCGGTGCTCAATTGACATGATATAGTTCATAGCTCTCTAAATAGCTCGTTCAATCAGTCGTTTGCAACTCACTGGGGCGAATCGCCATTCCCAATCCACTAAAAAGATAGTTCAGAATGAACAAATCGTTCAGGAGTCGCACATCACTAATCAGACCATTAAGTCTGAACAACACGGTGCCAGTGACTTGAAAAGACAAGAGTGGCAATGATGCTAGGCTGCTGGCGAGATGACTCAACAGAGTACGAGCCAAACCTGAGACGGGGCCCGTTCCACCGCCTCCCGCTGTGAGAAAACAACAAATGTTTGGTTACGTCTGGAATGTTTGAACAGATGGAGGAGAACCCTTTCTGCCAATCGTCATCCCCTGAAGGTAGCCCGCCCTAACGCAGCGAGCCGCAGACTGGAAGCCACATCCCTCCATCATGCTCGACTTGCTGCGCCTACAGCACTCCCTCTAACTGCCAAACACACACACACACACACACTAAGACAGACACACACACTCTCACATTAAACCCTTCCTTAGCCATTCACCAGGCTTGTCTTTCGTCAACTCAAGCCTCTCCTCACCTAACACTGACCCCTGCACCCCTCCTTCCACCGTACTTCTCTCATTACGCCAGCTGTTTTCTCGGCAGAGCCCTAGCCTCCTTCATTACGGGCCCTCGCCGCGCTCGCTGGCAAGCCCCCCAGGGCTCGTTATCGATAGCACTGCACTGAGCAGCCCAGCCGATTGGAAAGACTTGCCGCTGAGGCTCAATGGACGTGCGGGGGCGAGCAGGGAGAATTCATTAGAGCCTAGCGGCACCACTAAATCTGATGCAGCAACTGCGACTTATTCCTTGGTCTGATAGGTACAATTTATTGGAGGCGAGTCTTTTTCCCCTCTCCTGTGATGTGGGGATGAGAGGGGCTGTAAACACTGGGCACTCCTTGCGGCGGGCAAAGATAACGGTGGCAGAAGGTTATCTGCGTCGCAACGGGAGTGATGTATGCACGGCAAATATGGGAGAGTGGCGTTCTGTTGCGTCCGCCTCCCTCGCCCCTCTCTCTCATGGCCTACTGTCAGTGTCTCTCTGGCGCTCTCATCTTTACTGATCTGATCTGCTGTTGAAATAAAGATCTGTGGTAAACACTGACAAGGGGTGCGGGGTAGTCTCAGGTGAATTTAACACACAGATCTCTTTTTCTGTCTATATTCCAATTACACATATAACTGACAGAGAGGAGAGCTGAGAGCATGCGTAACTCCTGAATTATCTTCATTGTGTTTACCTGCGGCCTCAGATTGCCCCTGTAAACTCTTAAAACACACACTCCATGCCCACAAACTCTCCTCACAACACATTATGCGCACACACTCAGACACACACTTACACAACCCCATTGGACACTCCAAGTGGCCCTTAACAGCAACCTGCTGAATCCTGATTACAGGCTCTCCATTAGCTAGCTCCTTCATTAGCATGCCTTTAATTGGGGCCGTGTTAGCATCCTACCCCGCCGCGCCGCTACCCAAGCCTTCCGCGGGGCTCTCGGGCGTGTTTACCGCCGCGCTTTGGTGAGTGAAACAGAGGAAACAATGTGCCTGTTTAAGGCCGCTCTGCTCGGTGACAGCCCCCTGGCAGGCCGAGGCGGCTTCTCTAGTGGCTGGCCTTGACTGCGTGTCCTCAGGCTGAGAGCGACTGTAAGGAGGAGAGGCGACGCGGCCAGCAGGAGGAGGAGAAAGAGCTGTCGGCGGGAAACGAGGCAGACCGCAGTGGATGTGTGACTGGCTTGCGGCCTCGCTTGCCCTTATAAGGTCTTGGGAAGTCGAAACGCATGTCTGCGCACGTACGCCGCTCGCCCGCCTCACCCCAATTTCTGTCTTTGGGCCACCTTGCCCTGTGGAATCTGGTCCATCGATCTGTCCGGGTCGACTAGTGTAAATGCACTATTCACAATCTGTCTCCCTGGCTCTAATTTCCATTTGAGCGATTGGCCGGTATGGCTGGAGCTTCGCCCAGAGGCTGAAGTCCATGGAGAGTGACTCTATTGTCTAGTGCTTTATTTATCCCTCACTGGGCCAGAAAACTACAGCACCCCCCCCCCCACACACACACACACACACACACACACACACACATCCCAACCTCCCTCCAGCTCGCCAGCCAGCTGTAAGAGAAGAATGGACACTGCAGAGGAGCAGGAGGAGCCGTCTGCTGTGGCTGTTTGAATTGGAGTCTGTCGCATACAGCCTGGTGGAGCTGTCGCTGTTTCAGCACTGCCTGTGCGGTCCTTGGGTTGTTTTCAGGTTCACTGGCTTCTGGTTAAGCTAAACAGCCGGGGCGGTGCAGGGAGCTCTGAAAGTCTGACTTAAAAAAAAAAAAAAGCCTCGCCGTTTCTTCTCTTCTGACTTACTCGTGGGTCTCAGTTTCAGTGTGGATACAAAAAGCTTTTAATTGCAACAATCACAGAGTAATTAGCATTTTACGCTTGTTTTGAAACCAGAAAGAGCGTAGTGCCAGTGTACCCTTCAACTTCCCTTTGAACATGCTTGTTAGCATTCTTAAACTGGCAGCATTCACTGGTTTCAAAGAGAACCAGGAACACTGCGAAATGAATTATATGACAATACTTTGCTTAAATCTCTCCTGGAAAAGCAAAATAACTGAAATTTGGACCTTGCAAAGTTCAACTCAGTTCAACTCAGACTCAGTTGCTTCAAAGGAGCAACCATGACACATGTTATGTAATTATCAGTCAAATCACCTTATGTCATTTCAAACCATTTGAAACCTGTCATGGTTGACCCTATGACTCCCATAATGCAGGTGCTAATTTTTGATTTCTCCATTTCTGATTTTTGAGTGATTCATATAGGCATCCTGAGAAATTATCGTATTCTATTCTATTCTATCCATGTATTGCTCTTAAAACCACTTAAAGTCCACCAAAACATATATGAGACAACAGCTGGCTTGCTGAAATAGCTAGTTAACCATTTCATTGTCTCCAAACTAATGTCAAGGTTTTCATCCCAAAAAGATAATAAGCTATATCTGCAGCGAAGCACAGCCACTAGTAGTATCTATGTGTTTTGAACTCGGCAGACAGCAAATGCAATTATTTATTTAATGTGAAAAGTAACACAAGTACTATCAACTATAAACTACTATAAAGTTCTTAACATGAGCATATAAAAGTAGATTTTTAAGATCTTTTTAGATATCTTACTGAGGGAATATTCCCTTGGACACACTTAGAATTTATGTTACATTTACCACATCATGACTAAGCCTGTTATTAATACTGTCCAGAAGTTTTACGTCATGATGGCTAACGCTAACACATTCATCTTTGCTTTTATCTGTCTTGCCGAAGTACAACAACATGGCAAGTAACATAGCAAGAGAAATCAGTTTCTCATCTTTTGGGTGATGCATACAAAATCAAACATGTCAATGTGGGTAGCATAAGTGAAGGTATTTTACTATTCCTAAGAAAGGAAACATAGACATCTCAAATGTGTTAATAACAGAAAACACATGAAACTGTGTCATGTATGCCTACAAAGAATATATTTTTGGTATTTCAAATATTACAGAACAAATTATATATTCCTCAAAGCAAGAAAGCAGAATGATGCATTTTCTCATTTTCATTGTGCAAGGGGACAAGCATGAAGACAATCAAAGAAAACTTCTGAGCAAGAAGACTTTCTTGCTGAAAACCTGCACACTTTAATTTGAAATTGAAAATTATGTTGAGTTTATTCCCATTGAAGATGAAACGTAACACTGACACGAGCCTATCTTTTTGAAGCAGAGGGGCCGCTGCAAGCAGAGCCTGTGATTGATGTTCTGGTATAAAAGTCTACCACGTGCATCAATGGCACACTGGGGAGCGGGCAGGAATAGTCAGAACTCACTCCTGAAAAGGTTAACTTAAAACAGGGAGATAATAGACATGTAGGTGGTACAGGATGGTAGATGAATGAACGAACAGAAGGAGGGAAGAGAACAAAAAATGAGGGAAGAAAGGAAGGGAGCGCAGAGGGGGAAAAAGGGGGGAAGTGCGGAGGAACAGTGGAGGAGGGAAAGGAGAAGATCAGGGGGAAGAAGTGGTGAAAGCAGAAGAGAGGGAAACAGAAATAGGCATCCCTCATTACGCTGTCACTTCTTCTGTGAAGGCCTGCGGGGCGGGGATCTCTCTGCACTGTGAAGCGGCGGCTGACTCCCTTGGCAGCGTACGACCATCTGCCCGCACGGCGCTCCGCGGGGCCGCGGCTGGCCGCAGACGTGCCTGTCTGCCGGTGGCTCTGCCAGGACCCCGTCCGTCTGCGGCGACCTAACGGAGCGCCCGTCTGCTAAGAAAGTCCCCACCTGGCCCGAACCCGCCGCAATTAGATCCTCTGTGTGCGTCTGCTTTGTGTCAGTGTCTGTGTGTGCGCGTGAATAAATTTCCGCTATGTTTGTGTGTGATTATCTCAAGGGTACATGTGTGTGTAAATTTGTAAATGTGAGAAGGCGTGATGCTCAGGTGTGTGTGTGTGTGTGTGTGTGTGCAACCCGTTTTCATTCCCAACTCGTCCTATGTTGACTCTTTGTCATATAACGACGCTAAAGGTACCCTTCTGCGTCTGTATAGGACGCACCGGGTGTTCCATAGACTCCATGGTAAAGCCTCTCGCGGCGGTATTGGACGCAATTTAAATAGAAGAACGCAGCTGGGAGTTAACATTTCTAAACATTGCATAATCCGTTTTGTCATTTAACATACCTCTTTCTGCCCATGAAACAGAGCTGATGAAATTGCGGCAAAATAGCACCAACAAAAGCATATTTTTGTAATTTTTTTGATTATATCCTCTTATAACATCAACCTGTTGGTTCAGATTGTATTGCATCAGCTCAAGCAAGGAAATGCATCAAAGCGGAATGCTTTATTTGGGCAGAAAATGTACGCCAGACTGTGTGGTCCAGGAGAGAAAGTTGCAGGCGTCCAATACCGCCGCGAGAGGCTTTACCATGGAGTCTATGGAACACCTGGTGCATCCTATACAGACGCAGAAGGGTACCTTTAGCGTCGTTATAGTGACGCCAAGGGATTTGACAAAGAGTCAACATAGGACGAGCTGAGAATGAGAACGGGTTGGTGTGTGAGAGAGAGAGAGAGCAGTCAAAAGAGCGAGCTGAGGACACTACCTGACTGTGAAATGCAAAGAGGGACAACCTCATGCTCACTGTCCTTCCCAGTCGGCCAGTACTAAGCAGGTAACAGATGGCCTGCTGGCATAATAAGCTACATTATGGCCACACACACACACACAGTTGGCACAGATGTAAGTAATACAGAACTAGTTCTTCCTGAACCTATAAAGAACAGAGGATAAAAAGGAAGAGAAGGGGAGGGAACAGAGACTGGCCCAGTTCTCATACAGTCTCTACACATAACTGCAGGAGGGATGGATGTGCACTGCAAAAAAATATCTAAGTTTATGTAATAAGCTGTGATATTTTCATCTAAATAAATATCAAATCAGAGGAAAAAGACATCACAGTCCCGCCCACACTGTTTGATTGACAGGTGATCTCTGGGAAGTGCAGTGCAGAAACAACACAGCAATGAGCGCTTAGCACCAAAAATGCACATTACAAGACATTTAGCCTAGTATTGAATCTTAAAATTTAAGTTTTCTCTAAGCAAGTGAAAAAATCTGCCAGTCGGCTGAGATCATTCCACTTGCTCCCAATGCACATTAACTAGTTTCAAGGATTTTCTGTGACATCTTGATACAAGTGGTGTGATCTGCCTTATTTTAAAATATGAATATATTCATTTCAAAATATAAAATAGGAGGAGAGAGAGGCGAAGAGAAGAGGCTGTTCCCTTTGCCATCACACTCACGCCTTCCAGATTCCATTCATTATAGCCCAAGCAGGAAAAAAGACACATCCACCAGACCCCTGTAGTGCGGTGCTGACTCATAAATCAAATGCCCCTGATCGGGGTTCGCCTCAGAAGCAGACTTCGACCTTGTTTTGAAATGTTAACGCACCCCGATAGCCATTAACTCCAAATCCTGCCTTTGGATTCAATGAGTCAGTAATGTGATTGGGCCTCTTTCTCCATCTCATTCGCTTCACAGTTCAAGAAGTTCAGTCAATGTATGAAACTAATATGGATGGTGGCGGTCGCAGAGGCAGAAATCGAATGATTTTAAGTCCTTGAATATGGAGACTTTAATGAAATGAGTGTGGTTTAATTCAGGTTCACACAGCGAGTGGGAGCGCTGGGAAGCTGGCATTGTCCGACTATCTTCCATGGATACACACACACACACACACACACACACACACACACACACACACACACACACACACACAGACATATTATCTCAGCATCCATGGGAAATAACACAAGCCACTCTCTCTGCATATGCCAGTGTCACTGCAGTATTTCAAACACTCTGTGCAATGGCATAGATCTATTGTGAGATAGAGACATAGAGAGATAGCTAGACATATAGACAGAAATATAGATAGCTAGATATATAGATAGACATATATGTAGATAGATTGATAGATAGATAGATAGATAGATAGACATATACATAGATAGATAGATATACATATAGATAGACATATACGTAGATAGCTAGACATATAGATAGATAGACAGATAGATAGATAGATAGATAGATAGAGAGATAGGTAGATAGACAGACATCCATACATACATACATACATACAGAGAAAGTTGTAATGAATGGATAGATGAAAGGCATGCATTCCTTTGTGTCACCCAGGCATGCAGATGCCACCAACAGGAACATGTTAATGACTCATTCATATCTGACAAGGCTCTCATTAATTTCTCATTAACATAGATCATGGTGCATGACAACTGACATGGGCACGCATGTGTGTGTGTGTGTGTGTGTGTGTGTGTGTGTGTGTTTGCAGACAAACAGCTGTAGGCCTGGTGAAACCGGGTGTAAAAATAGTGATCTAATATTGCTGCAACCTCAGAACAGCCATATTTTTTTTTTAACTCTTTTTACTCCAGCAGCAGCATCCTGAACTACCTGTCTCTCCACAAGTTGGCGCGTGTCAAAGCTGCTGGAGTCAAATTTAACATGACGTATTTTCCTGGCGGGTGTTTGTGTCTGTGTGTGTGTGTGTGTGTGTGTGTGTGTGTGTGAGATTCCCCACCCAAAACCCCCGAGCGGACACGGTGCCACACACCGCCCCGAGCCCTAAAAATGAACACAGTCCAGCTACGTGGGAGGGCCAAAGCTCGACGGAGTGCGACGTCCGAGCTGATTGGCTCAATGACGCGTGGCGACCGAGGTGATTGGATCAACAGTGCGTGAGATCCAGTTCGATTGGGTGAAGTGGCCACCAGCTGAATGCAGGGGGCACAGCTGCTCTCCCAAAAAATACATGCATGCACACACTTAATCGCACACACACACACACACACACCGGTGAGCATGTTGTAGCTCCATATGCAGTACCATGCTGTGTTGCCCTAGGGAGGCATTACCATTTAGAGTGGGGGGAATGGTCCAACAGTGCTAGACAGAGCCATGGCTCATGTAGTGGCCACACTCTCCCTCCCTCTCTTCTCCACAGCCGACTCTTCTCTGTCCCAGCCTGCTGTTGCTGTCTGTCCCAATGCCAACAAACTATTAGCTAGAGTACTATCCATCATGAAACCTCTCCTGTTTTGGACTCAAAATTCATCCTCTCCATCTCTGTCCCGAGGCCGATTTGTCTCTCCAACACACACAGACACCCACACACATGCACATAAGGCTCGTATGCACCTTCACACGCACACACACACACATACTTCCACCATAACTATCTAATACTCTACTGTTTTCATCCTTAGTTTGAATAAATGCTTGCTTATCTATGAGGTATAATAGACTGATATGATATAACCACTTGGGTAGATAAAAGACTTGTGTAGACAAAAGATGATATGGCATACCAGATAATAATAAACCTCACAGCACACTGTCTGCTCAATAAAACATCAAACATTAAGTAACCTTTGCAGAAAAACTGAGTAAATGCCCAGCTCAGTAATAGGTAAAATCTCCTTTAACTGCGCTAGCGTTAGCAAAATGTTTCCTAATGGGTTAATTAGTCTCTCACAATGGCTAAGAGAACCACTGAGCCATTACATAGACTGAATTGAACCAGCGTTGGCTTTAATTCATGTACAGCTCACATCAGGTTTCTCCAATAGATGTCAATGGGTCTTTTTTTTTTTTGGCGTGTTTGCTTCACATTATTTTGATAAAGCGTTCAATTCAGTTCAATTCAAAACTTTATTGTCCCATAATGGAAATTTGGTTTGCAGACAGGGTTTAAAGACGGGGTTTAAATAAGAACGCGCTATAAAAACACATCATAAAAAACACAATAAAACAAAATAAATGTACACAAAAGACACATAACGTAAAACAAAAACACATAAAAAAATCCCCGCAATATGTACAGTACCATAGGGACAAAGCATCAGTTAGCAAGTGTATGAAGTTCTTACACAAGCATAACATCACATTAGGCGAGCTGAGAGATTTAATTGCAGTCAGGATAAATGAGTGCCTGGTTCTGTTGGAAATCTAAAGCTGAAAGTGCCCTCTAGTCTCAAGGACTTCAGTCGGCTGTGTCTGTCTCACACCGGTGACCTTATGAGACATTTTCACCAAGTCTGTTTTTATTGCTTAAGATGTCAGCCACAACATACTGACGTCTTTGGCTCAATTACTGACTAGAAAACTGATGCCCTGAGCAGGCAAAAGGGGACCAAAACTATCATCTCACTGCCACCATAATTCATGTCGATAATGGGTAATTTATCCGTGCTCATTTGCCAGGCTAATTTACTAATTGAACTCAGTAGGAAAATTGGCTGGGAGAGAAAAAAAATGACTGCGGGACCGGGTACAGTGTGAATCAGAGCAGACTACTGATAAATTACAGATTAATTACAGATTAAATACAGTTTAATTGATTTTATCTGATACTGAACTTGGGGCTCAGCTATTTTTTTTTTTGCAACAGGTACTAAATGTTTAATCATTTTACAGCTATGTCAAAAACCTTTTTGGGTTATGATTTACTTGTAAAAGAGTAAAAGATTAGCAACCAAGTTCGCACACACTGTAGCACACACACACACACACACACACACACACACACACACGCACACAACTTACATATATTTTTCTAAAATGTATTTACAATGCACGTACTTATATGTTTATTTGTCATAAAGTGTGTTATATCATTGTATATGGATATCTGTTGAACTGTTCAAATAAAAATAATTGAAAGAAAACACACACACACAACTACAGACACCCCCCCCCACACACACACACACACACACACTTTCTTTCTATCTCTCCTACACGATACCTCTTCCCATCTCGCCTTCCTCGGTACAAATATCAGCACTCAACAAGTACACACACACACACACACACACACACACACATTCCATGAAGCAGCAGCGTTCAGTGAGTGAGCTCGCAGCTCGCACAGTGCAGCCGGTTGACATTGCGGCTATCTGGCCAACACGGGAACTAGTGAATATGCTGTGGGAGAAAGAGAGCGCCCGCCGCCGCGCCTCTCCGCCTGCCCCGTCCTTATCGGCGGCGGGGAGCTGGCGGCGGGGAATGGGGGTCCGTCACGGCTCTTTGGGCTGCCAGAAGATGGCCATTATCGCCGGCACTCCATGTCTGCCTGTGCCCTATCTCCACTCCGCAAGGTTCCTCTTTATATGCTGAGGGACATTTTTTTTTTTTTTTTTTTTTCCAAAGCGAGCGTGTGTGTAGTATGTCTGTATGTGTGTGGAGAGGCAGGCATGGAGGAGAGGAGACCCGTCGCTTTTCTAATTCTCCCTCCATGAGAGAGGTTCTCGATATAGAGATCAATACGGGGGGAACCGGCTGGGCTGCGGTGTCACTCGGGTTGAGAAAGGGAGAATGAAAGCTTTCAGGGGTCCAAGGAGCGGGAACACCTTCCACTGCGACACCTGGACCTGCATTTTCAAGGCTTCGCGTTCAAAATCATTCATTTCATAATAAAAAGTAGACTCTATGCAAAGTAGACTCTAATCACAGGCTTGGAAATCTGACTCATATGACACGAGGAAAAAGATAATTATTTAAAAAGCAGCAAACTCTTTTGGTATAATAGATGTTCACCAACATTTAACACAATAGGGGAGACACATGCTGGGAACAGGCATTATTTATGCTTAATCAAACATTTATTTGATCCGGCACAGCACTCGACGATATGACTCTACATCATATTCATCTGCGCTACACAGCAAATCACTGAAGACGATTTAGCTTCTCAGCGTCAGGTTCTCTGATGGCTCAAATAAATATTTGATTAAGCAGAAGAATTTGCTGTTTATCACATGTGTTTTTTCCCCAGTTGCGTATTCTACAGAAATCTTCCTGGGAATATGGCGCAGTAAACATCTTGGATGAGAGGATTGCCTAATATCTAGGTTTTGTACTCATAGGTATTCATACTTTCATACTGAGAAAAACTGATGAGAAACAGTGCAGCATCGGTTTCTCATTGCCTGGATCCAACCCTCTGAATCCTTCGAGTTATGTATTTGTAACCAGGTCTATTTGTTTATTTTTATTTCTGGCTATATTTAGGGCTGCTTCTCCTGATGTGAAAATTAAGGCAGGTTAATGCAATCATCAGCGATTGTGCTTGTCCCCACGGACCAATCATATTTCCATCCTCAGGCTAGATGACTAATATCAGTAGCAGAGTTGAATGTAAACCGCTGGTTTATCCACAAGCGTACATGAATTTGTGGATTCTCGATTCCAATCCAAAAACAATGAGCCGGCTGATCAAGTGGCCACTTAGATGGACTCATTGCCTTTGTGTTTGGCTAATTTCAGATTTGAGTAAGTGCACTCTCAGATTTCCATTTGGCCACAACCCAAAACCCAATGTGACTCCTGCTAAAGACGCTCTGTCTTGCGCTATGAGTGACACGCTTTGATTACATCATCCTATTTTATAATCAAGCCCGTATAGACCGGCTTTAACTTCAGCGGTCCGACCCACCACACGCTGGAGAGGCTGATCAAAAAACAGCCAAAGCCTGAGCGATCGAACGGCCTCCTCGGAGAAAAGCCCGGCCGGATCCTTGAATTATACAAGCGAGCACGAGTGAAAACGAGCGACTCGAGTGGCTGAATCCCGGCTATCTCTCCCATGTGGCAGTGCAGATGCATGTAATCAGCGTAACGTTACACGGCGTCATCTGAACTGATGCATGGCAAATCAAATCGCTTTCAGAGCTCCTCCACGTGAACAGCCAAGTTCGATGCGAACACTCTCCACATAATCAAGGGACTCTCAGTGTTTGAAATGAAATATGAATACGTGGATAAAAATGTTCCAACGCCTGCGCGAGTTACACATGGCTGTGTTTAAATGGGAAGAGCCATCAAAATGACATTTCGGCCCTGACTTCACAAGTTGTCGAACACGATGAAAAATGAATTTGTATATTTCATCAGCGGCTCATTCAGCTGTGGCCATGCATGATGAAAACCCAGGAAGTGCCTGAATGATCTACAATATCCACTCGCCGGGAAGGTAGCAAGGAGCAGCGGCTATTATGAGGAAACTGCGCACACTGCACTGCCAAAGACGTGGTTTCACTGTAGGATGCTGTGCCGACATACAGTGCACGTCCCCATAGAAATTCACATTTTCATGGTTAGCACGACTCCCCGGTGCGGTATTGAGTCCCCTGCAGTTCGTTAATTAACAAAACTCATCCGTCAAGCGAGCTCCTGAATGCCAAGATTGGGACTGTGAATACAAAGTGTCACTTAGCCATGATATTCCCGTCTCTCTGGCTTGGGCCCGCATTGTTTGTTCCCCTAATCGCCCTATTCCAAAAGTGTGGGGTTATTAATGTAACGCTAATCTCTGTGGCCTGGCGTGAAATGGGACAGGCTGAATGAGGGCCAGCTTCCATTTTGTTGTTGTTGTTGTTTTTTTTGCACCCGCCACGTTTTGTTTAGGTGTTGCATTAGCTTTGCATAAAATCCCTCTTTATTTTCCCGCCTCATTGACACCACAGTGCAGGTGCTGATATTCGGGGCAGAGATCGGTGACGTTCCCCCATCGACCATAAAAAGAGTTGAGTGAGTCAGGGCACGGGTTGTGTGTGCGTGTGTGTGCAGATTGGAGATTAAGCGGTATGTGTTGAT
Source organism: Centroberyx gerrardi (assembly GCF_048128805.1). NCBI lineage: Eukaryota > Metazoa > Chordata > Actinopteri > Beryciformes > Berycidae > Centroberyx > Centroberyx gerrardi. The sequence continues at coordinate 8,264,977 of NC_136017.1, forward strand.
GAGGTGAGAGTACAAGGCTTGTGTACCCAGCTCCCCTGGGTGCACTTTTCTCAGCCTCCCTCTGAAACTGTGGAGCCGCTGCATTTTCTATCAGCGAGGTGCCGCTTGGAAATAGAGAGCTGCCAGTACGGGGAGAGAGGGGGGGGAAAAAAATAATGTCATGACAGCACAACCTGCGCATGTCAATCAACACGTCGAAACACATGGCCCACACAGTGTGAAAAGGGCCCTGGTGGGAAGATAGATGTGCACACGTGTGAGCAGATAGGTTGACATGGGCACGTGTCATTGCACACGACAGAAGAAAAAATACATTCAGTCAGTAGAGGCTAAAGTTGTCTTTAAGCCAGCACATTTTGTCTGTTTGTCAATATTATTTTAACAGAATATCAGCCTCTCCTCTCTCTATCACTGTATTTCTGTTGTTCACCAAATAGGACTGACGATTTCCTGTTATTTCCTTGACATCATGATCCAAGCTCCTTCATAAGGCAGCCAGGAGCGGCTTGTTTTTCTTCCTTATTTGATGTAAATACCCATTCCTCACTTTCCACAAACACAAACACACACACACACACACACCTCAAGTCAAAGAGCCATCTTTCTTTTACAGCGTGAAAAATGACTTTCAGGACCGGGCCTCGTCAGCAATTCCCTTCATACTTGAAATGGAGCTGATGATCCAGAAATAAATAATAGCTCATTAGGAGTCATTATAAACTTATCAGATACAAGACCATGTGCTCTCACAGAGGCCAGAGGAAACAATGAGGATTAGCGGGTGAAAGGGAAACCAGCAGATTCAGCCATTGTTGGGATGAGATAATGAAATCGCTTGCTAATAGAACCATAATCCGGGATGCGTCAATGCCAAAACCTGCGTACTGTGTCAGTGCCCAGTCTTGCAGTGCGTTTGATGTTGACAGAGAGAGAGAGAGAGAAAGAGAGAGAGCCCTGTTGTGTTTGCAGTGTGTGTGTGTGTGTGTGTGTGTGTGAGAGCGGGGGGGTGGGGGAGGAGGTGCAGTGGGTGTCCAGGGACAGGAGGGAGGAGGGCACTCAGAAAACAAATGCAAAGGGGAAGGTAGCAATCAAGGCTCAATCTGCACACCCTGCGCCCCCAATTAGCGTAAGAGGAAATATAATAAGGGGTGGCTGACATCTTCCTGTGGGAAATGACATAAACATAGAGAGACATGGATAAAGCGGAAGAGAGAGAGAGAGAGAGAGAGAGAGGAGGGACGAGGGGGAGAGAAGAAGGGCGGAGGAAGGAGTTAAGGCAGTGGAGAGAAAGATAGGAGGGGAAGGAAAAGGAGGAGGTGGACTGATTCTCACCTCTGTGCCTCTAGGCGAGGCATGACATCACATCTGTATCAAACCTGTCAGCAGCTCTGGGTCTAACTACTGTGCGAGCGAGTTGCTGCTGGGAGAAAGGGAACAGTAGGAGGGAGAGGAGAGACGGAGGAGGTGAGAAGGAGAGGAAGAGGGGAACGAGGAGGAGGAGAGGTGGAGCGGTTGATGGTGCTGCCAATAGGCAACTGAATAATGACTGTGGAATGAGATGCTCCTCGTCAATGATTCTCCCTCGGGTGGGAAGGCAGACCGCTGTGCAGCAGACTGAGCTCAGGTGTGAATGAGGTCAAGTTTAAAGTCATAATGAATGTAAAACCAACTTTTTCACCTTATAAGCTCATTTTCCATGCTATAATATACACCTACTTAACAATAAATGCCAACCATTTACAAAGCTTTCATATTCTTGTATTTTTATAGCAAAATCCCATTATATTTACGTCCTGTAAAAACAGTGTATCTTTAATAATCATGCACCAGGAATACATCTTTTATTGGTTGGAATAAAAACTCCAACCAATAAAACCATTACAGATTTTTGTACAATTCCACCCCTTTGCCCCTCCCATTAAATAAAACTGCCTTTCTCTCCCTTACTGACATCCCACTAGTTTACACTTTTGAAGGATCCTGCCCCAATATCCTGTTTCAACACGAAATACATCATATTAAGGAAGCAAATGCTCCAAATGCTGTTTCATTGTGCTTTTCAAGTTACTGCAATGCAATTTGAGCCGAGTTCAGTGGTGTATTGTAACCGATAAACATCTACAGAATAGTTTTTTGGGACAATTGTCACATGTTGGTGGCCCCAAACGGCAGCATTTTGATGACTTCAAAACCCAGAAAGTGACCATACCAGAGACCCGATTACCATTTGGGCAAACTGGGCGAATCTACAACCTAAGAAAAAAATAGGTACAGAGTTTTTGACAAAGGTACAGCTCCAGCGACAAAAGGCTACAACTCAGTACATTTTTTTCTGACAATGTACAAAGTCTCCATTAGAGGGGATGGGATTCTCCTCTCAGTTGTAGACCCACTTTGTGATTCAAGATGGGTGTATTTTTACATAAAAGTCTTGTCTAGTGCAGCTTTAGAGATATGGGGTCATGATTCACATGGAACTTTTTTTTTTTTTTTTTACTATGCCCTTATCTGGGCTAAACCTACAGGAAAATCAAGGACATACTACTGTATATGCTGCTTACAGCTGAGGCCAGAGATTGCTTGTGTGTGTGTATGTGTGTGTGTGTGCATGTGTGTGTATTTGTGTGCTTGTTGACAGGTCTATTCCATATAGTTTCAACAGAGCTGAATTTATCAATCAGCTCCTTGTTTCAGCCTCCCACTGAGCCACTATAACTACCATACCGCTGAAAATTTTGACAAAATCTCCGTCTCTTCTGTCTATCACACACACCGACTCTCTCTCTTGCTTGCACACAAGCAAACACACCAGTGAGATGTTATTTTTCATCTCACTCGCTCTGTTGCAAAACTCCCTCGGGCCATCCTTTGACTTCTCTTCTCTCATTGAATTTGACAACTTCACAGCCAGATGTTGAAGACAAGATCATCTTTTAATTAACCTGGGACACATTGGAATTTCCTTTCACTTCTCCTTCTCACCGTGTTTTGCTAAGCACACGCACTTTCCTCTGTCAAAAATAATTCACAACAAAACGCAAAGCAATACAGCGCAGTTTGGGTTTAGTGAATTAACCTTTAATTAACCTACATTAACCTGCGCTGATGTTAAAACAAAACTAGTAAATTACTTTGTGCGATAATCATATCCAAGTTGAAACATAAGATTCTCTGGCACACCAAAATAAACACTGCACACAGAATGCTCTGCATGTTTTCCTACTCAGTGCATTTTAAAACAAGCGCGAATTTGCAATAGCTGCGACCACGTACGCACATGCATACACGCGTGGGGAAATTTTGGTGGACCAACCAACCGACCGACCGACTGACAGAGCGAGCTACAGAGATGCTGGTCGCAGCTAAAACATTTGGATCAATGATTTATGAACTTGTTTCAAGAAATCCATTTAGGCAGGATTTTTGAACTTCCATCAAGACTTCTTTAACACTTCTGTATCAAATGGATACATTTCCTGAATAAAAAATGCTCAAGTTCATAGTACATAAGAGAGCGAATGAAAGATGGTAGCGAGGCGGGAAGGGGGGAGGCGATGAGCCAGACTCAAACCCATAATGTCATGATGAGCACGTGGCATTTGCCTTAGCCTCAGGATGCCCCGTTTTATGTAATATCAGGGGTAGCAGTAGCCTAAGGGTTTGAGAGTCTGGGCAACTGGTTTGGATCCCCGGACCAGCTGTGAAAACATGGACGCTCTCCTGCCTCAACCACCATCAAGGTGCCTTTAATTCAAGCCACTTAACCCCGAACTGCAACTTTCCCTGAATAAACAAATACATATATCTGCATCACATCCTAGGTCTGTATATAGAGAATAGAGCACTACAAAGTGATTTTAACTTGTTTCCAGACCTGTCAAGCTTATTTTGTGATATTTTTAGTCAAATTATCTCACTGCACTGGCAGATAATCTTTTCAATAAATTTCACTTGATACATGCCAGAATGACTTCTTTCAAGAAACCATAAAACAATGAAGAAAAACAAGTTACATTCTCCTGAAAAAAAAGTCAAATTTGTTGAAACCAGTAAAATTATCTGCCAGTGCAGTAAGATGATTTCACTAAAAAAAATCCTAAAATGAGCTTGATAAGTCTGGATACAAGAGAAAATAACTTTAACAATAAAGTTTGTCAGTTTTTGCAGTGAGAGGGCCATCAAGTACAGTTTAACAATGCACATTTTTAGCCCAGGATTTGCAATAACCGTAGACCAAGATATGGCCCAATTCAATTCTACCCCACAAATCAATTCAAGCGTGTTTTCAAAATCCAGTCTAACTAGCCCTCTTTAGAATAAGCCGGTGTGAAGCATTTGTTCGTCCCAGGCTAAGACACCAGTTAGCCTTGGGTTAAAAAATACTATAAAATACTTAGCCTTGGTCAAAGTACAATGTGAAAGGGACTTTCATGTGGGAGGTAAAAAACAAAGGTTGGATCATTGCATTATGTATTCATGAGTCTAAATGTGAGGCAGCTACATCTGTTTATCATCCAACAAGAAGAGAGGGAATGTAACAGAGAGAGAGGTGATATGCCAGGAGGAAGCCAGGAGCACAGACAGAGAAAGATTGGAGTAGGAGACAAACATGCAGACAGAATCAAGGAGGAAAGACACTGGAAATAAAGTAGAAGAAAAGGGCAGGGATGTAGAAGAGGTTGATGCATGGCATTTGGTCCTTATACTTTTTTTTTTTTTTTTTACTTCTCAAATGATGCCTGCATAGAGTTATTTCCAAGAAATCACTAGACAACAATAAGTCACTGCTGAGATAAGCACTGCCTCAAAAGATAACGTGAAGAGAAATATTCCAAAATGCTTTACAGTTATGTTTCCATTTTGGGATCAAAAATCATCGTCTTAAGTTTCAATATCATTCAACACCTCTAAAATATAGAGGACCATTTAGCAAAAATGTTATCATTTTGTCATCCCGGGACTTGAGTTACCTTCTATCCAATCCTAAGTACCATAATATGTTGTAATTTTGTGCAATCACTCATATTGTACAAGGTCCCTTTATTCAAATGGTGTGTATCTCTGTTTAGAATGAAAGGACTTGTGTATCCCCTGTTGCTTGTGCCTGTTTCCTGTACATCCGCCTTACGATCCTTTGTGGCATCTTCCAGCTGAGGCCCGGCTCGCTCTGTCTTCACTGGAGGAAATGTGGCACGGAGCTAGCCATTAGCGTAGCTAGTGCTGAGCAAACGTAATTAAAGCAGCGGCAGGCAGGCTAATGCTGAGCTTAACACAATCCCTAGCCCCAGTCCCCCATGCTAATGTGATGGAATGTTTGTCGAGTTGTCCCTTATTGGCTCGTTAAAGACACAAGAGCCGGCGAGAGCCAGGAGAAAGAGAGACGGAGGAGGAGCGAGAAATGAGCACAGAGATGGAACAGAGCGGAGGGAAGGGAAGGGTTCACCGGCGAGAAAAAAGAAAGAGAGCAGAGCTTGTCAAACATCAATACAAAATGAGAGAAGATCGAAGCAAGAATAAAAGGAAAAGAAACGGAAGAACAAGATGTTGGGAACTCTGAATGGAGGAAAAGCTCAGGGGCCAGAGGGGGGGGGGGGGGGGGGGTTCACTGTGTTCTCCTTTATTCCAGAGGAGCTTCTTTCTTTTAAGGAATACTGAATATCTCTTACAGGTGAGGAAAGATTGTACTGAACTGAACAACCCCAAGTGAGAAGAGATACACTCTGCTTTCTCCTTGATATGAGTGTCAACCCACAACCTGACATGTCTCACTATCTGCTCAGGAAGGGCTAGCAAGAAATAGCAAGAAAACCTGTTTAATGGTGATTATGCATGAAAGCATTATTGGCTTCTGGGTCAATGAGACATTAGCAGGCAAAGAATCCTCCTTACTGTTGCAATAAGTGTATGAACTTACCAGTTTTTGCATCTTATGGACATAAGATTAATAAAGCAGCTGCACGAATAGCATTGGAGAATCCATGAATAAGCAGAAAGTACCATAGATGTGCATGTAAAAAGAAGCAGTCCACTGACAGTCTGCTTGGTTGTCTGGGCAGGTTCGGTGGAAAAATCTAAAATTCACCATGCCAAATGATGCTGTATTGATGCAGTTCTTTTGGAATATGAAATATACATTACCATCCTCTCTCAACCATCTATCACAGTTTATTGAATCTCCACATTTTTTGGAAAGTGGTGAGCTATAGCCCCAGTTTACCAACTTAACACGCAAATACAGGCTGAGATGAAGAAAACACAAGGAAGTAAGCTGTCTTTAAAACATTTTTGCTGTCACGTTGATTGGCAGAGCTTTTTACACAAGGACACACACTTCATCAGCAATATGTATTTAGATATTCAGTATTGATATGCTCAAAAAGTTCCATATTGTGGTTAAGGATAGATGCTATTTTGAAAAATCACAAGGCTTCAAAGCCATTTAATGCAGCAGTAAGTAAGCCAGATGTTCTGCAGAATTTATTGATGTTGCTGTTTCCTTCTGTGCTGAGGCTTCCCTGTGTGCACGGCCCTCGTTGGATACCCAGAGTGCATCCTGTTTATGTATTCTTGGGGATGAAGAGGGCAGTACAGTATCTTCCACTTTCTACACGCCACTTGACTTGAGTAAAGACTGCCTGACCTGCTCTGAAACATTACATTGTGCCATTTTAACCCAGCCAAGCCGGGCGGTTTCCTCTGCGTGACTATGAGGCTGGAGAAAGAGAGGAAGCCAAGTATTGCACCAAGTCGAGCATGTTCTGCTGGTTGCTAATGGACTGTATGGGACCGCACTGCTGATCCCAAGAGTTACCATGAAACATTCATGAGAGGGCCAATATTCTCTGCCAATTCCCCACACAAAGAGGAAAATGTAAAGATTATGGATACTGATAGGACAAGAGTTGATGAACAGTCCAATCAGGATGCGATTAGTTAATCAAGAATCACCATTAGATAAGAAATAGTATACAGTGTCCTAAAGTTGGAATGCCCACTAAAGAACTATCCAAAATCCTGAAAAAGCAGGTATTCTTATTCAAACTGAGTAGTATCTCACTCATTGCAGCCTGTTATTTTCAAAAAATATAAAATAATACAAAAGTGTATTCCACTACACTCCTAAAGACATATACTGTCATATACAAGGTCATATACTGCATGTGTCTATTGCTCTGATAATGAAAAGTGCTTTTGACAATATAAAACAAATAATCCAAAAGAAAAGGGTATTTGTCTTTCCATTTAGAGCATCAACCCTCACACTAAGAGGAAGGGACAGCATACTGTAGAGAACTCCTCAGCAAGTGTTGGGCGTACAGATTTCTGACCTTCTAATACTTAGAATTGCTCAAGTAAATAAAAATCAAACTGATGAATGACTCACCACCTTCTGGCCTGGCCATCCCCTGTTGTTAAAGTGAAAATGATAAGACACAATAAAATCAGTCCCTTGGAGTGTTTTTACTGAAAAAAGATTTAACCTTAGATTTAGTTTTTACTCTTGGCTTCCTGGTTTTGAAAGACATTTGTGTTGCTGATCGCCAATGTATTGTGATTAAATTGGCTTTTCAAGCTTTCACAAAATACCACAAGTGTACTGTTCGCTTTTGCATCTTTAAAGGTCCCATATCATGTAAAACTAAACCCACACAATCCATATTAGAAAAGCGACCCTCTAAATGAGCCATTTGTACTTCCGTAACTTTGTGGCGTCACAAAGGTTCGCTTATTATCATTTTTGTAAGAAATAACAGACTAACAAAGTGTTTTTTTCAAAGCGGTTGAGCGGTTGTCATCGTTTATTACCGGAGAGTTTTCCCTACCTGTAGCTGCCGGGCTGTGGTGTCTCATATTTCACTCTTGAAACGGTTAGCCAATCACAACAGAGGGGTCGTTAATATTAATGAGCCTTAAAGACACAGCAACAAAAACAGCCTGTTCTTGGTAAGGCTCAGAGAAGAGACGCTGGAAAATGAACGTGTAAAAATGGATTGAGAGTGTTTTTGGTACATGACACCACACACACAGCTTTGAATGGACCTCAAGACATAAAATAAAACACTGGGAAGTGTAGAATACGGGACCTTTAATGGTCAAAGTGCTAAAAAATGTTCCTCCCTGTTTGCAAATTATCATATTTCGGCTCGATTTTCCCACACAAATGATGTGTTAAATTGTTTCAGTAATCTTTGTTCGTCAGCCTTAGCTGCTACTGCTCCACTTAAAACTAGATCGAAATCATCAGTCAGTATATCCCCTTGGATAAATGAAAGCATCCGTTGCCTAAAAAGGGATTGAAGAAGAGCCAAACGGAAGTGGGAAAGCACTAAGCTCCTGCTCCATTACCAGCATATGAAGGAATTATTACAATCCTATAATCAAAAAAATGTAAGATGCAAGAGCAAAATATTTCTCTGAACTAATCTCTACAAATCAGCTCAATCCCAGGTTCTTGTTTAGTGCTACTGATTTCCTTGTGAATCCCGCTCCCCCAGGCATCTCTGTTTCTTCAAGTTTTTAACCTTAATTTAGATAAGATTGAGGACATCAGGTCTAAGATTTCCCACCCCATTTTCTTAACAGCTGTATCCTGTCCTCATCTACTCTCAGTCAGTTTAGGCTGCTCTCTCTTCAGGAACTAAATGGACACCATTTCACACGAGACCGTCTTCCAGCCCCCTTGATCATCATATCAACCATATTCCTTTTAGAAGTTTTAAAATTTTATATAGTATAGGTCCCAGCTGGCTCTCAACAGCTTGTCAACAGCTCTCTGTCCTCTGCTTGTGTCCCTGATTACTTTAACACAGCTTGTGTTCAAAAACGGTATTGATCTTTCTGCTCTCAGTAATTATAGACCCATTTCAGAATTACCATCCATTTTTAAAATTCTAGAAAAGGTTTTATCAAGTCAACTACAGGAAGGTTTGGAAAATAACATATTTGAAAAAGGTCGGTGTGGTTTCCGTTGTCAAGGTTGTAAATGATATCTTGACGTGTGCTCACTGTTAGTGCAGCTTGACTAAAATGCAGCACACATTTGATACTGTGGATCACGGTATTCTTATAGATTAAAGCAGTGGGTCGGTATTTCAGGGACCGCCCGAGATTGGTTCTCCTCATACTTGACTAATAGGATATTCTTTGTGTCCATTAATGGCTATTTCTCCTCTCAGTCATTGATTAAGTGTGGTGTGCCACAAGGCTTAATTCTTGGACCAATTTTGTTCCCCTTATACGCTTCCTCTAGGTCACGTAGTTATAGTTATGCCGATGATATCCAGTTGTACCTCTCAGTCAAGCCGACTCAACTTAATACGTTGGCCTCTCTCCATAACTATTTAACAGATGTAAAGGATGTCCAAAAATATTTTACAATTAAATTCAGACTGTTGTAGATTGTTGTAGGCTCTAAGCACAAATCCATCCAATTTCAACCTGCCCTTGGTCCACTAATTCAACACATATAACCGCACCTCCGAGAATTTAGGAGCCCTGTTTGACCCGAGCCTTAAATTTGATCAACGTAGAAAAAAACATGACTGAACAAGCTTTTTAGTACTCTCAGCAGCTTATCAAAAATTAGATCTGTCTTCAATTTCAGAGATACAGAGAGGATTCTAAATGCTTTTATTTCATCTTGCCTTGACTACTGCGATGCCCTGTTTACCTGCCTTAACCAAAAAGAGGCAGAATGGCTCCGATGTGTTCAAAATTCTGCAGCAAGGTTTTTAACCATACCTAAGAGACGGGACCATTTCTCCCCCATTTTAGCATTTCTTCACTGGTTGCCTGTCTGTTTCAGTTTTTTAAGATTTTACTGATTACCTCTAAGGCTTTGCACGGCCTGGCCCCTAGTTATCTCTCTGAACTTGTGATTCCTTATGAGCCAGTCTGAGATCCTCAGGCAGGACTCTTCTGTTCCTGTGACCAGGATAAGGACTAAAGGGGACTGGGCTCTTGCCGTGAGGCCCCCCTTTGGAATGACTTTCCTGTGGAGCTCAGGCTGGCAGAGTCAATATCATCTTTTAAATCACTTCTTAAAACGTACTTTTATCGGAAGGCCTTTTTATGTTCTTTGACTTTTATTCTGTTTATTCTTGTTGTCTTGTCTTCTTTTTATTTATTCCTTTTGTTTTATCCCTACGGCTGTGACTGGGGCTGGGTTTTTACCTCATTGCTCTGTTGGTTTCATTGACATTTGTCCTTGCTTTTTTTCCCCTTGGTTGTGAAGCACTTTGTGACTTTTTTTTTGGAAAGTGCTATAGAAATAAAGATTATTATTGTCATTAAAACAAAAATTGCCACCCACTCAGTTCTGACACACTGTAACAAACTGCTTCCAGGTTTTCTCCAACATTACATTCCTCACAGTTAGGCATTTGAAGAAATATTAAAGTACAAAATATGGGAATAAACAAATGAAAGAGGTCCGGTCTGGTAATTAATATTAAGTTATTAATTTTTTTGTCTGGTAAAATTAATAACTTGGCTCTCTACGTCAAACACACTCTTTCCTAGCTTGCTGTCAAACTTTGGACCTGAGGCCAAAATTTTCTCCCTGGGCACTGTGGCCTCTTAACATTTATATTCAAATCCAAATCTATACTTTAGAGAAATATGAGTTGTTTTATTCTGGTATTACAGCAGTCTTTGTTTCTTTTCTAGAATATGCTGCTGCAAAATGTTAATCCCACAGGGCTATTAAACCCCTTACTATCCCACTTTCCATAGTATGAGTCTGTGTACACACATTCAGGTCTGAACGAGGGATGTAATCTTTATTTTCTTGTACTGGGGCTCAAGCAGCAGTATCTGCCTTATTGTCCGCTTTCAAGCTTATCTCATCTTTAGTCTCTATCTCGCTATCAACATCATCAAACCAAATATTGGCTTGGAATCATGGAATATTTATTCAAGGCTGAGTCTTCGGCCATGTTTCGCTACTCTCTAAATAATTCCCATGGATGGCAGTATGCTGGACGGAGCATCTGATGTGAGAATGAATCCCTCACCTTATCCGAGCGGAGAAATAATTAAACAGAGAATGTTGGTTTTGTCTCACAAATGCTTCTTTCATTCATTGTTAAAGGCTACCCTTCATTTTTTTCAGGTCTCTATTTTTGTTCGGTGGGCTGCTGGCAAAATTATATTACTTTGAAGAGTTCCTCAGGATAGGCATTATACAACCTTTTGCAAATAACTCAAAAGCCGTCCCATCACCGTGTCAGAAAGTTGAAGAACCAGGTAACAGGATATTTTTGGCCGTGACAGAGTAAGCATTGAGACTGGATGCACATGTTGTCTCAGCACAATCCGCATCCCTGGAAAATTGTTCTACCCCTGAGTGCCTGTGTGAGGCTCCCCAGTCGTCTTAGCCGTTCCACTCTGCATGGATCACCTCTCCCAGTGTTTCCTCATTATGTGTACATCATCAACCCGGGTGGAAGAAAAGACCAGGCCATGCAGGACAGATGGCTCGCTTTGATGATGTGCCTTTGATGTGCATGTGCGTTGGCAAGGTCTCAGCTCTCCCCAGCTATTTGACAGCCTCCAGCCTTCACAGTTGGGATGTAAAAGGAGAGGAAAAAGGCAACCAAAAAAAATCAAATCTGAGGGTTACAGGCAATCGATAGCATTTTTGATGGCCTAGGATTAAGGCATGATCCCTTTTTGACTGAAAGCAGAGGCTTTGTGATCATGCCAGGGCTGCTGTCAATGGCTTAGAGTTAAAGGCAACTGTGCCAGAGGTGTTACTGGGTTTGTTTAAAAAATCTGATAATAACAGGTACACATTCACCTGCATATGTACTTTGAAACAATGTGCCTTTATGAAATTCAGTAATATTACAAGATGAGTTAATCACAGACTCATTTGCAGTGTTTGAAATAGGAGTGTGACTTAATAATTCTTTCAACTGAACTGACTGATAATACTTGCTGTCGGAAAGTCATGACAGTCAGCAAGGTTGTTGAGATGATGATAGAGGATAACATCAGCAGAACATCATAACTATCAAATGGAATTAATTGATTACATGAACTTGTGGAGAACAGCAACTGGAATGCTCTTAATACTAGAGAGGCCAGTGGATTTTGGGGGTTTGAGAAAAGGCAAAAAAGCCATCAATTTAAGTAGGTAAATATAGTTATAGATACTATTTCCTTGAGTGATTTTGAAAATCTAACACTGGTTTGTACAGAAATTCAGTCAAGGCAAAGTTATGGAGGGACATGTTGAAAGCTGAAATATTTCAATTCAAAACAGCAGTGAAGTGTCAACGCCTTGGCCTTTCCAGTGTTAATTGCCTGAGCTGCTCATTGGAACCAGCAGATATACCTGATGTCTATCTCACGGCTCACCAAACCATGAGTGCGGAAGCTCCTCCACTCGAACACGCCCCTAGTTTGTCTGTCACAGCCCTCCTCCTCCTCCCCCTCTCCACCTACTCCTCTATTCTCATCTGTCTTGATCACCCGGTCAGTCAGCCAGGACGGCGCATTCCCCAGCCGGATCCTTTGGCGACCGCACGCGAATCGCAATTCCGCGCTCCGCCATCAACAGATCCTCCTTCGCCGATTCCCTAACTTATCAGGAAATCTTCAGTGTATTCTGGTGCTGTCTTGCCTGCTGGACGTGAAGCCAAATTAACATGTTCTGATGTTTAGAGGCCAGTCAGACTGATGAAACATTCTGAAAGAATACTCCTGCAACCTACGCCATTCATAACACAACTGCAGGCATATGCCTTTATCATCCCATGATAAATTAATTTGGCATAGTTTTATACAACTGACAGTGCTATTTGTCACATCACATCAGAGCACAGAATAAATAGAAGCATCATATCTAACACATTTACACAGTGCCAAACTCCATGTCAACATAAAAGTACCTTGGCCACTGGCTGTTGTTCGCCACCCATGCACAGCACAGCTTGAGCTCTCCGCTAGATGAAAAAGGGTCGCTTCAAAGTAGAGCTCACTTTCCCAACCTTTGGGTCCTTTGGGGAAAATGGAGTTTGTAGAAACCATTGCTATCAAACTAAAATGAATGATAGTGAATGTACTCTCAGTATCCACTTTATTTAGAACCCTGTTTTGCCTCCAGAACAGCCGGAGTTCTTTGAGGCACGGATTCAACAAGGTGCCGGAAACGCTCCACAGGGGTCTTGGTCCATGCAGACAATGGTGTCACTTAATTGCTGCAGATTCATGCTGCAAACATCCCATTCTGCCTCCAAAGGTGCTCTATTTGGTTGAAATCTGGGAACTGCACAGGCTATTAGAGTAAACTGAAGTCACTGTCATGTTCCTGGAACAATATTGAGACAGTGTGTGCTTGGAGACATGGCACATTATCCATTTGAAAAAGGGGTAGACTGTGGTCATGAAGGGATGCACCTGTGGTGTTCAAATGATGCTAAGTTGGTACTAAGAGGCCTAATGTGTGCCAAGAACACACTCCACACATCATTACACCAAAACCACCAGCCTGTACGGGAAGGATGAATCCATGAAATCACGTCCATCAGAATTAAGAGTTGAGCCTGGGAGACTTGGACATTGTGGATACAGCTCAGGAGTTTACTTTCTTCTCACAGCTACTATCTCAGTTGTTTTCTACAAATCTGGTCCCTGTTTCCAATGAGCAGCTACAAACCTGAGCACTTCACTTTTTTTCCTAATCCACAAGAGCACCAAGTGTTGCTCCTGTCTGCCTCTGAGAATAAATGTTTGTGTAGACATGTCATGATAGTAAATGATGCCTTAATTGTTTCCTTTCAAAGACAGAGTTGTATGTTGTGAGGGCCCGCTTTTAAATGACAAGGTAATGGCAAGTGGAAACATTTCATTCCCCGTCTAGTCTCTGGAGGACTAATCTCAATGTTTAAGAATTTATTCATGATCACAAAGCGCATTCAATTTTGACAATAGCGTGAGTGATAGATAAGCCCTTGAGGAATATAATTCTGCCATCAAGGCATTTTTGACGGAGAAACAGTCTGATGCCATTATTTGTGCTCACTTTTAAAAGTGGTGGGTATGCAATGTGCCTCAGTTGGCAGCATGTCTCCTTATAACTCCATATAGATGTGTATCTACTCACACTGCATTACTTTGTAGAGTCCAAACAACCCTCTGTTATTTTGCCTCTACAGCTGCAACCATACTGCAGCTAATTCTGTCGATAACTATGCATTAGAAGCTGAAATCTACATTTGCCTGTCAGGCATTAAATGTCAAATAATGTCAACTTATTTCTTTAAGTGGCAGGAGTTCATTTTGAAACAGCAGAATCACAACATCTGAAAACGCTCTGCATTAATAGATTTCACTGCTGCTCTTTCAGATAAAGCTCTCAGATAGTGATCTAGTGAACCCACTTAATGAATTCTGGCGAACTCCTGACTCATACTTCTTTCATGTTCTATGTTGTTGAAAATGGATTAAAAATGACCATGATGAATCCTTTTGGCTCCAGCCTCAGTTGACATTACCCCGGCGAGGCGTGGGAGCGCGGGGCCGGGCCTCTTAGCTGACTCCGATTAATCTCATCCATACCGCCGTTAATTGAATTGTTCCAAGTGTAGCCAATAATCTATCTAACGACCCAGAAATATTTCTGCTGTCTTGCCTTAAACACCTGTTTTACATTCATTACCGGGATGAGACTCTTTGCTCATTGTCCACAGTTACACCAAATCTTTTACTATTTGAAATGGCTTTCCCATACATACTGGTTTTGTCACCCAGAGGAAAATGTGTAACTAAGACAAAAAAAAAAATCCTAGAATTTGTCACACCAGGAGATGGTTTCCTAATGCTTTTAAGAGGTAAAGTGAGAAAAGATTTCCAAGTAAAAGCCTCTTACTCCACTTGACACAGCGTTTCTAGCTGTGATGATATTATTAGTCCTGAACCTGACAATGATATCTCTCTCATGAAAAGGTTCTTGCTATAGCTAACAAGAAAACCTGAAGGAACAGGAGCAAGACTCTCAGAAGTTGTCTTTCTCACTTTGTTTTGATGGCATATCTACTTGTCTCTTGGGTAAGCGCAGTTTTGATGCACATTGAATCTCAATGATAGGGATTTGCATGAATGAAAACCAATTTTAAGAAGCCTTAAATGCCGTGTGGTACAGCAATGGGTGTCTTTAAAACAGCTGGCAAAAGTTGATAAGAGCCATTTTCTACTTCAAAGTCCTTATATGAACCATTTATTTAAGATCAACAATTTGTTCCATATAAGCAAGCTGCAATTTGCCCCTGGACATTAGCTTTGAAAAATCAACTATTTTTGTAATCACGCTGCAGTTTGTTGTCATTGTTGCAAAACAAACTCAGGGAAAAATGCCCCGATGTGTCGCATCTCTAAATGATTCTGCTGTCTTGGGATATGGTAACCTTAGGGAATAGCAGGCCCAAGCCACTTACTCATTTAATTAAACAGTGTTCAACTGCCAATGTTTATTTATGAGATTGATTTCTTAAATGATGGCATGAGAATAGTAATTTATAATGATATTTGCTCCATTTTATATAAGAAAAAGATGTTACTAATGGCCGGGAAAACTCAAGGTTACAGCAGTTTGAGGAGAAAATATTATTGCTGTCAGGTGAAAACCACTTAACTCCAATTTTGGTGATTTTTATATTTTTTAGAAAATTCTACAACCCTTTGATTTATGAAATCTTTTCAAAACGAAGTACATAAACTCAAAAAGTTCCTGAAAAGTTTTGGAGATACAAGGTTTTCACTTGACAACAGCGAATGAGTAGTATGCACACACAGATGCACACACACACACACACACACACACACACACACACACACACAAACAAACACGCAAACACCTGTCATTCATGCTGAATCTGTTCTCTCAACATTACAAAACGACTCATTATCAATTCACAGTGCAGGCTAAGATGTTCATAACAATCCCAACAAACAACTCAAGATCTGTACAAAGCCGAATCAAATGGATTTACCAAGTAAATGTTGACTGTTCTTCAGTTGCAGTCAGACTGTGGATAACGCACGTGTGGCCCATGCCCAAGAGACTGTGTTTTTGCATGGCATGTATGTTGTATGCTTACACCAAAAGATTTGTCGTTTAATGCACTTTCACTTTTCTCTATCTTTTTATCTTTTTTATCTTCTTTTTAAATGTGATTTTAATGCACTTTCACTTTTTATACCTATGTCTTTATTTTTCTTTTATTTATGTGAAGCACTTTGAATTGCCGATGTGTATGAAATGTGCCATACAAATAAACTTGCCTTGCCTTGCCTTAATCAGAAGTAAAATCACGAATGCAAAAAATTACGTAAAATAAGTAAAAATATAAAAAATGTACGCAGAGTAAAAGTTACTGAGTAAATGGCGCTATTGCTGCAGAGTTTCCCTCCTATGACGACTTCCGTTGCATAGAACCCCAAAATGTGAGAAAGGTCTATTCACAAAAACTAACTGGATTAAAGGCTCACTACTACATGTTGTTACTGCAGTAACATTAGTTGTGATGACACATTCCAGTGCGAAACACAACAGAAAAAACACAACTGCTCCTGCTACACATTAGCCTCAATGATCGACATTTGATTTTATTTTGGTCCCATTTAATTAACAAGTTTAATTCCCTGTGACTGCTAATTTCGCTTTATTTCACCGAATGAGTCATACATTATGTGTAAAACCTGAGAGACTGTAATGACTATGATCTCACGAGCAGGCCTTACATTTTTAGCCATTTACAGTAGCTGCATGCACTTAGAACAACTTGTAATGCATGAGCAGGCAGGCAGGGTCCATTTTCTTTGACAGGACACATGGCTTCTGATGGATGGATTCCTGCTGCAGGAATCAGTTACAGGTCTTGGTTTCTTTAATCACTAGACCACCCTGCCTAACCCGCCCAGACTGATAAGTTACACATTAAAGGCAGCAGGGAGAGGGAATAATTAAATACGCCAGAAGGTAGCGGCTCACAAGAAATGTACGACACAGCAGTGATGGTTGTTAACAGAGGTAATCTGACAATGGCTCTGACTTACACTGTCGTAAACCTGTTTGCCTACAACTTTTATGTTTGTCTTGATACTAAAAAATGCAGAAAATCCTCTGCTGGTTCACTTGCAAAAGAAAGTGTCATCATCTCCAAGCCTCACAAAGCGTCTACAGACAGTTACAGAACACACAAGTTTCACTCCAAAGATAGAAAAAATGTGACAGCCATACTATGATAAAACGATTAAGTATATTTTCCATTGTTAGTATGTGATGATTTTTCAGTGTCAATTATTTGGAGTTGATTGGTGTTGTTTGTGATATAGCTCTGGGAATGGGGGTACAAAACACTTTGAAAGTGTTAAATTAGACGATGTGGAATACAGTATAAACACTGGCTTAGTGTTGATTTTTACACTCAGTTAAATTAACAATGTTGCTGTGTGGGTCTACAAAGTTAAGAAAAATTTTAACATTTTATAAGACTGTATCCTCTGGATCCTTGTTTTAGGAATGTTTAACAATGAACTTTTGGATGAATATTTTCTCAAAAGAGATATATAGTGTTTTGGAAGTTAACTGTTCACATGTACACTGAATGCTGTGGGTTTAAATTCAGCTCACAGCATGGGGTGGCAGGGTGGCTGTCCTGAATCCCTATGTGTTCAAGTCACTCTGGATCGCCTGCAGTGGCTAAAAAACAAAAAAATGGATTGTGGAATGGACGATGGATTCTGAAGATGAAACGGGCTTCAGATCAAATGACCGAGTGTCACACATCGCTGTGCTTTTCTGGATACAAGTCAACCGTCATTTGTTGGATTTTGAAGTCAACTCGCTATCTCCATGACCATGTGCTTCATAAATACAATTACTGCAGTTTGTAGTAATTGAAACTTGCGCATTCATTCATATGCTACCCACAATTATTCGCTAAACAGCTCAGAGTAGCATATTCAACCGTGATGCATTCCTCTCATTTGAATTTTGAGGCTGTTTATTGTGTGCCATGTGCCATTTTCTCCCGGAGTCTCTTCAGAGTCGCGTCTACAATCCATGAAATGAACAAAATGGCTCAGAAAATGAAAGGATTACCATAAAATTACATCCAAATAGTGCTGATTGCTTGATGAGCATCTGTGGTGCCAATTTCAAGCTCTCAAAATCTATGTCATCTCTGTACTGTAATGTGCTTCATTAACTACACCCTGCTGTATTTCCCAAACCACCATCATGAACTTTAGAATATCTTTCTCTCAGATGCGGCAATAAAGACGATTGATTCTCTCAAATGGCCTCGATTTCGCAATCAGGCCCTGATGGTGATGATTGGCTTTCCAAGCAATTGAGTGGTCTGGTAATTTGAGCATGATCTGATTGCTACGGTCAAGATGGACTCCAAAGCATATCTGCTCAGCGAGCTTGCTGAATTAGCTGGAGATCAGCAAGTAAGGCATGCTTTGTCTCTTCGTATAGCTGGTGCTTATGGATTACCAGCAATCGATATTCAATTTTGTCTGTATTGCGCTCAGTGGGGGTTTGCTTACTTCTCAATGTGTGAGTTGTTTGTCTGCATCCTCCGCTAATAGTGGCTAGTGGATTTCCAGTGCATATATGGAGTAAAAATAGCACAATGATCAATGTTGTATGGTGGGAGAAGGAGGAGATTGGGGGAGGGACTGAAGAAGGAAGAAGAAAAATAGTACATATAGACACAAGCCATACACAAGCCATGATGAAAGTCTTTAAAAACAGGATCAGAAATTGCTTTTTATCTCTTAAAAATATACACTTGGTGGCACTGGTGCTGTGACAGTAACAGAGTGCATACAGGAACAACAGGAGCCCACATACAGTCCGAAGGTACAGTGTGTTATATAGATCCATGGACGGTAGACTATACAAATCACGATATGATATCTATGAGACAGAGATGGAGAGATGGAGGCTGTTTTGGAGGGGAGGAGGGAGGATTTGGGGGTGAGCAGAGACACCTAATGTCAGAGTGACAGGTGATAAAGATAAGCTTGTCAGGCTACTGGAGGCTCCCTCAGTGCACCGGTGCACACGCCTCACTTCTTGCTGACAGATACACGATGGTTCGGTGCGGGCCAGGAAAAAAGACCACTGTAATTTTCACCCTTTTCTCCTCCGCATCCATGCCTACATCCCTCCCACACTTCCTCCCTCCTCCCTTGCAATTAGAAGATGAGAGCATTCGCTTGTTTTATCTAATTTCAGTAAAAGTAGCAGGCGCAGTCCGTCAGTGCGGCTTTTTGCCCAGAACTAATGAAGTCTCGTGTCCATATAAATCGGTTTATGTGTTGCCATGACGATGACCAGACCACAGTATGATCGCCATAAGGATCTGCCTTTGTTTCAAAGCTTATCTCCGTCTGTGGTTGCTTTCCTGGGTCTGTGAGAACAGCTTGTTTCTCTCAGTGCCACACAGTGAAATGGATTGTGACATTGAGGGACCAATGTGTCTGCCTCATAGTCTATGTAAAAATGTTTTTTGCTAGATAAGAGCCTCTGTTGATTTAAATGACACAAGGGAAAAAAGTTGAAGAATCGAAACACATCTCCACAGCAGACCGATGTGTCTTCTACAGTTTTTCTCTTCCTACATACTATTGTAAAAACAACAGTAAATTCTCTGTAGTGTACTTCTGGCACTGTTAACCAAGCATGGCTGGTTACGGTATTACATAGGTACGTGTGCTGTTTGTATGTTTTGACTTAGTGCCAGGTAGCGCCAAACCTGCTTGATTTATTCACATGTGTACCGCTTGTGTGTGCGTACATGCCTGCGCTTGCCTGCGTGTCTCAAGGCCTCTTTATGGATGTATTGATTGTGGCCAGCTGATATACAGTGGTCATCGCTGGCTATCAGAAGAGAAAGGTCACTATCGTCCATCAGCTCCAGTCTGAGACACCAAGCTGATATATCAATGTATTATACAGCATGGCTCGACCAGATCTCCACACCAACGGTGAGAAAGAGAAGATATATTGACCTACAAGGGCTGACGGGCTGGTTTCAGGAGTTATGTATGGGCTTTCCTGTATCACACAGAGTGGGAGAAAAATCAATAAAGGCCAGTATCAAAGGCCCATAGGTTGTAATATATTATGTTGAAACCAAATAGAGCCAACAGCACTTCTTCAATGAATTTTTTAAGATGTTCTTTTCCCATTTCTTAGATGCAAATCTTGCTGTGAAAATCTTGCTGTCTGGGTTTGAATGGGCTCAGTTTATGTAAGTTTCCATATAGTCCAGTAAAACTAATCCATAATTAATGAGGGGACAAGTAACTGCTGTAAATACAAGCTTGATCATATCCCTGCTGAGTTTTATGGGGTTTTTTTTGTTTTTGTTATGTTTTTCCTCTGGTCAGGGTTGGAGATAAAGGGTCGCTCTGGGTCCTATTCACACCCATGTGTATGATTTCAGTGTTGAAGAAAGAGGGCAGAGGGAACCATTGTTGTGGAGGCTTTGACTGTTTTGCATCTTTGCACCTTTTTCACCAAGCAGAAACCCTGAAACAGTCGACATTGAAACTCCTTTTTCTCATTGTTTGGATATGATTCACTTCCAAGAAAGGTACTTTATTGAGTGCAAGGCAGAGGCACCGCAAAGACAAAAAAAACCAACAGAAAACATGAACAAAAAAAATGAAAGCAGTGACGGCTGCAAAGCTGTTGTTGGTGGTGAGGATGGGGGTGGATGGGAATGGTGTTTAAATGAATTGCTGTATGCTTAATTAACACAAAATCCCTTTGTCTTCAGGCTCTGACCAGGGCAATTTGCGGGTGTTCAGCTGAAAATGCGGGGAAATGATTAATTAAGTAGCCAAAATGAAAACGAGTGGAGAAAATGGCCCTCTTTTGACTTCAAAAAGGAACTACGAGCTCAGGCCCCAGTCGAAGAGAGAGGGAAAAAGGGGGGGTGGATAATTGTCTGACTTGTGGGGCGAGGGGGAAAGGAATGATAGTGTACTCACCTCTAAATGACTGAGACCAAAGGCCAGGCTATAACAGCTCTAATTACAGTCTGAAAATTGCGAACGTCATTGTGCAGTAAATAAAACACGCAAGAAGGTCACTGTATGTGTGTGTGTGTGAGAGAGAGAGAGAGAGAATGAGTGAGTGAGGGAGTGTGAGGTAGAGAGAGAGAGAGAGAGAGAGAGAGAGAGAGAGACTGCAGGCTTCCTCTGCTCTACGTGGGGGTTCCCATAAATCTAATTTTCTTTCAATTATGCACACACAAATTAAGGCGGGGGTGATAAAAACCGTGTGAGTTGAATTTGAAATGATGAGAGGACCATTAGTAGGTCCGTGTTATATGGTCTATGGGGGACATGAAACCGCACAGTTATGAGCCAGCAAATAGACTCATCCCATTCAGAGCTCATTCAAACCACTGCTTATCCGCACCGGTCTATTTACAGCGTGTCAAACGCCTGAAGGCGCTTTGATTTCCCCCTTGATGGGCTGGTTGGCTGGAAAGTGGATGTTAGAGAAGTTTGACAGATGCAAAAGGAAGATTGATGCCACTTCAAAGCCGCTTTGGAACCTGTTTATTGGAGGGAGAGATAGCACTAGTTAAATCAGCCATCTTTGAAGTCGCGCAAAGAGTGCAGGTGGACGTGCGCGTGTAGAAATATGCGTGTGCATGTGTATCTTTGAGAGAGAGAGAGAGAGAGAGAGACAGAAAGAAACAGACAGAGAGAGAGAGATTTAGCACATTGTCATTAGACTGTGAGGGGAAATAAGGTGAACTGTTGTTTACCTGCAGTTACATTAGGCTTGAATCAGACTGTTGTCAACATCAGAATAGATATCCAACTGAGGTCTAATAAGTCACTATGAGGACAAATCTACCTCATGTATCATATGTTATATGCATATACCATATGTACTCATTCTGTATACATATAGTGAAGAATGACGTAGTGGCAGCAGTAGATTGTTGTGTTGTCTGATGATCTTTATGCACAATTTCAATAGTAATTTCCAGTTATTATGATGAGTATTTTTCTAAATTATTGTGATTACAGCATGTTGCTATGTGTATTGAAATGAGATGATATCTATATATTTGTCTGTCTATTTATCTATCTATCTATCCATATATATATAGACATAGGTAAAGCCATAACCAACCATTCACTCAACTGTGTGCATATGTCCGTTCACACATAACCACACACACATACACACACCTTGCCACACAGCTGCCGCAGGTTCCCAGGCCAGATTGATCTGTGCGATCAGCCAAGATAGCCGGGAGTGCCGGCCACATCTATTCAGTGAATAAGTGCTGGGACAAGCTGTTCTTTCAGGGGCCAGCCGAGCAACAATAGGCCCTCTAATAGCTTCAGTTTGTCTCAGTTAAGAACAACAGCCTCCCCCCTTTTTCCACGGCATGCACACACACATACACACACACACCTCTTACTTTACCCCCCCCCCCCCTTCCCCCATCTCTATTCTTCTCCGCCCGTCGCTGTGTTGACCAAATAACTTCTCTCGTTCTGTTTGGTTTCTCTCTCGGCCACCAATTACCGTGTCATTTTTCTGCCTTTTTCATTTCTTCGCCGGGAGAATCTGGGGTTAATCTACTCTACCACACACTGAATCCCCAGCAGCTCCGGGGTTGCTGTTCTGTAGCTGACCCCGACCTCGCTGGCAAGTAAGAGCCGGAAAAGATAATTTCCATCATTATATGGCTGTGAGACACATGAAGAGCAACACCTCGTGATGTTTGATGACCGTCTTCAGACTCTGAATACGAATCAACCAGGAAGGGTTAGATTTTAATCGGAGAATGGGTTTATTATGTTGCCTCATCAATAATGACTGTCACAACACCTACATGTATCAGGGATGATATATAATATAGTCGTTCTAGTTACAATTCGCAGCCTCAATGTTTTTGCTTTGTTCTTTCACCTGGGACAATTTGGGATCGGTTTTGGTCGGTCTGATATTTCACAGAATTATAAGAATACACCATCTGAAGACTGCAGTTTGTTGTTTTCAGGGGAACAGTTTGACTGGAATGATTTGAAATCAATGCAGCTTCTCACATGGCTGTTGCTCTGACTGAATCAAATGAGCCTGAGTCCATTTCCACTATTCAGAAACACAAAGGTGCTGCCCTGTTGAGTTTAGATGTATACAATATTCTGGCCAATAGCTCATATCACACAAGCGATACACAAATGAAATTAAGGTTGAATTCCGAAAAAAACAGCTGACATGCATCATTATAGTAGATACCAAGCACAAATATCCCTCTATACATGAATAAACACAATATTCTGAATATTACCATAAAAACAGAACAGCCCAAAAAACCCAACAGCAGTTATGATAAAGTGTATACTGTATGTGCCTCAGTATCCATATCAGCATATCCAAGTTATCATATTCATAACGGGAATGTGCACTTCTAATGATGCGATGCATTATTGATTGCTCTTGGGAAATTCTCTTTTCGATTGCCACCCCCCTCCAGTGGGGTCAGAGGTCAGGTTCAGCTAGAGAGCAGCATCCCAGCAGCTGGTAGGCATTCAGTGTCTTGGTCCAGGGCAACTTCAGCAGGGATGAATTTTGGAATGGAAGGACGGCATCTGCATCTCTAACCACTAGGCCAACCTGCTGTCCATTTGGATTATTGTAAACAGGCTGTGATATTTCCATGCGTCAACACAAACAAAATAATTGAGTACCACAAATGGCGGAAACACACTAATTGACAGAAGATGTATTCTACAGTTGTTGTTTTTATTCTGAGGCTGCAGAGATTTTCAAGGAGATTGTTTTCACTGAGTGTGAAGTAGGCCAAAAGTGGGACGCAGCGGCATGATGAGCAGAAGAGGGAAAAACAGGCAAACAAACCAATGAAATGATTCAGAGATTGTTCAGAGATTGTATGAGAAGAGTTAGCACCTACTACCCAGGATGAGTAAATGTAGGATTTCAGCCCAATGTTACAGTTGATGGGACAGGATGATCCTCTGGCCAGCCTGTAAGATGTACAGAGTTAATGGTATCGACCTTTCCATTCAGATCTTTAGATCTTCTGAGCTGCTGAAAAATCTATGTCTCCATAGGCAGCTGTGCATTATCGAATGAACTCAGGCCGCACTTATCCACTGTTAGCTGATCAGTCGATAGGCTAACAATAACAAACCCCTCAGCTTCGGGTGTCATTCACGTAAGAATGCACAAACATACTGATGGACACGCACAGTGGCACACACACACTTACATAACAATACCCCCGGGGATAATTTGGGTTCTCACATCTGCACCATTCCAGTTGTTGTGTTTGGATGCGATGCCAGGTTGTCATTATCCCCACGGGTGCCTCTCTCACCTGCCTCTTTCCCTCCATCAGCCCGTATCTAGAATCCGGCTAAGTGGCTACTTGACACGTATTCCTCTGGCGATGGTGTGTTTATGGGCATATCCATTATTTTCTCTCGGCTCGGGCAATACAGCTAGCCTCTCTGTGGGCCGAGAGATACATGGCTGACAAAATAGCATGATGATATCAACATGCATGTACACATATGGACAAACACACCTAGCCCATCCACACACACGCAGCAATGCAAATAACAGAAGTGCACACAGAAAGAAGTGCATGCATTGCATTTGTGTAGAAATATATGTGATGCTGGTGTACACTACCAGTCAAAAGTTTGGACACACCACATTTTTCTTTATTGTTACTACTTTCCACATTTTAGAATAATAGTAGAGACATCAAAACTACAAAATAACACAAATGGAATTATGCAGTGACCAAAAAAGTGTTTAAGCATAAGCCTTTAGATCAAAATGGCTTTAAGATCATGACAAACATAGTAGATTCAAGCAGGTGTGTGCAAACTTTTGACTGGTAGTGTATTTAACAAAAGGAGAACGCCACTTCACAACTACCAACATAAAGGTTGAGCCCGACAATCCCAGTGAGTAAGGATAAATGTAAAGCAGACAGGTCCATTCTCACACTGTCTTTTATTGGGAGTAATTTAACTTTCTGTATCATCTGCCGGCTTGGTAAAGTAGGCCCAACCCACTTGAACTCTTGAGCTCTGTAAGATTTTAAATAACAGCAGCAAGGCCGCCGGAGCAGTCGGGTGTGCCGGTGAAGGCCGGAGAAGAAAGCTGAGAACATTTTAATGGATCCCACACAAGCCCCTCCCAGCTGGGAAAGGGCTGTGTGCTTTCTTCTGCAGAACAAACAGATACAGGAGCTCAGTGTTCCTTAGAGATATAAAGCTGCTATAAACATGTGGGCTGGCTGAGGCCGCTCAGCTACATGTGTGTCAGCTGGCTGACTCTCTAGACTCTCAACTGGTCACCTCAACCCTGCTGCATATACTGTGTATTGCTGCTGATGAAATATTGCTGCTATCAAATGAAACCTTGTATCTTCAAAGCTGTCCATTTTTCAGTAATTTAGGAAAAAACGTATTTTCAGATTGACGAACATGAATTTTTTCAATTTATCGTGGGTTATGAAAGAGGCCCATAGGGAAATTCTGATTTTGCTCCACCCCACCCCTCCACACCTCCACAGAAAGGTCAGAGGTCAGGGTCAGCTATGCTGTCAGCTATGCTGTAGGATGGTCCAGAGTCAGAACATGCATCACCTATAAACGGCCATGTAAACCTTCAATTCCAGAAAAAAATATATATAAAAGAAAAAAAAAGAAAAAACACCCTAAAAATCACTAAAATTGCAGCTAGCTTTGTTTTGTCAAAGTTTTTATGTGACAGCACCAATACATGTCACACACATACATGCAGGCACACTTACACGCATACACACGCACGCACGCACACACACACACACACACACACACACATACACACACACACACACACACACTTCAGCTATGTCAACGAAGCTAAGGAAATAGACATTCACACCTCAGATTGCATTACAATCTGAAGGGAAGATGGAAAAATAACAAAGTAACCGGCCGCCTTCCCTCTCTCACCCGGCCTATTGAGAGCCCATTACATTGTAATCCTAAATGTGGGCTCTGACATCTCCGCTACCAGCATACGTGGGTGGAAAGGAACAAGTGAACAAAGGACAATGCGGCTTGTAATCCCGTTAAAGGATTAAGGGCTCGAGCACGCACACGTGCGCACACACAAAAGACATACACGTTTTGTTTGTGAGCATCCCATTGACTTACACTTGTTCATTAACCCCTACACCCCGCCTTAATACTACTACACGACTGACCCTAAACACCCCGACCTCAAGATAACCCGACGTCTAAACCTGAGTACTAACCATAAAATGGGCCAATTTCAAAACGAGGACCAACAAATCCCTCATTTTGGAGGGCTTTACTCATCTTGGACATGACCCTCCCAAGGAGAGAAGTACAAGGAAAGGCACACACACACACACACACACACACATATATAGACACGCGCACACACTCACACACACATACACACAGCACAAACACAGTGAGCCACAGTTCTGAGCCTTCTGGCTATGACTTGACTTGTGGATGATCTCAGATGTTTTCGAGATGTCATATCAAATTTGTGGCAGGCTATTATACCAAGATTAGTATATAGATAATACAGAGACACAGTACATGCACACACACACACGCATATACACACACATACACACACATCGAACGCTGATAGCCAACCAAATCGCGGGAGAATTTTTCTCCTGCACAAACAAACACACACACACACGGAAGCGCTTTAAGCCACTCTGATTGACAGCTCTGTTATTCCCCGCCCCCAGACCTGCTACTTTAATTCCCCTCCTTGTGATGTGGTCAAATTGACTGTCATGATGTCCAGGGCGCTATGAACTAAAAGTAGATGGGATCAATTCCTTAATCCCCCGGCTGCTCTCCTGTGAGATACTAATGATCAGACTCCAAGCAAATAAGAGTGTAGTGCGGAGCTGCCGCCGCCTAAGGGGACAGAAATGAACTTGAAGGGCTGCGATGCTGTTTTGACGAGGAGAGGGTCTAGTCATGTGGGTTGTGACATTGCCAGGGGCAGCATTTCTGAAACTTCCACTTGAACTACGGTTCCCATCAGTGCCAGAAAGCTCAGCCATTTTGGATTCGGCTTAGCTGTTCCAAAGAGTTTCCCGCTTTGCAAAGATGTTTAGATCACGCCCGCTCATGTTATACCTCCAAGCCATGCTGCATAAGCCCTTGTCGGGTTTGTAGTTTGTGAGCGCAGACTGAAGTGCTTGTGTAAATCAGATTTTCACTTATTCATGATCTCAATATGTTAAGTGGGCAGCTTATCAATGCAACCAAGAGCACTAAACAGATCATGAATTATTAACAGCCTATTTAGCCTGTGCGCTCGGATGCCATGTTGTCCTAATGAATAATCTGCTTTGCTAGTTATTGCACTGAGAAATCGACTGGTATTCAGGTCAGTGCAGTCTTCCTGAGCTTTTGGCTGGTTTTCATAAGCTCCTGTAAGCTCCTTTTCATCTCACCTGCATGATCTGTTTTTGTTTTCTGGCTTTCTTCCCTTTGTTTTATGTCTCTTATACAGCATGTTCAAAAAAAAACAACAACTCTAAACTCCTGGAGAATGTATAGAAGACACATCGACACCAAGTACCAATCAAAATGTTTGTCTAACACGCCAAAAAATGTCAAGCGTATCCCTGCTGAAAACAATTTCCAGCTATACCCATATATAGGCCTTGCTGGACACTAAGCACCTACAGCCATACACATATAATACACAATAATTCATATTAAAAACATAAACAAAACATAAACTACAGTCATAATACGACAAACACAGCAGCATCCTGTTTTAGCAGCATCTCAGTTTTGTCTTACCTAATGATGTCGGTGACAACAGGAACGGAGCATCGCCATTGGCCAATAGAAGAGGTCCAAAGAGAGCATGGAGGGCAAGAAGAGAGAGACAGAAGAATCACTCATTAGTAATACATAAACTCCTTGTTTTATGCAGTATGCGTCATCATACTGTCTCATTTGTTGAACAGAGGACGATTGTTTCAGTTTTCCAAATGACAGGATGTCATTTGATCATTTGGAAGCGAAAGTGGGCACAGGATCGACCCTAAGTGAACTAGGTACCCAATTTTCTTAGTAATAGGTTCTGCTCAGACTGAACAAAACACTGATCCCTTCATGGTAAAAGGTAAAATCACTGGAAAAATAGAATTCACAGTGTAATTCTGAAGATGTTGGACAAAACATGAACAAGAGACAAGTCTAAGAGCTGTGGAAATGTCACTGAATGGAAAACTTGGAGGACTTTGTGGAAACAGGTAATTTCATGGGAACATGGCCACACCCTCTGGTACTACAGTAGAAAACAAAGTTCACTTGAATGTTACAGTTACATATTTATTATTACATTCGTCCACAGAGTCATTATTCATTTCACTCTCACTGGAGCTGGTCCAAGTTTTGTCTCATCTTTAGATAAAAGCCTTGGTTCACCGGTTTCTAGCTTTGTTAGACTCCTTCTTGTCTCAAATATTGATGGAACTGCCCTAGATAGGTGCAGCACATGTGCATTCTGTTTAACAGTGTATTTTCACTGTGAGTACCTAAAGGCATCATTAACACTATTGTGTAAACGGGTGTTTTACCAGTATGACAACTGTATTTTGTCTTTGGTGTAGCTGATTTTCCAAAAGACCACAGTCTTCACCCCATTGCATATTTGGTTGTAGTTCTTTGTTTTGAATTCCAAAAAAGGCCTATTCACTATACAAACTATTTATAAGAATTTATCATCATACTATAAAGCAAGGAATCTCTGTCTGTCTGTCTGTCTGTGTGTCCTTCGCATATCTCGAGAACCGTTCGTCCGATCTACTTCACACTTGGCGGGTGTATTGCTGGGGACCCAAGGACGTGCAGCGTCGGATTTGGTGCAATTTGGACACGCGACACATTCAATATTAATAAACTTTGAATAAACAAGCGAACAGCGCTCTGTGCAGCCGCGGGGCGAACGGCCACTGCACTAGTTAACTTCAATACAACATTTTCCCAGAAGTTCTCCTCTGTAAAGCTTTAGGCCATGCTATTTTTCATTTCCATCATTTCACTGAGCTGTATTTAACAGTACATGGAATAGGTGTCCTCAAAATGACATCAATCATTGGACAAAAAAACTCATTACTTCCCAATAACCTCAAACCAAATGAATTTGGACAATTCTGTTTACAGTTTTCAGAGTCAGAACATAAATTACTTTCATCTCCAAGTTTAATAAATGCACCGAAAGTTGTTCTGGTGAAATTGATGCATTGATATATTGGCAGCTACAGTTCCACAGTACATACTGACACACGACAGGATCTCCCATACAGTGCAAAGCAGTAATGCAAATCATACTATGGACAATAGACCACACATATCACTAGCTGTGTGCACTGGAGCTGAATTGGATATGTGTTAAATTATGCGCATAATAAATCCGCCTTATTAAGAGAAGATCCTTCCACTCTCTCCCACATGTCTTCATTTCCTCTCACCGTAGCTCTCCTCTGCTGCTGCTGCTGCTGCTGCTGCTGAGCAACCACTTGATGCTTCTGTTGAAATCCCCATCTGAACTGCTGTATCAGATCTATCATTATTTGTCAAAGCCATTCAAATTTAGACTACCGTAAATTGTTAATTCCCCACAATGGGAATTTGCTTTATACTTACATTTACATAATAATTTTTCCTTTCAAGCACATATCAGAGCAGATCTCCAGCTGAATCAGTGTCATAACACCGATAAATTTATTTTTTGAGAGAAGTTAACATTTAATCAACTAACCAATAGTCAACCAACCAGTTACCCAAACCAGTTAGCAATATTATACTTTGGTAGAACTTTTTTTTACTCTTCACCATACCTACCACCATAGAAATTCAAGGTGTCACTACCGCCATTTCAGCTTTTTCCATGACAACTCTCAATATTGATAGTTGCAAACAGGCAAAATTACCTAAATTCAGGACACAGAATGAAATAATAATACGAGACCAACTTCTCCTCATTTGTAGATGTGTTAGAAGTACAATCTCTAGGTTTTCAAACCTAAACTAAGAAATTGGTGCGAGTTATTCATCCGCAGAGCAGCCAGTTTTGGTGTTTGACCAGTCCAGTCAGGATGTCCCACAGAGGTACATGGACTTACAGCAGAACCTTAAAAGGTGTACTGAAGTGAAACAGCGCTTTAACACATAGGGCACAAGGGAACAGTGAGATGACATTGTATACTGGGATAACATTCGTTCCCCCCAACTAACGCTCGCCTACTCTGGGTGACAGCTGGAATCCCGGGCGAGGCACCTCCAGCTCCTACTTAGCGCTGTGATCCCGCGCTGCTCGTCACCCCCGGTAAAACCGCATGTCTAATGAAAAGTCAAAAATGATGCTTCCTTTCACCATTCACTCCAGCCCTTGACAGGATAAAGCCGGGGATGTAAGCCCCACTTCAAAGTGCAGTGTAAGGGGTGCTAGCTTTACGTTCTGCTAATCTGACCTGTGGGCACCGCTTTAGCCACTAGCTGTAATGTTAATCCCCCGACTGCGCTGCTCTTCTATCCGGCTCCCGCTCTGCACTACACACACAGTCCAACAGATCCCGGTGTCAAAGGGATGCTGCGCCCCACAGCCATTTTAAGTCTGCTTGTTGTCTGCTCAAAACAAAGTAAAACACAGGCTTGGTCGTCTCTGAAAGGTATAATCAGGGGATAAGAAGTGGCAAATAAAGCTAAATCGCAGGTTTAGCAGAAACTCCAGGCACCGGTGTCGTCCTCGTGCGCAGTGTGATGTCAGCCGCACGCGCGCTGTCGCAACCTGATTGCCGCTCTTTGCTCTTGCTAATCTTTAGAAGTGTTAGAAAGCGCGGCTGGAGAGACTTGCATGGATTTGAAGCCAGATGGAGAACGTCTGGCTGTGCTGACCTCCTCAGCCTCCACTTTTCTCCATCAAGAATTGATTTCTACTTGGCTTCGCCCACCCGTCAGCTCTAACCTGCTTTACTTGTTGGCTTTACCTAGCAACACAAGAAAATCACATAACGTTACATAACAAAGCGCCTTACACTACTGTGAATGCATAAACTTCAAGCATGGGTGGGCCCAATGGGAAATCAAAACAGATGATCAACTCTGGGGTTGTTTCACAGTATAAAGGTGTAGCATTCCAGGAATACAATGCTTCAGTTTGTGTTTGCTAGTGGGTATATTACATTTAACTCATAGTTTATTATTTTTCATTACCATTATGGAGGCTCCATCAAAGCAGTGTTTATCCAAATTACAAAACATTCAAACCAACTCGTCTACAAAACAAGCATATGAAGAAAAAAGTGTGGTGATGCTAAAATGCTGCATAGTTTAATTAGGCTGATATGTGCAATCCCTGAAAGGTCATGGATGACACATGTAAGCATTGCTCACCAATTCCACTGTATAGCTGGGGGCTTAATGCTCGCTCATGGATGCTGAATAGTTTCACCGGGCTTTACAGCCTGATATATCAATGCATTTCACGTTTTTAGCCCTGTAAATGATCTCAGGTCCTTCAGGGTTTGAATGTTTTACTGTATATGCCTGAAGACATTGTCGTTACGATCCCCTAAATCTCTCTGTCTTGCTCTCCCCCGCCCTCTCTCTCTCTCTCTCTCTCTCTCACACACACACATACACAGACATACGCGCACACACAATGCTAATATGCCGTGGCATTTGCTGTAAACATTTATCCACATCCATAGTGAAAGATGTGGCTGCTGTGACAACGTGCATAGACATCAAAGACAGTGATGGAGAAGGACCTGGGCATCTCAATGAAGGATTCATTCCAACTAATAGCATCACTACACATAACACACACACACACATAATGTGCATATACGCGCACACACATGCACACTTTGAATATTAATGTCGCTCCTGGCTAGATGTCAGTGTGCATCATGTGCAGTGGGTGACTGATGCAGGTGGAGGGAGGTGCACACACACACACACACACACACACACAGGTGCAATGACATGAAGGCATGGTCGCACACACTCAATCACACATGCAATTACCTGCACTGAAGGTTGCACATATGCTAACCACACACACACACACACACACACACACACACAAACATCTCTCATCACCCAGCTCTGTCATCATGACGACACACACACACACACACCACCGCCAGCCCGCTCATCTCCTGAACTCCCGTCTTTTCGCCTGTTCCCGTCTCCACCTCAGCCATGTCTCTGCATGCCGTGTGCCTTTCTAAGCAGGCGGCACGTGAGGCCGCCTCCCTTCCCTGGATAGCGGTCCCATTATAAACAGCCAATGACATTTCCTTAGCATAGGCCTGGCATTTAGTTTGATGGATTTATTGACATTTACTTTTTTTTCCCTCCCTACTGGCTTGCTGTGGCTCTTTAGGAGACCGTCCACAGGTCTGACCCCAATTCAAGCCCTCCACTGCAAATTGCTCTATGTTCCTTCGATCTGATTGTGTGTGAGTGTGTGTGTGTGTGTGATGTGTGTGTGTGCGAGCGTGCGTGTCTGTTCTGATAAACACCAACAAGGTGCGATTGTGAGAAGGGCGTGTCCGCAGGCGCGCGCACCCGCATGCCGACGAGAGCTTGCTCGTGCGGCTGCATGCGTATCCGGATGCTGTGCAAAACCATAGACTCATAATTACAGCATATTTTGATTATCGTGAAAGCATAAAGTCATAATGGAGGCTGTATTTCAGAGAGCGGGCCAGCTTGAATAGTAATAAGCTGTGAATCTAATGGTCTCTGAAGAGGAGACATAGAGTCCATTAATTAGTTTCCTCGCTCTGTAACTTGAAATAAAGAGACGAGGGGGAGATCTGAGGCATTGATAGCTAATGTGGCTGAATTAGCCAACCAACATCTATCAGGTGGGAGTGTATGTGTGTGTGTGTGTGTGTTCATTCCAATCCCACTAGGGGTTGATGTTGGAAAGAGAGATGTCCTTTAGATCTTAATGAGAGCTGCAGGCGAGCTAACACACACACACACACACGCACACACACGTGCACACACACAAAACCACCTCTATCAGTGCTGCTGTCTCACCTAATTCTGCTCCTCGCTGCCTTCTGTCTATGTTTATTTGGCAACTGGACCCTGAATCAGTCCCTGTGTAAAACTTACCATCGCCCACTGTTGCTTGCTTTCACTTCCAGCTACCTGGGCGAAGCTAAAGAAACACCTGGACATTTTACAACATTTACTACTATATTTTTTTTTACGATGCTGTATTTCTTTAACAGGTACTTGTCAAATTATGGGGGGAAAAGTTTCTGCATTGCACCTTTGGTGACTCTAAAAACAGCTTGCTAGCATCGTTAGCATTCAACACTGAAACCAAAAGCTAGCCCTAGCTGCTAGCTAACAAGCAGCACCCACTGGCTTTCAAAAAGAATGCTAACAATCCTAACGTGCCATTTTCCAGCTGTGGTAATACATATACACTATCAGTCAAATTTTGGATATGCCTGATTGAATGTTCTATGTTTTTCATTATCTTAAAGCCATTTTGATCTAAAAGCTTACGTTTAAATGCTTGAAATGTATTTCTTAGACAAATATAAATAGTGAAGTTGATGCCTATGTATGAATTTCTTTCCAAAGCCTTTGTCTTTCCATCAAGGCAAAGGGCGGCTACTTTAAGAATCTAAAATATAAGATAGTTTTGATTTGTTTAACACTTTTTGGTCACTGCATAATTCCATTTGTGTTATTTCATTGTTTTGATGTCTTTACTATTATTCTAAAATGTGGAAAATAGTCAAAAATTAAGCAAAATGTGTGTGTCCAAACTTTTGACTGGTAGTGTACGTTTTCCCTACATCATGCCAAGTGCCAAGTGAGGAAAAAATAAAACATTTGAAATGTCACCGGATCATATTTAAAAAGCCCTCTTTCACCTTTTCCCCCCTCCCGTTAACAGATAAAACTAAAACTCGAACCGACTCCTCGCCTGCTATCTCAGCACTGTTTACACAAAAACTCGTATCAGATGTGTGAATGTGGAGTAAGGCAGGACACATGGGAGAGGGCAACTAGAGATCCACACAGAGAGGCGGGGATGAACGGGGAAAAAAATCCACACAACAGCGGGAAACACAATCAGCCCCGCTCCTCGTTTCCCATCCAAGCCACGTTATTTTAAGCTTGTCGGTGAACCAAATCTAAACAGCATTTTGGATTTTTGTTAGCCTAACATGATGTTATCTTCTGGTGACTTTTACATATTAGGTCATTTCCCCCTGTCAGCATACTGTTACAGTTGGAAAAAAAATTGATAACTTTGTAATGCCAACAGGTATTTGAAGGTTAATAGAGACTGGTGGCAATGCAGCCGCACGGCCCATGTGTATTTAAAGGACAACTGGCCCCCGGAGTATGAGAAGGGCATTGTCCTGCAGTAATAAAGTGGAGCTGGAATGGAAGAGAAAGAAAGAGAGAGAGAGAGAGAAAGAAAGAGATGGAGAAAAACAGAGGGAGGGAGAAATACACAGAGACAGAGACAGCGAAATCCTGAATTACCACATGTTAGAGGATGAGAATGACAAGTAGACAAACCAAAGCATGGTACACAAATAAAGGGGAAGAAAATTAGAGACAGACAATGACAGAAAGCAAACAGGAGCAAACCCAAACAGCTGAGAACAATTGAGAGAGACGCAGAAGGGGAAATTAAACAAAAGAGTGTGTGCGTGTGTGTGTGTAGGGAAGAGGGGGGGTGTCAAACAAGGAGAGAGAGCTAGAGAAAGGTTGGGGCCAAGAGGGAAAGCAGAGGTAATATAAGAAACAGGTCAGCGAACACTATTCCTCTCCCTTACCCCCTCCTCTCTTCCCTCCCTCCCTCTTTCTTCCCTCTCTCCTTCCCCCCACCAGGCAATGATGCTGTCAGACCAAACCACCCCGGAAATAAATTAACTATTGCAGCTCTCTCTCTCTCTCTCTTTCTCTCTCTCTCCGCTTCCCCTCCCTCTCTCTGTCTTCATCTCCTCGCATTTCCCTCTCCCCCTGCCCCATCTTCCTCTTCTTTTTCCTCATTTCTCATTCTATTTCTCTGCTTCCCTCTCTCCCTGCGCCCCCTCCCCTCTCCCTCATGGGCTGTGAATATCAAGGAAGCTCTGTCCTGGCACCCTGCCTACCTGCCTACCAACCTGCCTCCTCTGTGCCCAACTTTCGTGCTGCCTAAGTGGCCATGCTGCGCCAACGTGCCCCCGCACCAAGGTCAAACTGAGCCCCTATGGGTGCAGACAGAAGCCTGGCAGTGGAAATCTTTTCCAACTCCGGGAAAAAAAAAGTACTGCTGCTGTGGGGCGAAAAAGCTCCAATCTCCACAATATCATCTCCTCAGGAAGAAAGAGCAGACATCTTGGATCCAGGAGGTTGTGGTCGGGCGAGTTGGTTTTGGTCGAGAAACGATTAACGGAATCTATTCATTACGCATTCATTATCATGTTTTTTAATCATGCCTTTTTCTTGTGAAATAATGGATATTTGCATCCTCTAGGCTTCTTTTGATAATTAATGAGGTAAGATAGCCTGAAAGGCAAAAAATAAAAATGATAATTTTGTGTCAAAGTTCGTTCATTCATGCGTAGAAAAGGCATCACATGGTTTTTAGGTGTCGCGAGCTGAAAAGGTTGAGAACCACTGTTACATGCCAAGGCTGCTTGAACACACACACACACACACACACACACACACACACACACACACACACACACACACACACACACACTATGTATTGTGTACAATATACAGAATATTGGTATGTCTTGCACTTGTCCCTTTGCAGTGCATGATCCTGTCATCCTTGTACCTCATTTGCTGGTATCTCCTATGAAACTCTCTGTGTTGTCAATATGTCTCTGAACCAAGGCAAACATCTGTCTATTTGTTGTGCTTAACAATTAAAGACATTCTGGTGATTGATGTGTGTGAGTTCATATATATAGAGGTCAATCTTCTGGCCACATAACTGATATGTTATGTCTATCTGCAGGTGGAACCTACGATTCAGTCACGGCGGCTCCACACTCAATTACAAATCTTGCACCCGCCTTCTGCCCGCTGCCGATCAACTGGATATCCTTCTTGAATGACCGCTGCCAGTCACCGTCACATCTGCTTTAGTAGCTAATGAAATCCAAGTGACGACCATGAAACGTTTACAGTTGACCAGTCCTTCACCCACTCTTCTCATAGCCACTCAGACGCGTGCGGCGCGTCCCCAAATGAGCCATCCTAACATCCTTTTCACATCTGCTGTTAGCTTGTTGCGCTACTCCCCCCATATTTAGCACACTTAATTGCACTTCATTGCAGTTCAGGGAGATTTTGAACAGGTGTTGTGCGGCTATCCCATCCTGATTCAAAACGACACTCTTCTCACCAAGGGGTATCTGCTGGATACTTTACTGCCTAGAATGTAGCTTAACATTAATAAAACAGAGCCCATATTGATCACACATCTGCAAGCTCAAATCACTACCTGGTGTCTCGGAGAGGAGTGAAATCGAGTGAAAAAAGTGAGCGTTGCCAAGACTGAGCTTTTTTAATCAAGTTTGACTTGCTCTCAAATAAAGTGTAGAACAGGCTATTTGAGGAAGTGTGTTGATGTGGCGGTTTTGGAGGTAGTGGTATGTGAAAAGATTTAAAACCAAAGCTGGTAACTGGAAGGCTGCAAAAAAATCTGGCAAACAAGAAACACTCTACCATCCTCACAAACTACCAAAGAGGTGCTTCAGCTCGGCACTTAGAGAAAACCCCATGCTCATATTCTTACACTGTTATTTTTCACCGATCTGTGATGGTCAGTGCATTCCAGAATTATTTTGTGATGAAGTGTTGTAATTTACTTTTTCAGTGTACCCACTTGCCCTCAACCTGCCCAGTATACTTCTACAGTTTGTGAATTCCCATAATTCCCAGAATGCCTTTTGACAACCCCCAGAGAACGTTTTCCAGTCCAGAAAAAGTGAACATGTCTTGTGGCTGCATTGCTGCCTGTATTTGGTCTCTCTGCCTCTTCTACGATGGATTTCTCCCTGTATGATTGTTGAACGTCGGTGCAAAATGGCAGCTCTAGAAAGAAGCCCTCGCTCTTTGATTCTGAGGGACTGACACCAAAACCTGACGTTTACTGTTGATGTTTTAGATCGCTGAAAAATGTTCTGCTATCAAACTCCATTGTAGCTGGAAAAATCTCGACATGACATCATATTGTCTACGTTTGGCCAGTTATCCACAGGAATAAGAAAAATGCATCACCAAACAACAAAATTAGCCTAGAAATGCAAGGTACATCGCCAATATATATATTTTTGACAGTGTTAAAGTCTTTTAAGGTGGATTTTTTCTTTGACTGCTCCAGTGGAACCACTCAGTTCCAAAAGTATGAAGCTGTGGTCGTCCTGATAAAAACATTTTTAAAAAATCACATGCAGTTAAAAAATAGAATAATCTCCCAGCTGATTTAACTAAGCATTCCTTTATCAACAATTATCATAAGCGCTTTTTATGATAACTGCCTTTTCATACCTTGCAGTCGGAGACAAGAAATCCCTCATGATGGCTCCGAAGCCTAATTCTCAAAAGCGTTCTTCCATCTCAAAGTGCTGTTGTGGGTTTACAAACCATCACTTACATCCTTATCTCTCCTTCAGGGAAGAGTATGCCGGCTCCCCCGGGGTGGACAGGTATACAAGGCAGTTTCTCTGTCAGGTGGGGAGGTAGACAGCATTTATCTTGTCATCAGAGATGGACAGGGGGTTTATTTAAGGTGTTAAGGATGGCAGGATGGATGGAGGGCGTTGTTTGTTAAGAACGGCGGTCCCATGACCGCTTCACAAACAGCTGGGTGGGATGGTCCCCTGGTGGAATGGCTATTTAGGGATTTTATGTTCCACTGGCTCAGGAAACAAACCACCAGTCGTGCGTGGGGCTGCATTTCACTGTTGGTTCGTTTGCTGAATGTGGGACGAGAACACTAGAGGCGGAATGAGTCCCTTGGTAATCTTTTAGGTAGATTTTAGTTTGGTGTTATCTTTGTCTGCCATCCAAATTTATAACCAACACCTTTTACAGCAAGGCCTTATCGACCAAAACACTTGTTTAACTGATGACATGTTTCATGAGAGCCACATAACATGGGATGGGCCATTTAGTAGACACTTCCATGCAATGTGCCTTACAGTGCCATGAGTGAGTATAATGGCACAAAATAATACAAAAAGATGGTACTTTTTAAAAGATAGTAGGGAACTGAAGTCCTTAGTTTCACGCACTTGATCCTCTGGATTTTCAAGACATTGACTGATGAGCCTCATCATTATTTTTCCGAAAAGGAAAATAGTGGAATATAGTGTTTTGGAATAGATGTCTTCATATATTCATAGGTCGCTGAGCGGCTTCAGTGGGAAATGGACCTTAAAGGAAAAATCCACTATCGGATACTCTTTCACTTTCAGATATTAGCAATTTGTGATGTTCATTGCATTCCATTAGTTAGTTTGTGATGAAGTGTGGTAATTTACTTTTCTGGGGGTAATTTACTTTTTTAAACTTTTTTTTTAAGTTTTCCCTCAACCTATCTTGTCAACTTCTACTTCATTTAGAGATTTCCTACGTTTCCCAGAATGACCTTGTGGGAAGCCTTACTGTCTTGTTGCTGCATTGCATTCTGGTCCATTGAGGCTGCTGTCAATGGAGAAATTGGTCTCTCTCCTCTTCTACGATGGATTTCTCCCTGTATGATTGTTGAACGTCGGTGCAAAATGGCGGCTCGAGAAAGAAGCCCTCGCTCTTTGATTCTGAGAGACTGACACCAAAACCTGATGTTTACCGTTGATGTTTTAGATCGCTGAATAAGTTTCTGCTATCAAACTCCATTGTAGCTAGAAAAATCTCGACATGACATCATATCTTCTACATTTGGCTAGTTATCCACAGGAATAAGAAAAACACACCACCAAACAACAAAATGGGCCTAGAAATGCAAGGTACATCACCAATATATATACATTTTTAACAGCGTTAAAGTGTTTTAAGGTGGATTTTTTCTTTAACCCCCAGCTGCTCCAGTGGAACTGCTCAGTTCCAATAGTACAAAGGTGTGGTGGACCTGATTTTTTCTTTAACTTATTGCATTGGTAATTTCACCCTCCACTTAGTGAGCTACACAGGAAAACATACAAAGGACCACATGTGTAACGATGCAGTTCCATTCCAGATCATTTCAATGAAAGACAATCATGCTCTCATTACCAAACATGGTGGACTGAATTATCTTGACATTGCTCTCCCTCTATTCCCATCGTCTCTTTGTCTGACTGGCTTTGCTGTTTACTTCTCCTCAAACCAAGGTGCAGGAATATGTATTGACACTGGAGGCTGCACAGAAAGAAAGGACTGTGTGACAGCTGTGGTAAAGGAGAGGGATAATGATTTCTGCATTTCTTTCTTTCTTTCTTTTTTTTTTTTGCTAGAGGTTGGATATAAACGGTAAACCAGGTAATCATTATGTACAGTGGTCTAGCTTCTTTTTCCACGTAACAATAGTCTACACACCGGCCCGTCTTTGATCACCATTCTGGGAAATGAGTCACCTTTTTTGCAGTAAATCGCAGCAGGTATACCTAGGGATGTAAGAGAGGCATGTATTTTTCTCTCTCTGCAGGAGACACAAAAACAGATGATAACAATTTCACAGCAATTTAAAGAAATACGCCATACCCGCCCAGCGTCAGAAAAAAGAACGTAAACTTTAAATCGGACAGCAAAATGGATAAAACTCAAAAGACTGACAACCTGAAAATCCAATACGCCTCCATTCTCGCTTCGTGTTTGTTGGTGTTGCCCCATTCCAGCCAACTGTTGTGTCAATGACAGGGTCACAGACGAGCAGCGAGTTATTTTGGGCTTTCCACCAATCAACCGCGGCGTCTCCAGGGGCACGGTGACCCCTGTATTGCCGAGGCTTGCTGCGTATCGATCGGACCGCCCGCCGCTCCAGGTGCCCTTCCTCTCATCCATTGAGTCATTTGAGTGGCGGCTTGGGAA
Source organism: Centroberyx gerrardi (assembly GCF_048128805.1). Classification (NCBI taxonomy): domain Eukaryota; kingdom Metazoa; phylum Chordata; class Actinopteri; order Beryciformes; family Berycidae; genus Centroberyx; species Centroberyx gerrardi. Next base: position 8,305,144 of record NC_136017.1, read on the forward strand.
AGAGAAATGAACCCTTAGAGAATAAGTGAAAATTGCCCTCTGCATCCCCGGCTGCAGATGGGCGTCCTGTCACCGTGGCATTTTGAGATTAGATATCTTACTCGCTTTGTTTCTGTCCTCTGATTGTTTGCAGTATCTGCTGTTGCCAGGGAGCAGAATGATTCTTTCTCTCTGTCTCTCTTTCTGTCTTTCTTTCTGTCTTTCTTTCTTCCTTTCCTTTTTCTTTCTCCTTTGATGAGTTTGTTGTGTGTGCTGCAGTTGCCACTTAGCACAAAGATGACTGTTTTATGAATGATAAATGATCTTATTTTAAGGATTCTGATGCTTATATGTGTTTTCCGTGTTATTTTAGGGATTTTTTTTGTGTGTGTGTGTTTGGTTTTTATCTACAGTGTTTGTTCCATGTTGTTTATATCTGTGTTTGCCTGACTGCATAACCAATTTCCCTTTGGGACAATAAAAATATTGAACTTGAACTTGAATTGAACTTGAGGACAGAGAAAGCTTAGCTGTTGTTGGCACTCACCACATTTACATGGGTATCATCATTAGCGTTATTGGTCAAATAAAGTGTTGGACTTGCACTGAATGAATATAGATGACTGACACATTTCATCAATGTTCCTGGATCAGATTACAGTCAGACTACCCACAGACCACATGTGATATATTAACAGTGTTAGACATTTTATGTGACTGCAGTCCTTGGACGACACTATCGCATTACAAAAACTCGGCAGCTGTAATCAGCAACGGAGTTCATTCCAGAAATTGTGCCATCAGATACGGTTACTTTTCCAGGGAGGTTTTTACCTCTAGGATTAGAGCATGAATTAATAATATGAAGTTTTGGAAGTTAAATAATGAAAATGTATGGCTAGGCTTATCCTCTTTTAAAGCCCAACCATTTGAAAGAGCAGAACAGAGCAAAGCTGAGCACAACAAATGATTACCCCCTACCATTTGAGATGGCTTAATCAGTGAGAAATGAAGTTTAGCAATTAAATTAGAGCTATAGTTGATTAAATACACCATTTTCACAGACTTTGTCATATCCCAAAGTCACCAATAATCTTCTTAAACGACAGAAAAAGTTGTAGCTTTTTCTTTTTGCCTTATGTGCTGCAAAGTTTTCTGTAAAGGGCATCACCACACCACCAACAAGTTATGGGCAGATGTTTTTCTGGGTGGATAGCTGCACTCATCCAATTTGTAAATCATAAGCACTTGCCATATGGATAAGCTGTACTCATCTGCTTATGGAGGGTCTAGTCGTAAACTGATAAATTGAAAATCAGTTATCTGATTACTTTTCAATGGGTAATCTGTAATCATTCCAGAATACATTTTCATAGCAACTGGCTGTGTTGATAACATAGAGACATACCCATAATAATGACTTATGATGATGCAGTACACAGTGATACAGCAACCTGCCACCCAACCTGCTGCGTCATTTGTAGGGATGCAACAAAAGTTTGTTTTGGCTGTATTTGATCTGCAGTCTAATATCTAAGAAATGACATTCACAATGGTATGTTCTCTTTTGCATTGTTTGAACACTAGAGTGAGCAAGGCTAGCATGTTTTAGCTTAGGGTCATCACACTTTCTCTGTGAAGTTTTTAGTCTGCTGCGTGGCAGTGTTTTGGGTTTCCAGTTAAGGAAGAAAACAGCAACAATACAACTGACAAGACAAAGACTGTTTGCAAGTATTGAGAGCCTTGCCTTACAGGTAAAATACAGGCAACACGCTGCACCCTGTACCACATCACAGTGAAAAACTCCAGTCGTCTGTATACGGTTAAATGTCTTAAATATGGTTTAGAGATCTTAAATATGTAGATGTATAGTATACTTTACTGATTTTTTGTTGTGTGTGTTTGTTTTTTTACTCTTCAGGCTTATTTGGGAATTAAATTAGTCTTAAATTTTATTTGAACTGGCATTAAAAAGGTCTATGGTTTGCACTTTTGTTTTTGTTTTCCCTCAGAAATAAAAAGGGATTTTTTTCAGTCATTATACTCATTCAGATTTTGCTCAAAATATGGTGATAATATTGAACTGTGTACGCAGTATCGTGTGTCGAACCGAACCGTGAGCTGAATGTATCGTCACATCTCTTGTCATTTGGCTAAACTATGTCTTCTCTGTAAGCTCATGTGGAACAAAACATCCGAAAAAGAACTAAATGAGTCTATTCTCAGTTAGCCATCCATTACAGACACTTGCCATGTGACGGTCATTCACTGTGTCTTGCTAGATGACCACCATTGCTGCGTCCCTACTGACGACCAACAGCCTCCTGACTGGGGGACAAAGGAGCTTTTCTCCCTGCCCCTCGTTTTCTCTCTCATGGTTGAATACGATCTCAAGAGTTGACACTGCGTCACTATTCAGAGCTGAACATTTATTATTGGTAGACATAGACTGTTACAAGAAGTAATTACGCTCTACAACGATTAGGAAAGATTGGACAGTATTATTGACAAAGCCTCCATTATCTTTGTTGTCAGTGGACTCACTCATGTTCAGTTGATTGGGGTGTTGTAATGTGTGTGGTATTGTTACCAAGGGGAAATAGGGCTGTTATTCAATCTATATTTACCCTGGGTGCATTGACTGAGGACATGTGCAGTTTTATAACAGCACCCTGGTTCATAACACACCCACATACTCACATATGGGAGCTGCCCAGTACAAGCAGAGACTTCTGTTGTTGGCCAATGAGCCTTTTGCCTAAAGACGCATCAACAGTGTTTATGGGGAACTGGCTCTCTCCCTACTTCCAATTTTCACTCTATCACCAAATTTTCTTACCAGGCTAGTGAACTGAATCAGCAACCATTCAGTCACAGGCTTGTACATCTTAAGGCTGAGTACAGCTACCAGTGAATATTACCACGATGTAATAACTGTGATTCTTTCAGTCTAGTCTATTTGTATTCATAATAACAAACATAATCATATTTCATAAAGTAAGAAAAAAATTGGGGTGAAAGGTACATAAGAGGACAGAACAGGCCTGTTCTCTAAGTGAAGCAGCTATTCTTTGAGCATTGTTCGCGTGATTGTTTTCAGGCAAAACAGCAGTAAGTACCAAAGCTCAAAAAAAGAGAGAGATAAATTGAAATGGCGCAGGCTCCCTTTTCTAATAGAGTAATTTATGACATATAGTCTCACACAAACACAATCACCTGAAAGCTACAACAGCTTTTCAGCAAGTACCTTGCCTATTCTCAACGGCATGACATCTCAATTTTCTAATCTTAATTTGGAATCAATATGTTGCCTTTTTTCCCTCAAAATAACTCCTTGAAACTTTTCTTTTTTTTTTTTTTTTCTGAAAACTTCATCCTACTCAGTGTCCCCACTTTGGAGTCATCGGAGCAACAGATATATTCAGAGTCTTCAGTCTTCAAAAACCCTGGGCTAGTTAAAGAAAAAGGCAACAGAAGGCTGCCAAGTTAAATCAGAGTGAACAGCAGTGTGTGTGTGTGTGTGTGTGTGTGTGTGTGTGTTGGCACACTCATGTGCACACACCGATTTCAAAAAAAGCACCGCTCTGGGTAGAATGCTTCCACCTACGCCCTGCTTGTGAAATGAATAGCATCTGCAGGCTATTATGACAGAGAAAGGGAAGGGAGGGGAACAGAGGAAGGCAGAATGAGGAGGAGAGAGGGAATATAGAGTAGAAGAAGAGTGAAAGAGACAAAGAGAGAGAAGGAGAAAGGAGAGTGGAGTGTGTATAGCCGAGAGAAGAAGAGAGGGTTAAAAGAGAAAGAGACTCCCTTCCTCCTTTTGTTTCGAGCCTCCTCCTACAGGTCTCTGGCTTGACATGTGGAGGCCTCCTTTAGGTCCTCAAACACCTCAACAATGGAGCAGATGCACTTCCCTCGCCCTCTTATTCCTTATTTACTCTCTACGTAGCGGTTATTCAGGCAGCTCCCTTGCGTTCTGTTTCTCTCATTTAATCCCAGTCACACACACACACACACACACACACACACACACACACACACACACAAACGCGTGCACATTGCTCTTTAGCGAGGTTTCATCCTTAATCTCCCCCTCTCTTAATGCTTGTTTCCCAACTGTAAGCCCATGGTGTGGATGGGAATCCACTGGCCCAGGCTGCCTAGTAGATCTTATAGCTAATCCTCGCACTGAGAGAGAGAGAGAGAGGGGGGGGGGGGGGGGGGGAGAATGAAAGACAAGTGACAGAGCGAAGGAGAGAGAGGAGGGGCCAATAAGAGCAAGCAATAAAATGAGAAAGAGCAGAGAAGAGAGGAGGGGAAGAGGGGAGGAGGAGACATGATGGGAGTGTGTTTGGCTACTGATACCTCACTAATGCCCCGACAATCCTCCCCGACTTCTACTATCTCGTCCCCGCGGATACCGGCTCTACACCGCCTTAGAAATCTCCTAAATCCACATTATTTTGTATCCACATTACATTAAAAAAACATTCGCCTTTGCAAGTTATTAATACCTGTGGCTTGTCTTATCGGTGTGACATGTGACCCAGGATACCCAGGAGTTATAAAGCTTTTTCCTTCCAAGGGGCACATTAAAAAGAATGACATACTGTGCTATATGTGATACATTCATCTGTATAAACTAGGGATGGGCCGATTCGATATGCAATATGTGGTTCACGATTCAATACAACCACGATACGATGTAATAAATAAAAGGTCAATGACAACAAAGTATGACTACTGTGCAGAATTATGTTTATTTCTGAGCCACAAATCTTTCTAGCAATGGCATCGATTCAATCAATTTAAAAATGTCATTACAAAGTGATGGGCAAGCCGTCTGATTACTACAGCAGAATAAAATGTAGCTAATATCACGATTCATTTTTCTGCCCCACAATACGTATTGTCACATTTTTTGTATTGTATTGCGATATATTGAATTCAAATATATCGTTCCATCCCTAGTATATACTGATTCTCAATGACCAAACCTTGGAAATCGACGAATATCAACGTTATGTTAAACTATGTAGTAAATGTTCATTTGTTTCAGCATAAGAATAAAGGTGACACAGATCACAGGCAAATACAAAACACAATCCACATAGGCAGCCAACAAACACACTACATAAAAGTAAAAGTATGTAGAAGTATTCAAAAGATATAAAAGATCCGAACGATATGGAATCAATAATCCACACTGGTTTATGACATTATTATTAGAAAAGCGCCCTCTTCCTTTTGTGCAGTAAAGCAATCTCTTGTGCTGTAAAGAAATACAGCAAGTCTACCAGAAAATCCAACCCATTGGCACACAATGTAAAATGTGAAAAAGTGCAGAGGCTGGTAGTGGCTAACTTTTTGGTGATGGTCTCGTTTGTTTACGATAATTATATGAATGTCTCAAAATGAATGTGGTTATGATTCATTGATGTTAAAATGATACGCATAACAAATATAAGCAAAATATAGGAGCTCTTTTTAAAGAATAGAAAATGAAAATGTTTGATAAAATGATACAGTTTATTTGATCCTCCTATTTTAAAATTATTGAATTATGAAGTTCAGGCAATGCTTTTTCTACCACAACGGATATGTGGCATTTAAACACAGAACTTTTCCTTCACTGTTAGAAACTGTAATTGGTGTTAGATTGAAGGAGTTGAATCCGTCACCTGACACTTTGGAAATCTACACCGCTGACCGGACTTGAAAATAGGTGCTATCCCAGCATTTCCTGTGGCGAATTTACACTAGCTTTCTGTTTTCTGGCTTTTCCCCTGCCATGTGTGCCCTTGTGCCCATTCACTATAGATTAAAACCTTTTCTCTCCAACCTCCGGGAGTTTTACTAAACAGCTCTCTTCGCCAGCACCAAGTAAACATTTAGTTCACTCTTTCAAAGATGACCGTCATTATCAGAACAATACCCCAGGCAGCCGTTTTAAATACAGAACCTCTCATATCCTCCATCCACGTTACAGTGTTGTGTTTTATTTGTAGGTGTTGTTTAATATCCACGAGGAGAAGCAATAATGTGGAGGATGATGTCAGCAATCAGGTTACACAGCTGAATGTAGATGTGCTACAGATGGCATGATATAATAGATATAATAGAGCAAATAATTACAGTAGGAGTCTGTCAGTATGGAAAGGACAGTGGTGGAGGCTGTAATGTGAGGGTCGCATGACAAGATATGGTGCAGCTCTGTAATTACAAGGTAATCACATACATGTAGTAATGAAAACTCTATGATGAGGAGGACAGAGAGAGAGAGAGAGAGAGAAACAGAGACAGAGACAGAGAAACAGAGGCAGAGAGAGACAGAGAGAGAGAAACAGAGACAGAGGCAGTGAGAGAGAGAGAGAGAGAGAGAGAGAGAGAGAGAGAGAGAGAGAGAGAGAGAGAGAGAGAGAGAGAGAGAGAGAGAGAGATGCCGCTGGCTAAAGCTGCAAGTCTTGAGGGAATGTCACCCATGTATTCACCTCTCCTCAGGTTTAATAATAGTGGCCCAGCAAGATCTCTCTCTCTCTCTCTCTCTCTCTCTCACTCTCTCTCTCTCTCTCTCAGAACCCCTCCCACGCACACACCACACTCTAAGGCATAAACACACACACATGAAAGCGGTGTAACGGGAGCACACTGATCAAAGGCCGTTCTTCTGCTTGACTGATCAAAAACATCTCAGTAACTGTGCGGCGGAGGACAAACAGGCTCACCTCGCGCCGCAGTCTCTCGCCAATGGAAGGGAGAGCGCCCGGCGTCGCCTTCACTCACTGTGCTTACGAAATGGTCTCGGTGAGGCACCGCTCCTCTCCCTCAGATCGGCCCGATGCGATATTGATTAATGTTTTTGCTTCACTCCAGCAATCCCTTGGGAAGTGGAAGTGTTCAAAAATTCTGCTACATTGCGTGGGGAGCAGTGAGTGTGTGTGAGCAGTGTGTGTGTGTGTGTGCGCACGTGTGTGAGAGTAGCTTTGTTTGTGGCTGGGCGGGCTGGGGTATTAGTGGGTTAGTGTGAAGTGCTTTTTCCAGCACAACTTGAGGAGGTAAGAACCATACACAATTGCTGGTGATGTGGCACCGCTGCCTGCCAAGCCTAATCGCAACACTTTCCCTCGGTCTGCCAGGGAAATTTTCTGGCGAATTTGACACAATTAGTAATGCACAATTTTTTGTTGACCAAGTACAAGTGCTTAGAAGGAATCTCTGCCTCTCTGTGTTTATTTTCTGAGAGCAAAACAACCGGGTTCCTGTGATGAGGAGAGAGAGAGACGGTCTCGACGCAGCAGTCCAGACTCGGCGCTCGCTTAATTAGCTCATTCTTCTCGGGCGCACACGCATCTTGTTAAAGCCATTAAAACTGCTGTAAATGACACCTCGTCGCATGTGAGCCGGAGCAATCAAAGCCCTGCCAGGGGGAGCACCTTCGCTGAAGCGCTGGAACTGTTACTGCAAATGCCAGCCGAATTGCGGTTTGTTCCAAGGATAAACACTATGTTTCCTTTAAGTGAGCAGCAGTCCAGCGGTCCAGGAGCCCGGAGGGAAGACGATCAAAAAGAAAGCAAGGGAAATGGATCTCACAGTATTCTGGCATCTTAAAATGTATGCAGTACAAGTTCTCATTTTCTAACTTTTAGATTCATACTAGTCTCCTACAATTACTAGCATGCGCACACAGACAGAACTTTCTACCGGGGACACAGAGATGGTTTTTGGTGCCAATCCTCTCGTCGCATATTGGGTAAGGCGACCGATGCCAAACTCCCAGAAAGACGGCACCCACTTTACTTGACTTGGTTGCTCAATTCTCAAGGAAAATAACGTTAAGAACAGAAAATACACGCAGTATCCACTTGCTAGATACATCTACCCGTTCCTGCAGACAGCTCAGTCCAACAAACAGTGAGTCACGAATAAATGAAGCTTGAGTATAAAGCATACAGACAGGGCCGAGAGGTTCACTTACTGTTTGACAAACATTAGAATGGGCAAGATGTGATTTAAGCGACTTTGAATGTGGTGTGATCATTGTTGCCAGCCACATTGGTTCCAGCGTTTCAGAAATGGCTGCCCTCCTGGGATTTTCACGCACTTCACGTCTACAGTTTACTGAGAAGGGTGTGACTAGAAAAAAAAAAAGCAGCATCCAGTCAGTCCCAGTCCTATGGGTGAAAACACCTCACTGATCAGAGAGTTCAGAGGGGAAAGGCAACTCGTTCAAGCTTACAGGCTGGCCACAAGTACACAAATAACAATTCAGTACTACAGCGGCGTGCAGAAGGGAATTGCAGGTTCCACTTAGAAGATGAAGCTACAGTGGGCATGTGATCGCCAAAACTGGATGATTGAAGAGTGAAAAAACACTGCTTGGTCCAACAAATCCTACTTTCTGTTGGGACATGCTGATGGCAGGATTTGGTGTAAACAACATAAATCCATGGATCGATCCTGCCTGATGTACGATGTACTGGCTTGTGATGGCAGTGTACAATGTTTTCTTGGCACACATTAGGCCCCTTAGTACCGATTGAGCATTGTTTGAATGCCACAGCATACCTAAGCATTGTTGCTGACCAGCTGCATCCCTTCATAGCCACAATCTGCCCTTTTCCAAATGGATAATGCGGCATGTCACAGAGCATGCATTGCCTCGAAATAGCTCCAGGAACATGACAGTGACTTGTACTGTACTCCAGTGGCCTGCGACAGTCCCAACATCTCCATTAGAGACCTTTGGGATGAGGTGGAATGGGATGTTCACAGCATAAATGTGCTGCTGAAAAAGGAGCTGCATGATGCTACTGAGTCATCATGGACCAAAATCCCTAAGGAGTGTTTCCAGCACCTTGTTGAACCCATGTCTCAAAGAATTTAGGCTGCTCTTGAGGCAAAAGGGGGATCCTACCTGGTACTAGCAAGGTGTACCTAATACGTAGAAACTGACTATATATCCATGTGTTGAAAGCAGTGGAACATAGTGCATGGGATGTGTACTTTTAGGCAAAAACCCACTTTGCACCACAACTCTGTTCTACTTATTAGCATGGACATAGATTCCAATAATAAACTAAAACACAACAGTATGACACACTTAAGATCATTTATGTGGTGGCAAGAAATGCGGTTCATCTGGTTGTCATCAGGTAACAGGTAAAAGTAAAGGGTAAGAAAGATGAAAAACTGAATTGTTTGTTTGCCTTTTGGTCTGAGCTCTGAATAAGGTTTACCTTTTTTTTTTTTTTTTAAACAAATTAGAACTGCCAGTATTGTATTGCCAGTGATTTCAGATTTTGAGTAAATCCTTACATTTAAACGGCAGCCAAGAGCAGCAGTGAGAGGGTCAGAGCGCTAAAGAAAATAGGAAACCGAGCTGAATGAAAGGACTGCAATGATAGGCCAAATGTGCCACTATGCCCACTTTCCTATAGCAAGCTTGTTCCAATCACTTCCTTTCATAGCCATTTTTTTTCAGAGGACAAACAGAAAGCAACACACTCGCAGATTGAACCTGGGCCTTCAGATTGTATATTTCCAGTTTAATTCAGCACATTTCCATTTCAGCAATATCAGTGGATGTGTGTGCATCCCTCAAAACAAAATCTCCATTCCAAAACAACAACAATGTTTTCAACAAGGATTGCTCTGCATCGGTACAAGGTAAAAACACATCAAGTATAAAAGAAAATGTCGATCTCCATCTGAGTTAATGTATCCTGTTTGAAGGACAGAACCGCACGGACAGCCTGTTCTCATTAAACGATATGGTGAATATTAAGAAGCACTTGCCTCTCCAAATAAAAACACACCACCCACACATAGCACACATGTAATCTGAGAGTATGTTAGCCCTAGCATCATTAGTTCTGTCAAGGCCGGTTATTCATCAGTGCATAGTGGCGAGCGAACCGCACAGAATTAGCTCCACCTGACGGCTCTAAAAACCAAAAGCCCTCTGCAAGGCTGTTTTAGCCTCGGTCAGAATCATCACATTTTATGTTGCCATAAAGCAAAGGCTGCTCATATCTTTTTTATGACATTTAGGGCATTGTGATTTACAGTAATTGGAGCCTTGATACGGCTGTCCGAGGCACACTTGTTCCAGTTACCCAGCATGCTTTAGGAGCAGGTCCAACAGCGTTCCAAGATGTTTCATAGCGATTCAATCTCTGCGCCGTGAAAGAAAATGATGGCTTTATCAAAAACTCATATTACAGAATATAGAGGTTTTAATAGCCATGATGAGAGATCACACTGTTTAAGGGGGGGAACATGGCGATTGATAGGTAAAAGTGTAATTTGTTATGACACTGGACAGAGCACCAGATAGCAGGTCATGAAATTATAAACTAATGCAATCAAATAAGATGTAGGGTGGGTATTGGATGAGTATAAAAACAATAGAAACAAAATAAAAGACTTGCTAACAGGCAAAGAAGTTAAAGTTCATCCATTTAAAGTTTTTAGATGAATGATATTTTCAGATCTCACTATCTACAAGTAAGTTTGAGTTGATGTATAGAATTCACTTAACTGTCAGCACAACTGCAAATTATTAGCCGATCAAAACATTTAAAAATACTTCAGACTCATATGGCTTTTTGTCTCCAAGGGCTCAATTGGTACTATGCTGAATCTCCATGATTTAATTTGTATTTGTTTTTCTTTTCATCTTTGATGCCATGAAAGGGGGAGTTGTTTCTATGGCGACGAAACTGTAACTTTGCCAACCGCAAACACAATCTGAACTCAAAAGAGGCCACATTGTCCACACCGCCCACAAATCAATCATTCGGGTTTCCATTCAACAAATTAACGCTCACCACTATCCAGTAGACGCTGACAGTTTCAGACGCTATGAAATTGTTGATGATCCCCAAGGAAGAACACTGACAGAATATTTTAATGGTGGTCAGGGTCGATACTGCTGAAAAGCAATAAGACAACCTTCGCCGATGTAAATGATCCTTCTCAAAAACAACTAAGAAGTAAACACAAATGGCTTGGCTATGACAAAATGTGTGGGGCATAAGATATGAAATCCCATGTGGGTTGCATAATACCAGCAGCAAACATTAATATTAGGAATGATAGCGTATCCCATTGTGAATAAGCATTAGCCACGCTGCTCCTGGGTTTATGTTGGCGTGATTAGACTGTGAGCATGGTCGAAATGTTAGGTCTTCCATCCATTTATATGCGGCGCCATTGTAACCGAGCTGCACACAATCTGCTCTCACCTGCTTGTTATGAATAACATGACACAGTGATGGTTTCACTACCAGGCTAATACAGTGACAATGAGTCCATTTTTATGATGGAAAATGAATTTGATCTGGTTGGTAGTCGGGTCAGGGGCAGGGACGCGGCACTGAATGCTGAACAGTTCCACTGCAAAAAACCACTAGACATGCATTTACTGTGCAGCATAATAGTTTGCCTTTTATTAACATGATTCAAACACCTGGTTTAAATATCTGTGTGAGACAGACAGAGGCACGGGAGATCAGTTTAAAATCTGGTCAAGGCTCAGATACAAAGTATAGAGTATCTATAGATTTCAAAGGCTCTGCACTGAATCATGCTTTATGCTTGCCAGTCGCAACTCAATATTCTTTATGTGTACAGGATAAGATCAAAAGTCTGATCCTTTTCCAGAGTCCACTCCAGGCACATGAGGCGAGAGTCGATGGAGGAGAGTGGCCTTTGTTTCGCAACGACCCTCACAACCTCGCAGACGGTCGCCTGGGCCATATTGAGTTGTCGCCAGAATGCGCTCCCGCCAAGAGGAGCGGCTTTAAGCCCAATTAACTGATAAATGTTAGCCTGCAGGGAGCTGGGGGACATGGAGATCAATGGAGCTGAATCAAGCTGAGCCGCACTGCCCTGGGTTACATCTCCCAGCAGTGTGGGCTAGAGAGATCATCCTTCAACTGCTAGCATCCGCCCTGCTGAAGTGTCCTTGAGCAAGACACCGAATCCCTACGAGCTCCAGTGGCGCGCGTCTGTAGCTGAACCTAGTGTGTAAGTGACAAAGGAATTTCCCTATGGCGTTCAATAGAGTATTGTATTATTATTATGGTTGCAGTGCTGGAGAGGATGATGTGAATAGAACGTGTATCTCACCTCCAAATTCACAATGTCCATTCTTACAGGTTGTCACTATGACAACAGTGGCCATTGTGCATCCTTGCACCAGTGCAGCGGGCCAAAGGAGGACTCCCCCTCACTGTATGCACAGCTCTTACACACGTTCAGAGAGAAACGTGTGAAGGCACACAGACACACACACACACACACACGCACACAAGGCCTGTTCCGGCTGATTAGGACAGTGTGGCAGGTACAGGACAGTCCTGTCAGCACCTGGGTTTTTCAGCCTGACGTCAGCTGAGGGCCGGTGCCTCACATCGCCCACACCGCTCCGCAGCCTCAAGCACTTCTCTCTTTCATGCATTATGGAGAAGCCTCAAACCCCCAAGGGAGAACTGCGCCCGTGGCCTGTTGCCCAGTCACCAAATCCTTGTCAGGAGCTGTGTGTGTGTGTGTATGTGCGCCCTGTGTGTACATGGCTTTTAAAGATTATTTTGGGGGATTCTTCTGCATTATTGGACAGCTTACAGTAGAGAGAGACAGGGAAGATGGGAGAGAGAGGGGGATTACATGCGACAAACGTCCCAGGCCAGATTCAAACCCAGGACATATGCGCCTTGGTCAACTGAGCCACCTGCCTGTTTCTGCATGTCTGTCAGAATGAGAGAGCTGGTATGTAGCTGCTATAACTACATCTTACCATTTGTCACTACACTGCAGCTGGTCACGTAACCACATCTTGTCCGCCTACTCCCGGAGAATCGAGCATTAAATAAGGAGGCAGGACAAGGTCAGTGCTTTATTGACAACATTTGTCACAATGGCTCTTTCGATTGAGAAGAATACAAAGAAAGTGGTGCAACACAAAGGTTGACATCTTCACCAAGGATAGCATGGAAAGCTATGGAAGGATAGCCTCCATAACTTTGTTGCACACCAACTGGAAACTAAGGAAAACTAAGGAAAACTAAGGAAAACTAAGGCACAGATTATGAATCAAGTACAGCTGAAATATTAAAGAGAATCGAGGAGACTGTAGATTGTTTCAGATTTAATGAACACTGGCCACTGTATAAGCAGACAGACAATACGCAAAGGTGAAAAAGCAGATTTCGCCATGCTAAATTCGGCAAAGCCCTCTCACTCTCATGCTGTGAATGTTCCAATTATCAACTATCGCAGGGGTGAAACTTTTCTAATGTTGCTCAGATCTCTATCTATAGCTAATTATCCCTGAAACCCCCGTGTTCCCACACAGCAACCAGCGAGTAATTAGTTAAGTTATTTGGATAATTGCCTTGACTCAAACTGTGTGATTAAAGCCTGCACGAGGAAGATGACCATCGATGAGATAAAAGACAATGGAGCTAATAAACAATAACAATGATTTTTTTTCCCAGGCTCCCCCATGACAAAACAAAAAGTGACAGAAAAACTTTGTTGCTCTTTGTCTCTAATGAACTTAATCAAACAGATTGCCTTGAGCTACGAGTTTGTTTCATCCGGGAGTTCTGATAGGGCTTGTGGTTTCTCGGTGCTGGAAATTGATTTGTTGCGAGGGACGCTACTTAGCTGCTTGGGAGGTGGTCTGTGGAAGTGTAGGTTTGTAACCTCAAACCATCTTTCATGTAGGTAGCTGTTTTCCTAAACTCTGCCGGGTCAGTCTGTTTTTTTGTTTTGTATTAATTCTCCATTTATGAAAGAACCCACTTGGGGGTACAGCCTTCTCTTACAAGACAATGGAAAAGGAAACAGGGTGAACTTTTGCATCCGGTTTCCTTTTCCTAAGACACCGTGGTTGCATCCTGGTAGCTGGAATTAATTCATTTTTAATTCATTTTTGACAGCTCAAGATTATGCACAAAGCATTTCACAGTGGATTGCTTCACCAACTACACCGACTATACAATGGGCTTAACTGAATTTCTCTTTCTATGTTTGTTATACTGTAAGTCCGACCCGCTCACTTTAGTTATAGTCCGACCTGCCAACTCCCTGCATTATGTCCCGGGTTCTTCCTAGTTCAACAGGAAATAAATTACGGAAGCAAGACACCTTCAAAATGCCATTTCCTTTCCTAACACACACACACACACACACACACACACACATTCACGCAACAGTTCCTGCAACTAGTACCTGCAACCCGCTAACCGAGCATCAGACCAACACCTGTAAAATCTGACCAAACCTCTAAGATTATGCAAAGAGGTACATAGAGGTACGGTGGATAAACAGGCGTTTATTCTCATGTAGCATTGGTTTAATGTTGACATAATGTATTTTATTTACTTTACAGTGCTTTCACACTGCAAGCATCAAGAAGTCAGGGCGTCCATTCATTGGAGTTGAGTGACCAGGGAAACTCAGCCAGTGTGTGGACAGTCAACAAGCTTGGCCACGGCTGAACTTTGCGTGGTCATCGTCTGTCAACAGCCAATCAGATTTACATGCTTCCTTGTTTCCCTACCATAGTGATTTTGTTTCATGAACAATAGTTCTGCCTGGCAACTGCAACATGGACGAGAAGTCGATTACAGCCATTCACAGCTTCCCCAGGTCTCTGCAAGTGTTATTTGAAAGATTACAGGAATAAATGTCTCAAAAACAATGCCTGGACAGTTGAATCCATTGTTAGGGTCAATGGAAAGCTTTGAAGTGATTTTAATGAGTTTTTTTTCTGTCTTTGTTTAATGCCACTGCAAAAAAATGCCTAGCCCCAGGCTGAGAAACAGAATTGTCGAATTCACTCAAGAATGGCTCACCTAGCTTGCCAAGACCCTACGGAAAGTTTCTGTGTCCTAATTAATAATTTATTCTTATTTAATAAGAAGTTAAATAAGTTATTATGCTAATGCTATGGAACACATTGTGTGGTGAACAGATCTCTCAAGTGGACAAAAATACATGAATCTGGTTCCATATTTCCAATGGGGCTCAAACAAAACAAAAAACTTTCTATATTAGGTTTAAAAAAAACATTATGAGTGCTGGATAGACTGCTCAAGCCTCCATGTGCTGGACTTTCCCGACAGTTGCTTTCATAATCAAATTAGGTAATGAGAAAATGTCCTTTTGGCAAGCTCGTTGAACAATTCTCAGGTGTTTTTGATAATTCATATATTAAGCCAGGACTTGTTTTAACAAGGAAGGTGTGCAGATGTTACTAGGTGGATCATTATGATTTGTGTGACAACACCCTCTAATGCGTAACGACATGAACGGATGTCAACTGAAGTGTTGCAGCTACTGTTGCCTTACGTTTTATAATTGTGATATATTCATTCTCTATGCCCTCTGTTTACTCTAAAGCACTATGTGAACCTGGTCTGTTAAACATATTCCCCATGGTTGTAATTGTCAATCTACTGATCATAAACCATACTGTATGTATCGCCCTACGGCCACAAAAGCAAACAGTTGTTGTTCTTAAGCTATGGGCCTATTAATTAAAACCAAGTAAAAAGAGCTTCTAATTTTCCTGTCTTTGGATGTCTCAGGCTTGTTTTCCTAAACTTGGGTGATTATGTTTGTAAATGACTTCTAGTCTTTTAGGCCTTGTATTATCTATTGTCTTGGAGGCCCATATTGTCTTAATTAATACAAGTATTTATTTGTGGGTTAATTGTTGTTGCTGGAATTCTGTGACCTATATAGAGCTTAAAACTTTACTGGCCCTTTAAATATTTCATAATCCCTGCAAAAATGATGTAGCATTTTGTAACCACATTAGAACTAAACCGCATTAAAGTTAACAATAGAGGCAAGCTAAATAGCTCCAGAGAAAATAGCAAGTATTACTAATCTTTCAGGTTTCACAATATTCAGCTTCAAACACAGGCAGGTTATACTTTGGTCACACTCACCTTCCTATCAAGTGACTATAATGTGTCATTAAGAAGTCTATAGATATTCAATGTCTGGTCTAGGGTTAATGTTAGGGCTGGGTTTAATGTTAGGGTTAGGTTTAAAAATGGAGTTAGTTTTAGTGTTAGGGTAAAGTATCAATATTAGACTATCAAAATAAAGTGTTACTCATACTTTTTGTCCCACAAAATGGTTGGACTGAATTCCCTAGCTTGTTTTAAGTGGAAGAAAATATTGTCCAGAAGCCTATCCAGCATAATAATACTATGTCCTATTCACTCTCTCTGTTTTTGATGAAATCCTTTTAGGGAACATGATGCCTGGTGATTAATAGATACTGTGCCTGTTGTGCTTAAAAGCAGAGCACCAACAAAAAGAAGAGAGAAAAAAAAAAACAGCCCGCAATTTTGTCCTAAAAGCATGACATAAACCATTGTGCTATAAACCTGTTAAGTGTTTTCTTTTCTTCGGGCTATCTCATCTGATTAAATATTTGTGGAAGCCTATAGGCTGCAAATATTCATCATTTTAAAAGATAAAAGATGGTATATTTATGTATGACAGCGTCCCAACCCCAGTTTGAGAACCAGTGGACTATATTGTGCATCCAAGATGAAATCCCAGTGATCCAGGATAAAGTGTTGATGGGAATATCTCTGTATCATTCAATTTGGATTTTCTTCTTTTTAAATGTCATGAACATGCTTCAGTCGGATTCACCTGGAAAGTCTGTACTGTGTCTCACTATATTCCTAGTTAATTCAAAAACAGTCAGCACTTCAAAGCAAGTGAGTCATTCCTTTACCTAACATAAGTTCACAGTCGTTTCCCAACGGACGCTAATTGTACCGTTCTGATTTGTTGTTTCATTGAAGAGACATGTGCTCGCTTTACCCCTGACATGACTGGCCTGCCTATTATATAATTAGATCAAAAAACAAATGTTAAACCCTCACATCAAAGACTCGTTTTGAAAAATCCATCTCTCCAATTGTGGCTGATTAGGGATCCTCCAGAGGCTGTTGTGAGGGAAACGTGTGCTGGGATGTAAATGAGATCGGCCTCCTCTGTTTTCCTCTTGATGGGGAAAAAAAAAAAAAAGAGACCAAGGAGAGGGATTAGAAACCGAGGTGCACTCCTTTTGTTGCGTTTCTCTCTCATGCCGCTCTCTCGCTCGCTGCACCTCTCTGCTCCCTTTTTTTCTTCCTCAATATGCCTTTTCCCCTCCTCCCTCTCCTAATCTCTGTTGATGTTCTTCATCCCTCTAAAGTCTGTACCCACTCTGTCTGTCTTTCTCTCTCCTCCACAGACTTGTTTTGAATTTTGCCTGAGCGAACGAACGCTACAGCACCAGTGAGGACTTAATCACTAGATGAGAGCGTGGGCAGCAGGTCAGCTTTGACACGATGGCTGACCAGTAGCCAAAAGGTTGCCGGTTCCATCTGCCGCACTAACAGAACACTGTGTTGCAGCAGTTTGAGACTGATGGGTGGCTCATATCACATCCACAGTGCTGTAGTGCTCTTGAACAAGGCACTGCACCCCAAACCCGATCCAAGGGTGCTGCAATGTCTCCCTGAACTTTGAAGTATCTGATGAGAAGCATGTGTATTAATTAGCCAAAGCAATCTAAATTTTAATCTTATGGGAGCTGCAGATACATCTACAATCTGCACAGTCTACTCTTTAATAGTATGCAAAGTAATTAATTAGAACGACGGCCATATAGGCCTATCTATTACAAGTTGATAATGAAGAAAGTACTTCTTCATACCCTTGGTCCCATGTAGCAGCTTTTATTCATTTTATTAGTGTGAAATTCAGGTGAAATTCCTAGGTCTGATGTACATTCTCCCATAATGTTATATGTGGCATTACACACATTAGCAAGCACTGCAGTTCTTTTTTTTAATTTGGAATTTAATTATTTTCTCCCCTTTTTGTGCACATGATTTTGCTTTTGGCTCACTGACACTTCACACTAGTAAAAAATAATAATAATAATAATAATGGGGATTTTCACAGAGACTTGCAGTTTACAGCTTTCTATGTTATTGCAGACTCCAGTATCTCCCACTCTATTCCCAACAATCAAAAACAACTTGCAGAGACACTGTTTACTCAAAATGTGTAATCCATCATTGCAATAAAAAACAGAGAATGAATACCGTATATCAAATATGACTCGTTCGCTGGTATTTGTTGCATTAAGTTTGTTTTGCCTACCCTTAACCACTAGAAATAAATAACAGTGCTGCTGTAAAAAAGTCCCCAATAGACATGCTAATGTTTGTGTAATAAAGCAATGTATGATACATTCATCCTCGGCTTGCTATTTACAATAATGGATTACAGCTCTCAGGCTAGCTGCAAGTTGTCTTTGATGTCGGTATGAATAGAACGGCGGAGAGTGATGCATGGAGCAACACAAATGAGAAAAAGACCGCACAGTAAATGTTTATGTGAAAGTGACCAGCGCTTTTCTACTAGTGTGACCTGATGTCGGCCGTGAGCCACAAACAAAGGCATACTGGGGTTATGCTTTCAAAGCTGCACTAGGCAAGATTTTAATGTAAAAATACAACCGTCTATCAGCTTAAATCGCAGAGTGGGGCTGCAATAGAGAAGAGCGTCCAATCCCCACTAATTGAGATGTTGACTCACCATATTTGAAGGAATTAAATTAAATTCTGGTGTGGGGTATGGAGACTTCTCCGCCCACAGAAAGTAACGAATCGAAACGTGAGAGCGAAATACAAACTGTCTCCCAAACTGTTACGTTAGATCTTTTGCCTCATTGTTTTATCCTTTGGTTTAAAGCGATCGCGGACTGTCCGGGTTGGTAAACATGAGCGTGCTGTGTGTAATATCTAATCATCATACATGATTTCTGGGCATTCAAGTTCAAATTTTTCAAACAGTTACCTGCCAACATGCCAAGTTACCTAGTGCAGCTTTTAAGAAGCACAGCCTGTAACAGCGTCTATCACCAGGCATCATCTTACCTGAAATGGTTTTTATCAAAAACAGAAAGAATAAATATTACATCGCAATAAGGAGCTATTATGCTGGGTAGGTGGACATTTTCTTCCACTCAACACAAGGTAGAGCATTCAGTACAGCACTGAAATGGGCCCTCCACTTAAAGAATTCGAGAATTACTGCATGATTGGCACCTTTGTGCTCGTCTGATATTTCCAGCAGGTCTATCATTTGCTTTGTTGTGCATCACGCCTGGAAGTACATCCCAGTGAAATCGTGATTGAAGGGTTGCCTGAGACACCGGCTTGTTCCTCGACAATCAATTTAACACCGCGATATTTGATGCACCGCTTTACTCAACCCATTAGGTTCCGAAAGGATGCTGCCACACACAAACTCGTCTGTATTCAGGCTGCTGTCAGCTTTAAGGCATTAGGAGATTGTGTACTGCCGGACCAGGCAGCGTTCAGCATCTTCTTCAATTAAACAGACACGTAAGCTGAAAACTCAACAAATACTTCACATCCCTCCTCTCCCTCCTGATGTGAATATCCCTCTCCCATATGTTCCTCCTCGACATGAAAGAAAATCCTCTCTATCTTTTCTCTCCTTAGCTCGCATTACTTTACCTTCCACTTAGCGTGTGTGATTGTTCTTTTGTTAAGGTGCTGTGGCTCTCACCCTTGCACTTATTACTATCAGTCTCTTGTAATGTTGATGATCTGGGAATTGAAGCTTAGTCTGCTGGCGCGCTCATTGTCAGTCACTCTGGATGCGAGCAACAGCTAAATCCCTTACAATGTCATGTAAACTTAAATGCTTTTAAAAAATGTTGTGAGTTGTGTGTGTGTGTGTGTGTGTGTGTGTGTGTGTATCTGGATGTCCATTTTTGTGAGCCTCTCTTTGTGCTTGTAGTTTTTTTGTTCCTCTGATTCTTATTAAATGCACACAATTAGAAAGCCATTAAATGTAATGAAATAAAGTGCATGGAGACGCCATTAGTCTGAGAGCTACAGTGATTGAGTCGAGCGTAAATCAAGGTGCAAATTAAGTAGCGTAGTGAGCGTTCCTGCCATTAAAGTAAGGGATGTGCTGTCTTTGTTTTGTGGACGGCTGTAAAATGATAGGGCACCTTGGCTGCACTGGGAAGGCGATGCCAAGTGCTCAGAAACCCCCATTATCAGCAATGGAGTTCTAGGGGCAAATCCATATAAAAGGTAATATGATTCAAAATCACTTACTACTTGAGGAAATGGTAGAATTATAGCTGTCACTGACAACTGTCTGCGTAGATTCATGCTTTTATGACTGAAAGATAGCAATTATTCCTGATAGACATTTATTATAACTAAAGCACAGGTTCCGTGTGACATTTTCCCACCTACTCTGTGAAAATCACATTTCAATTCACTTATAATGCATTTCACATATTGCCTATTAAAAATTCATGGGAAAAAGCATTTACATCGTGGAACTCATGTCTGATAAAAAAAAAAAAAAGTTGGCTTCAAATAAGTCAAGAGACTTCGTTTTGGCTCCACACATTGCATCATGACAACCAAAGCCAAACACTCTTTTAACAGCAAGGCCACTATTGCTTCTTGCGATACTAAACTACCAAGAGGCTTTTACAGTCTGCTATAAGCAAGAGATAGCGGCACTTTTCTATGATGCAGGGTGGCTGTCAGCCGAGCTCCATTCCTCATATTTCCACAGAGACTGGAGTAGGACACGCTGTTCCAGGACAGGGGGAGAATCGGTGAGATGACAGGAAGATAGGGGAAGAGAGAAAGCAGGAGGGGAAGAACAAGGAGGGGACCACAAGAGAAGGATTACCTCAACATGGTTATACAGTAGGATCATTATCACCCTTGTTAGGAAAAGGATTTTCTGACTGCTGTTTTATGGGTCTGGAACAGAACACCCCGTCTTACTGAAATAGCTGTGGCAGCCATTTTTGTGTGAGAGATTGTTCAACTTTAACAGTGGAAAGGAAAGGGAGTGATTTATATGAAGGGTATTAAAGGCAAACTCCCTAGAACATTGTACAGGAGTATAAGACTATGAAAGAAGAATAACTGGCAACGCATATTTTGTATTTGCAGGCGCAATTTGACAACAAATTGGCTTTAATGCAGGAAAGGTCTGTTTTTATAAATCTTCCCTTAAGTCAACGCAGAATGATAGTGACGTTCCTCTCTGCCAATAGAGCAAATTTTCAGGAATAAAGTGACACCTCACAGGTTTGTGTGATTTTGCCAATATGGTGTTTTGACAAGTTATCAGAGTGTTTATGGTACATTTTTAGATATACAGGAAGCTTGTGATAGTGATGGCAGATAATGGAAAACAATGCTTGGCAGCAGTTTGAGATCCATATTCATCCATATTTCAAAAACACTGGTGTTGCCATTTAAGATAAAACTGTACTAAGCTGGATTTCTGTTAAGACAACAAAATATAAAACCACTTCTGAGAACATTTGGTTGCTGCTTTCTGATTATCATGTATCAGCTCAATAAGCAACAGAGAAATCAGAGATATCAGCCCACATTTTTCCATAAGGCTCAGCAGAGCTCCATTTTAGCAATAGGTAGATAGTACATCATAGTTAATGTATTGTGGACTTGCCCTCTTGAACCTTACACAGAGTATATCACAGCCTTATCGTTACAAATGCCCCATTCGCTTGGAACCTGTATGTCCCACTCTGATAAATGTATATTTCATCACCTGCGAAGATAAATCACCAAAGCCAGTGGTTCTCATCTCATGGCCGCCGGCCGTAATGCGCTTCCCAGTCTCAGTCAATTGAGAGCGTTCTGCGGGTGCAGCGGAAACGCCGCGCGCATTTTATGGTCTCTTGACGTTGCATGAGTGAGTCAGCGTTCATCAAGGAAGATCACAGGGGCGTATTATCTCACACCTGAGCGGGAAGCGCGCGGATGCTATTGGAGATGAAAGCCAGTCTGTGCCCCGGCGAGTGACAGCATGGGAAGTGTCTGTCACTGCTAATCTTCTGCTTGTCCGTGCATGGCAAAGCCTTACTAACAGTCAAAAGTACTGAGTCAAATGCTTCTGACTGTGTCCCCATCTGTGTGCTTTTGTGTATGTGAGTGTGTGCATGCATGGGTGTGAAAGTTTGAGGCAAGCATGTGTGTTTATGTTAAACTGAATGCAGGAGTGCTGGTGAGACACTAATTGAAGCCCTGTAAAAACCCTTGAAAACCTTGTATCTCCAAAAAGTCAACTTCTCAGGAACTAATAAAAACAGCCGTCTTTTTAGCATTTTGAGAGGATCTTGCCTCGTATTTTGACATATTTCTGGTTGACACAGGATGTTGAGCAGGACAAAATGTGAGGAAGGATCATTCAGAAGTGGCTGAGGGTGTAAGCCAATAGAATAGGGAGAGAACGGGGCAGTTTTGACGGTGGGGTGGGGGGGGGGATTATTCAAAAATCTGTAATATCATTGGTTGGACCGACACCTACTGGAACACGATGAAGCAACCACTAACAATACATCGTTTTCCAGGAAGGAAAGGTAATGGGGATTTGATATAAAGAGAAAATAAAAAAATATGTTAACTTTTTGGCATATATTTTGATGGAAAATGGCTAACAAGATGAAAAAGCCATCTTTTCCTTTCATTGGAACTTTCTCTTACAGTCTCGAACCCATTCTCCACGAGGCGCTCAGTGAGTGTGTTGACCTCTATTTCTGAGCATGGTCCAAGGCAAGGAGAGCCAAATGTCCCCGTTGCACCCTGCAACGTCAATGTCCCTCCAAGGGGGGTCCTCGGTGAGGCCAAACAGGCACACAGGCAGCGCAGGCTTACATGCATCCAGAGAGACTGAGCCCAAACAGGGCCATGGACAGGACACGGCGCCACCAGGGGGTGCCTCCTGCAGATAGCCAATATCTCCCCTTCTCCGCGGGGGTATCGGGCGCCGGGACACCCTGGGAGGAGGAGCGGGGCACTCGAAGGTTATCGACCGGCCAGTAACCATGGGGAGCTTGGCTCTGTCGACTACTGGAGCTACCAGAAAGAAAACAGACATGCCTATCAGCTGTTCCCACACAAAGGAAATGAAGGAAACGGTTTCTGTTATGACTTTATCTGTTTGCCACATTCAATTTCCACAGAAGGCAAAAATGAACTGCAGAACTGTTGTCTCTCATCCCTCCTGGCTGTCTTTCTTTTGCCTCATTTCTTTGTTCGTTTGTCAGTTGCTAAGTAATTAATGGTCACGTGTCACTCAATACATCTGCTGTGACCTACGCTTTGTTCTGTGCTTTGCTATTTTGGCAGTCTGCAGGCTAAAGAATAATAACTCAATTATGCTTACCAATGGGATGAGCAACAGGCTGTATGCGCCATTATTAACTGGGGCTGGGTGAAAACAAAATCGATAAACCTACACATGGTGATTTTAGTTTTTCCTATTCAGAATTGATTCTACAAATCCTAACATTGATACTTTTAATCTCCGTTATTTTACAGAAGAGATTTCCGTTTTTCACTTAAGGAGGCCCCACTTGACCAAACTAGGTCTGTTGTTTGTAATGATGGTCGCCATTAAGCCAGTGGCAATAAAATCTCAAAGATGGTCGGGTACACTTTTGATTCAAAAACAAAAACGAGCAACACGAACCCAGTAAAAGTAGTGCTATCTGTAACTGTAATGACAAATTTACACGCACACCTGACTACACACCACTTCCATGTTAAATCTGTCGGAACTGAGCCTGTTTACTAGTGCGTGCATATTCTGTTTACATTTTACCTCAAGCTCAACTCACTAGAGCACAGAGTTTTGCATTTTCAGCGTGCATGTTTAAGTTATTTCAGCGCACTACAGCACACAGAAGTGTATTGTTCGCCATTTAAAGCTGCTCTAGACAAGATTTTTATGTAAAAATGCACCTGTCTTATCAGCCTAAATCACAAAGTGGGCCTGCAATTGACAATTCCCTCCCTGTCATGTTAGAAAACGGAAAGCAGCTTCTAGATCAGTGTTGTGCTCTAAACTGTGCCACCATTTGAAAGTGTGCCTCATCGAGATGAAATTCGAACTTGAGATACAGTGCAGCTTCCTTGTTCAAATCTATGAGAAATGTTCTTGTTAATCAAAGATAAGATCTGTGAAATGTACATGAGAAATGTCTCCATGAATATTTCAGCTCTCGTGTGATTTTCTCTCTCTTTCACTTTGCAAGTGCCGACTGTAAAGTCTCAAAATTCACAGAGACAATATCCGATGTAGATTATTCTGATAATAGGACATTGTTCATGCACCATTATAAAAGGTGATAATGAATGATACTGTAGCAGCTGGCACTGTACTGTAGCTGTGCTATGTCAACTTTTTGGTGACCACTGATGTCATGCAACATTTTTGGTAACAGTTTTCAATGTTGGAAATTATTTCTATATAGCACAAAACCAGCACTGAAAGGTACAAAAATGGATCCTCATAGTACCATGAAAGGTTCCCCTGTGATTATGGCTTAATTGTTTTTTTGGTGCGATGTATAGCCTTTGGTTTTGAGAGAGTATGTCACGGTTTAATTTCTCCCGTTTCTGAGCAATCTTAGCAGTACAAAACATATGAAGTCCTGAAGGAGCTTAGATAACAGTGAACTGTACTGCACTCATTAACACCACATCAACCAGCCCACCACCATGTACGGAACACACCATTTATAATTATTTATAATTATCCCGCTCTCTAATGAGAGTAAAGTATATGGTGATAACCAATAATTAGATGTGAAACAAGAAGTGTTTCACAGGAATACATTCAGGTGGGTGTGCCTACCACTAGGGATAAATGAAGCCCTTGAAATAAATCTAATTTATATCTAATAGCTGCGGTATGTGTTCAACATTTAGAAGACGCTAAATCATGCAAATTAAATCAGCAGATTTAATATAGAGCTTTCTTGGCTTTCTCTTTGGAGAGAGATCTCAACTGAAATTATCTAAGATTATAGAAATACTATCTCTGTTCTCCAAATGAGTTGTATTCAATAAAAATGCATGGTTCAATAGCCTTTATCACTGTGATTACTGTTTCCACTTTTTGTCAGAGAAAGATCTTATATTTCTGTTTGAGAAAAATATTGAGCCTGCAGTTGAGAGTGGATTAAATTCTACAAATCCTATAGACTTTAGCTCAATGAGACAAAGTCATTGCTGTCCTGACCCATTCTCCTAAGATTTAAGGGCATTAGTTATACTACTACTACTACTACTAGTAGTACTATTATTATTATTATTATTATTATTACTATTATATACTATCTCGCACAAGGTTACAATGTATGTGATATATTGACAAGGAAAAAAACAAAGAATGGAACAAAAGACAAGAAATTGTTTGAAATACAAATAATTAAAAGTAATATTACAGTATATCAGCATTATGTAAAAGCAAGCCTGTAAAAGTAAAAGTAAAAATAACTTTGCTGGTGTGATCTCCTCAGGCAGCTCAATCCAAAGCCTTAGAGTCCAGGTGGAAAAGGCCAAATCACCCTTAGTTTTCGGTGCAGAATTTGCGACGACCAGAGGTGCCGTACAAGGATGTCAGGCTGCAGTTTGGCTCTCTGGGGGATGAAAGATCAAAGCTATAATTGCTCTCCACATACTAGATGACATTTCTGTGTTACTCATTTGTAACGGCATATATTGTGGAAATATTCAGTGTGCTTCAACAGATTTCTTTTTTTGTATTTTTTTTTTTTACATTGAATTATTCAGTGCTTTGCAACTGTAATTTGCCCTCACGGGATAATGAAGTTAATCTCACCTTGCAGGTTATAGATAGACTACCTTGTGGGAGGTAAATCAGCTCTATATAGCTTGGTGCTGTGCTACACCAAGATCTTTGTATAACACTTCACATCCCGATCAAACTGGTTCCATGCAGATACCAGCAACACATTGGTGTCCGTGTTAGCAAACGGTATTTCTATTAGATTTAGTCACACTCCTGTGGTTTGCTCCCCTGCTTTGTAGCAGTGTTTGCACTTTGTCCTAATAGAGCAAAAAGAGCACCCCTTGTCTGGGCAATTTAAAAAAGCAATTTGTTCTCTTTCTCCCTCTGTTTGCTTTTACTGTGTTCTGGCCCGGTGCTCAGGGAGCAAGCTAACCTTACATAAATTACTCCTTGCGCCTATGAAAATGTCAACAAGATGTGGCTAACTCCCCTTCTCCCAATGTGTGTGTGCATGACGGTGAATGTGTGTCTGCCTGTTTGTATGCAATAGGTCTGCATAGACATTGTGTGTGTATATGTATGTGTGTGTGTGTGATATCAGTGCATGTCCCCTCGGTGTATGGGTTTAAGTGTGTGTGGGTAAATGCGTCAGGCGTCAGGTTGGGGAGACGGCCGGGTGGCCCGCTGGCTGCTGACGAGGATGGATGGATGAATGTGAACATCTCTTTCACGCTCCTTTCACAGCGACTGGGCTGATTCATCTGTCTGAGATGCCTTTGTCATTTCGCCTGTCTGATGTGCACTCCAACCACTCCCACTGATGGATCATTCTCAGGCCCCCCTCCAGTCTGTGTCTATGTCTGTGTGTGTGTGTGTGTGTGTGTGTGTGTGTATGCATACGCATGCTTGCATGGTCATCTCTTAAAGTGTTTGTCTCGCGGCGTGTCTGTGTGCATGAGTGTCTCGGCGGCGCGTAAATGTGTGTATGTCAACATGAGTGGACATCCAACTCCTTTGACAATTGTATTCTTCATTGAGACAAGTGGTGTTTTGAAAAACAAGTGCAGGAAAACAAGTGTAGAAATGTGGCTTCACGCTGGTGTTGCCCGCCACAAATGGCTTCTCTCCGCAGGCGGGTACCTTCTAGCCCAAGTTGCCTGCTGCTTTCTCCCAGAAACTCTTAGGCTCTACAATGGAGTTTAGCCTAAAAGGAACCTTCCTTTTAGCTGTCCCCATCATTTAAATGGGTAGTGTCGTAAAGATACACCTTTCTTTACACTTTGTTTTACTTTGTTTTAATGCTGTCCCATCGCGAGACAAAGGTCTGGCTGAAGCCACTGTGAAATGGGAATACAGTCATCAATACTGTCTTTCTTCAACTGATCACAATTCACGGCGGTGTTGAACTCTACCAGGCTGACGCGCTTTGTCTCTTGTGTTCATTAGCTTGCCGTGTTCCACCAATGCAGGACACACAGAGGATGACAGGACAAGGTGCGACAGCGGTGGCAAAAGGGATCGGCGAAAACTAATCGGAGTTGACCGTCCGCCAGGTCTGGAACCAAAGCACAGATCACTATTCCCCTGTGAAACATCCCGCGAGTCGGACCAAAACACGGATTACATTCTAGTGAAATCCATCCCCACGCTGCGCTGAAATAACTCTCTACAAAGAAGGCCCGTTCTGGGATCTACCATGACACCTTGCAGAGTGTGCGAGCGCTGTAATGGATTGGGTCACCCTGGAGAAAGTTATGAAAGGCAAGGGAAAAGGGAATCCCGCCTGGGATTACAAATATAGCATGAGGTATGAGGCCTCTATCATTAAGTGACAGGAGTGCATGGTATGTTTTATAGAGGTGGTATGAGAACTTTAGAAAAGCCCGTGGGTTTCTGCGTCCGCGCTTCCAGCATCCGACGCCTCAGCAGGCTGCGTGGAGGAAATAAACACACTTCTTAAACAAAGAGAGGGGAACGCCCGGGTGTTTTCACATTTAAGGACGAGAAATGGGAGCACCGCAGCGCTGAAGAGCCAGCGGAGGCCCGGACGACTCGGAGAAAGCGTCGGGTCCTGTATTACGGTGGTGGACTGAAAAGAAAGCCATCAGCAGCAAAAGATAGCAGCACAGGCGAAGACTGACACCGCGAGCTCTTTCCTCAGACAAGAGTTGTAATTACAGCCCTATCTACTACTACAAGCAATTAGTGAAATGGAGGGGAACCCGTGCCCACACACATGCACACACACACACACACACACACACACATGTATAGACACTTAATCTACATAATCACCAGAGGGTCGGAGAGGGTGTGTGTCGGTTTCTGTGTCTGCCAGTGATTGTGTGAGTGATTGTGTGAGTGTGTGTGGGAATGATTTAACCTGTTTGACCACAGAGAGGGCAGCGCAGCAAATGACAGTGTGCTGGCCTGCACAAGCGCTCTTGAATTACTGTCCTAATTAGGCTAGTGGGGACGGGGGCCAACAATGACCGTCCCAGAGGGAGGAGAGGATACATAACCCCAACGCACCCTTCCTCACCCTCCTAAGCACACACGCCACGTTCGGTAAAATTAGACTTTGCAATGGCTGTATTCCAGTGAATTAACCTGAGGGAAAATATTTTGAGAGCACAATGCTCTGTAAGTCGTGAAAGTCGTGAAGTCTCTCTAATACCCAATGTGCTTGCAACGGTGTAACATCATAATTAAGTACAAAGTCTACAAACAGAATATACAAATGCACTTAAAACAGGTACAGAATAATTTTAGGCAACTAGTTGGCTACTGCCCAATTTTTTTCACCACTTACATGATGTATTCGATGGGTTTTCTGTAAGCACTCAGAGTATTATTGTTACTATTGTCATTACTTCATAATTTTCCAGTTAATACACCATTATAGCATTGTACAAGTGTTTACAATTGCTTTCTTTCTGCCCTCGTTCTTGCTCCCTCTCTCATTTCTTGCTCCCTCTACCATTTCCCAACATTTCTCTATTCCTCTACACTGAATGTACAAAATATTAGAGACATCCCCCTGATATTGAGTTGCAGCTCCTTTTGCACAATCCACATCTCAATTTTCTCAAAGCTTAAAAATCCTCCTTTAACTTGTCTGCTTCTCTTTATCTACATCTCCTCCTCTGTGATTGCTATAGTTTTAAAAAGGGAAATCAATAAGGGATAATGGCTTTTACCTGGATTCAAGAGCAAGTGTCTCTAATATTTTGTATCCCCATTTCTCTCTCTCTCCCTCTCACTTTCTCTCTCTCCTTTTTCTTTCTCCATCTAGTCTTTTCAGAGTCTAAAGGTATGTTTACCGTCCTCAAGCATATTTCTTTGCATGCCGAACCTGATGAGATAGGGACGTGACATTTTTTAACCATCACATTAAGTTTTCATTTCATCACTCAAGCACATAATTTCTACTGACAAACAGCAAAAGAGCAGTAATTTTATAGGAGCAGTGTTCGGCCGCCCATTTCCAAAAGAGGAATGCAAAAAGCCTTATTCAGAGCCTCGAGAGCTGTCAAATCAGATGAGAGCAAAAATGCTAATTGGCTAACGCCACACTCATCTTCGAGAAATGCATTTCTGAATTTTTCCTGGAGATGGTGAAGTGGTTCGCCACCTCTCACCCTGTAAACCAGCGTTTGTGGGCCTGATAAGAGTGTCTAAGGGAAAGGCGTTCCCGTCATGCACAGTCTAGCGAGTCTGGCTTGTCTGCAGCGGGGAGTGGAACTGATTTTTTTTTTTTTTTTTTGTCGCTGTCGTCTCTCTCCCTTTCTCTCTCCAGAACTACACTCACGTATGATTCTGACATTCACATCTAAGTGAAAAAGCCTCACGCCCAGCAAGCTACACACACACACACACACACACACACACACACACACAGATCCAGGCACTGAGGACCAGCGGGGACGGCAAGGTTCAGTGAGCGAGTGCATAAATAAGCTTGAGCTGTGTGCATGTGCATGTGTGTGTGTGTATGAGAGAGAGTCAACTGAGAAAGGCGGGCGACTGTCTGTCTCCTGGGTGCTGATGTGTGTGCTAACCACCGCCGGCACTTCCCCTCACGTCCAATCGCGGCTCAGGTAATTGGATCCCCCCGCTGAGCGGACGGCGTCCTCCCTGCAACACGGGAGCGCGTGTGTTTACATCGCCGCATGCCGGTCAGTCGGGTGGCCTTAACGCCAGTCGGAAAGGTGTTTGGCGCCTCTCTCAGAACGCAACAGAGCGCGACGATGATTACCCGCAATGATAGCAGCTTGGCTGTTGACTCAGCACAACGGGGGACGAAGCCACACCTGAACAAAAACGCAGACTCGCATCCGACAGTTGACAGGCCGCACAATGCCTCGGGTCTCAATCCAATTCACAGCATCTATGTTCATGGTAGTCTGGATAAGGTTTGATGCATTGTTTAAGTATGATGTACATAGGTTTGGGTATTTTTTGGTGGAGGGCATGAAAAATGCATATTGTTTCTGGGCACAAAGAGTGTTTGATGTGCGACAGGAGAAAATAAAAAGAGTTCAGGTGACTTTTATGAAAGTTGGTCCATTTTAAAAGCTTTGGATCAGGAGTGGGCAGGATCCCAAATGAACACTCAGCAGGCGCCAAATGCCAGTAAAATTTGTCTTTGGCAAATAAATCAATAAGGGTCACCTAACGCACCGGCCCAGAAGCTGTTTGAGATGACAACATTTAAATTCTTTGGTCTTTGCCTCTTCTCAAACTTGCTGACCACCGTATACTCTCTCTGCCTGTGAGCCAATCAAATCGAAGCAAAACGATGGCTCTGTATCAAACAGGCTCCTGATTGGCTGCCTGACGACAGAAAACGATCTATTGTATATAAGTGAGCAAGTTTACAATTAAAACTCTAAATTCTGCTCTTGTCTTTTTATTGAATGCTTCACACAGTGCCTGATTCTACAGTATAGACAAAGTAGCGTATATCAAGTTATATAAAAGTTAATTTTAGACACTGCGGATGGGTTCACTTGAGTTTCAATTCACTCAATACAGGCAGTGAGCTTTCTTCCTAAGTTAAACGCTGAAAACAATAATTAAGAATGAATCCTCTCTCGTCAGAAAGTTAGTTGTATGTTGAAATGATATTGTGAATAGTTTGAAATGAAAGTGAATTGGCAGCGGGCCCGTTCTGGGTGCGGCTTATCACAGCATCCTCCGCTTCATTACAGGTGATGCTGCTCGCGCTCGCTTCGCTGTGATTTGTATCAGGAGTTAAATTGGCCATCTCTTGCTACAAGCCGAGAGCAACACAACGTATTGTTTATCTAACAGGCGCTGCTGTAAAAATTACCACACTCTCTCACAATGAGAGGCTCTAATCTCTCTAACAATACAGAACAACTTATCAAACTACACCCAGGGGTATCTGTTCTTCAAAATACCACACATCAACACACATCTAGGGAAATATGCCTTTAGCTGCAAACAAAAAAAAACCTCAGAAACATAAAGAGAGGCAAAAAAAACCCTCTACACTGATTTTTCTTTGGATTTTATTGCTTTACCTCTCACTTTTTTATCAAACAATCATTCAAGGAACAGGAATGTTTGTTTTATGATCTACTGTCTGCAGCTTTGACCCCTTGCATTGCTTAATATTGATTGCTTATAACTGAAGAAATGAAGCCCTACTTTTGCGCTCATTATAAGTCACCAAAAGCATCAGTTATATGCCAAAATGTGTCATTCCACCCTTACAGTTGATGTGAATCTCCAAGATAAATGTTTTGTTTGTTTAGTTATGTCCCTGTTGTTTGTTGTTGCTGCACTCTGTAGTGTCCATTAAAGGAAAAGTCCGCCCTTAAACACTCTACCACTGTTAAAGAAAAACAGCTACTGGTGATGTACCTTGCATCTCTGGGCCCATTTTGTGTATTTTTCTTATTTCTGTGGATACATGTAGACAACCTGATGTCACATTGAGATATTTCCAGGACAGCTACAATGAGAGTTTAATAGCAGATCTAAAATATCAGCAGTAAATGTCAGGATTTGGTGTTTTTCCCTCAATCAAAGAGAATCAAAGAGCAGTTGCTTCTATAGACTCTCCATACAAATCCATTGTAGAATAGGCAGAGATACCGAATGCAATGCATTCTGGTCTATTGGGGTGCAACTTCTTTTTTCTCGACTGGAAAGACTCTTTTGCTGCTGCTGAAGCTAGTTATTTTGGGAGCAGGCAAGTCCAGACAAAAGCACTAGCCCAGTTGGTGAGTGAGACCGGGCAGCGGACTCTCAATCCCATTCATGAATCTACACCATTAGGTTAAGGCGTCAGAGAAACTTCAGTGCTTCTCAGTCAGTTGCCTGCACTCTATTTCTTCGGTTCCACCTTAAGATCCCAGGGCTCGTCTCTGCCTCAGCCTGCCTAGCGTTACTCACCGTGGCACCAACGCTCAGAGCTGAGGCGAGTGCTACCGACAGGCAGGCAGGCGCCGCTGCCAACTTGGCAACAGCGACTGTTCAAACCCCCCTTGGTGACTTTATCTCTCAAAAGCGACTAGCGACAAATCTTTCAAACCGTGGGGAACAGTGTTAATTTGCTGACTCTAAAAGCATTTGGCAACAAATAGGTGTGGCTGATGCTGATTTGCGGTCTGAAGATCACGGCACTGCCCATACACAGTGAAGCCCCTCCCTCCTGTGACAAATATATTGATATACAAATTAAAGTATGATGTCATCTGGTGACTTCTCGCTACTTTTTGAGCAGCCAGTAGCTACTTTCATTTGAATCAGCTCTGTATCTCTTTAGCGCACTAGAAGTAGCTTTGCTAACAAAATAAAAAAAAAAGAAACACCAGCTGCAGCTTTACGAACAAAACCTCATCCAAAAACCAAATGTATTGATTTTTTTGCAAATGTGCCAAAATCACCACCACGTCCAGAAAGTAAACGGCCCTCCAAAAATGACAAAGAAAAAAGGGTAAGGGTGTTTGTGGAGAGCTGGAAGTGTGGAGTGGTAGAGACTGGCTATGCACAGATAAACTCAATATGTGGTGTTCAGCCTGCCATATTTCACAAAGCTGCAGCAGCCAAGAGGGGACCCATGGAAACTGGAACGGCCATTTTCAAACTAGAAACAATAAAATGTCATGAGAACAAACCTTTTCCAAACATTTTTGCACGTATGTGATTTTAAAGCACGAGTGACATTCCATTACTTTTACTGAGCTAGTAATAACAAACTCACATCACAGATCGATGATATCTGCCAGTGTAAAAGTATCCAAGGGTGGCATTTTCCTAATAAAGTATTAATACCATATAAATGATCATTAATGAACAAAGAACTACTTTGTAATAGTGGACCACCCATTGTCTGTCATGAGCGGATTCAATTGTCAGTATCCAAAGTTTGACAAACACACGAACAATGACCACATCAACACTGATTGTGAACAGCCCACTTTACCATTCAGCTCTCAGCAAAGTCACACAGTGTTTGCTAATATGTCTCGCCATCAAAGTCAAGTCTCGCCATCAAAAACAACATTGTGACAATAGCTGAGCCCCACAGGTTTTTTTTTGTCTCTGCTTTCGATTGGGTTTAGATAAAATTCTAAAGAGCCACTTCTCCAAATGACTTGGATTTGAAAGGGACAGAAAAAACAAAGCAGGCAGACGAGACAAAAGGGGCGGCTAATCCAAAGCTAATCATTCGTAATAGCAGACATTAAACATGATCCATTGACAGCCGCTGAATACGAACGAAGCACACCTCGTTTATCTGCTCAAAGTCAATAGAACGAAAATGCGGGGACATACAAAAGGCATATCTCAGTGGCAGTGAAAACCCACTGCACATTTCCTCTGTATAATTAATCGGAACCCTCATTCAGCGCTGAGAGAGGGGGGAAAAAACAACATAATTAAAAGTAAACACCCTGAACTGCCTTGGTCGCGCCGTCTCTGATCCCTTGCTCAAACATACACACACACACACACACACTTACGGGTACTTGCACGCGCACATACGCACTAGATGTACATCACACGCACAGAAAGCATGCGCGCTTAAACACACACAGATGCACACACAGAGAGAGACAGAGAGGATGCGTGCATGCATAAACGCAAGTACTGACACGCACACACACACACATACACACACACACCCACTCAGCAGCGGTGCTGGCACCCCGCAGAGGGGTATCAGTGCAGCAGCTGGCGTAGCCCTGGGCACTGGGACTCTCTGTGGCTCCGAGCGCTGTGTTTAAGACTCATCGCCCGGGGGCCCAGCCGCCGGGAGCTGTCACTCAAAGCCACAGGGGAGGGGCCTAGCAACAGGAGGCCGATGATGTCACGTGTTGGCGCTACCTATAGGAGAGCTGCGTCGACGGGCCGGGGGATTTACGTCTTGACAAACGCATCGTGAACACTACCAGACAAAAGTTTGGACACACCTGATTGAATGTACTGTGTTTTTCATTCTCTTAAAGCCATTTTGATCTAAAGGCTTCTGCTTAAATGCTTGAAATTTGTTTCTTAGATAAATATAAATAGTGAAGTTGATGCCTATGTATGAATTTCTTTCCGAAGCCTTTGTCTTTCCATCAAGGCAAAGTGTGGCTACTTTAAAGAATCTAAAATATAAGATAGTTTTGATTTGTTGATTGATTTGTTGTTTATTTCAATACTTTTTTGGTCACTGCATGATCCCATTTGTGTTATTTCATAGTTTTGATGTCTTTACTATTATTCTAAAATGTGGAAAATAGTAAAAATAAAGGAAAATGTGTGTGTCCAAACTTTTGACTGGTAGTGTATAACTGAGGATTGTAATACGTTATAACAGGTTTGTACTAGTTTTAAATTTGGTGTTTATCTATCTATCTATCTATCTATCTATCTATCTATCTATCTATCTGTCTGTTTCATTTTAGTTTTAGAGGTTTCAATTAGAGTTTCAGTCGGCACACTCACACACACACACAGCGCTCCTCAACACTCCAGCCGCCCACGCTCATGAGCTAAGTTTAATATGTACCAGGTCCCCAGAACTACACTTGACAGTGAACATTAAGAGCTATGCTGAAAAAAACTGCACAACTACTGTACCTCGCCTCGATTTTCAATGTCACTCTCCCTCCCTCCGGGCCCCGAAAAGACACTTTGTCTGGCACGTACACTCTTGGAGCTGCTAAAACATGAAGCGAAGGAATTGTCAGGTCCCCATCAAACTTTCACTGATGTTTCATATGGTTAAAAAAAAAAAAAAAAAAAAAAGCCTTTTAGCTGTCAAATATTAATGTATAAAAACCTTGCAGTGAGAAAATATTTTGAATACGCTCACAAAGGAGAGGACATAATGTCTTTCTGGTGTTCTGTGGAGGTGGAAGCCGTTACTCTCACATTGTTTCTATTTGCTTTCTCTCTGTCGTTTCGGCTCTTGAATTTCACCCTTCTGCCGCGGTTCCTGCGGTAAAGTAAGCAGTGAGTCACATAGTTTTCGAGCTCGGTGAAGGATACTGGAAGGGCGCAGCGCCCCGCTCCCAGCTTGTGACCTTGGGTGTTTGTCTCGCTGAAACAGATTGTTTGTGGGAAAACAGCCCTGTTGTGTTGATGGCGAGGAAGGCGCGATCCACCCGCAGTGTCATTTGACGTCTACTCCTATTGAGATCGCACTTGTGCATTTAAATACCCTCGCTGCCAGATAACACATTCGGGGTTTTGGAATACATTTCCTCTCTTTGGCGAGGCACCTTTACATTCAAACTATGAATTATTCAAACCTGTAATTTTTTTTTTTCATTCGCCTGTATACATACACAGTCGGGGAAGCTATTCTCAAGGTGGAGATGTTATAGGAAGCAGGCTCACTTCATTGTGTGACTCACCTATTCATGTTATTGCCATTCTGATGTTTCATTCAGAGTAAAGTGCTTGAGCTTGTACCCAGAGGTTAAATGGTACAGTATGTTCAAGCATGTGTAAATGTTCTACTTGTGTGTGTCTCTCTCTGTGTGTGTGTGTGTGTGTGTGTGTGTGTGTGTGTGTGTGGCTATGGCTCTCTAAAATTGCAGTAGTATTTACTGGCATCCTGGATATCCATTGGCAGCCTCTAATTTATGCGAGAAACAGCATTGTAGCCCAGGCATGACCTAGCCTCTGTACAGAAAGAAAGAGTGTAAGGTTAGTCAGGGTGTGTGTTGGGGGCGGAGGGGGCGGCGGTTGTTCCCAGACAATGAAATTAATAATCTACAAAATTCTAAACCACAATACTTTGCATCAGTATCAATGAAACCAAGTAGGTTGCTTTTGAAGCATTAGCTTTGTGAATCAGAGCGGCAGTCTGTGAGATTCATACTGTGCATGACATTGACTTCAGCTTCTGCTTCCATTGCCTACATGACAGAAAATGTTGCCCTGCCACCTCAATAACCCACCAGGAGAAAGTTGGACAAGTGAAAGATGAGAATGTGTGAAAAGTTGGGAGGGGGAATGAAAGAGAGAGAGAGAGAGAGAAAGAGAGAGAGAGACTGTAAGTGAGAGAGACAAGGAATTCCACTGAGCGCCTTCCTCCAAGGCCTGTCAGCCTCATCTTTCCACCAATAAGACCAGCTGCTGGACATTTCCCAGAGGGCCTCTGGGCCGAGGTATTCTCCTATCAGGATTGTTTGGCGCTCTCTCCTCTCCCTCGGAGCGGCCGGGCCGTCACACCTGTCAGCCAGCCGTCCCACCAGCTACACTAACAGCCTCCCAGCAATACAGCTTCAATACAGCCTGCACAGCCATGCTGTGGACGTGTGTGTCTGCACACACACACACACACACACACACACACACACGTGTCTACATGGTCTGTGTGTGTGTGTGTGTGTGTGTGTGTGTGTGTGTCAGTGCATGTTTGTGTGTGTATAGGTGAGGCCTCAGTCAATAAGTGACTAAAGCCTGTGGAGTCCTGCTATAGTCGTTTCATTATTTCATGGTAGTTCGGACATGTAAACACCGTTCTCTCAGTGAGCCTGTCCACCTGAGCTTTCACACTGGTAACACTTGCCTTGTTGTTAATTATTTTTTACAGCTACTACTTTTGTTTACTTTCAGCCTTCATGTTAGAAATGTTTTTTCATGCTGTATCTGAGATATCTTTAGAACTTTGGTACAGGGACTAAAACTTTTATCGCTGCACTGGTGTCAGCATACTGACAGGTTGCATCACTGTGTGGTTTGGCCAGCCAGGAAAACAAATTTGTTTAAGGAACTGTAAGATAGCATTTAATATCACTGGCACACAGTCACCTCAGCTGCATCACATCCACAAGCCCCTGTGCCCACGGGGCACCTGTTTTTTAGCTAGAAGCAATGAAACAGATACGTGTTGGAAGCACTGGTGGAGGCGACTGCTGTTGCTATGAGACCAGAGGTAACCAATTTGAAACACGGCAATCTTTTGCTAAAAGTTCACATATTTTTCACTTTAGTGCTCAGAGCTTTGAGCACAAAGACTCCTCTGACCACTCAGCAATGTCAGGAATGCACAACAGTACGCCCTTTCTGTAGAAAATGACAAGTAAAAGACAGGTTCCCAGTGGACACGTAACCTATAATTTGATGTATGAAGAACGCTTAAAATAATCATCCAGCACGCTAGCTAGCCTGATCATTCACTGTTCACCTTTCTACCATCTGGTAAAAGCTTCTATACACACATACACACACACCTACACACACACACACACACACACACTCATACACCTGCCTCACAGACCAAACCTATCCACAGGCAGCCAGGAAGCTGAACTTCACTTCAGCTTCAGATTCACTTTCACTCAGACCCATGCACACACAGCTCCTATACTATATAACTGTATATGTGCGTTGTGTACATTGTGTATTGTATGTATACTTTACTCTCCATCATATTTATCTATCTTTGTCAAGTTTATCTGCTGCCAACATGATGTACATATACACATTTCTCTACAAATGTTATTTGCATCTGTAAACCCGATGGTGTGAATAGCTAATGATGCACATTTGCACTAGTGAGCACATTTCTGTACATGTGTTGCATTCATACAAAAAACAACAAGAAATAATGACAATCAAAGACAACCGGAATGCATAACAGAATTTAAATGCCAACAGAATGCAAGGTGATAAAAACATGGTTGCAGAACAAGATCCATTATGTAAAAATGATACTTCAGGCATACGGCATGAAATAAATTAGAAATAAAAACAAGTTTTGTTTAAAAAGTAAAAATGCCACCAAGGTAAAAATGAGCAGATTTTGTAAGTTTGATGGCCTCCTCGTCTCAAAAGTTGCATGGACTGTCTATGTTTAGAACTGGGCCAGAACTGTTACAAATTCAACATTTCTCATAGGTGACCATTCACTTTCTGGGCCAAGTGAGTAAAACTCTTCTGCCATGCCTTTTTATGTCTTAGGAAAATATGCAACTGCACCCCCCCCAAAAAAAGAGAGTTTAGACACAGTCCTTGATTTTCAGTCCTAACCTTGATTCGGGGAAGTGATGAAGGTTGCCCCGGCCTCCCCCGAGGGTCACTGACATATCTCTTACCAACAGAATACAAGAGCCTGTGGGGTGCTTTGATTTATTACCGGCCTAATTAGGTCACCCGAGGCCAAGATTCATTTGACAGAAAATGGAATCATAACCGCATCTCTCACTACTCTCCTTCTTCCATCCCTTCCACCCCCTCATGACCTCCACAACCCACGCTAATAATGCTCATTAGCTCTTTGTGCTCCAGCCTCTTCTGACGATCATCATAATATATGGAGATCTCCCTCCATACATATGGAAACGTATGGTAATTGGTGTCTAAAGCGCCACAATTACAGTAGTAAATCTGGCGGGGAAGACTGCGCTACAAATCAATGTAGTGCAGCAACAGTAATGACCCTAGCCGTGGGGAGTTAGCCTGATCTAGCCGGGCTGGTTAAATCATAAAGACAGTGTATAAGGTGGAGCATATGGAGGGGCTGGAGCTGCACAACGCTCCAACGCTCTGATTACAACCTCATTCAGAGGAATCCGGCTCGTTGCACACAGAGCGGCATTAGTTTAAGAACAGATAGCGCCTAAAAGCCCACATAGAATATTCCATGCATTGTATCATCCGATTTGTGCTCCTTATCTAAGTGCGTGTGAGAGATGATTCGATTTGTTATTCAAGCGGTGTGTGGAAAAGAAAGACAGAGAGGAAGAAAGAGAAGTTATCGTGTGCATTTTAATGCCTTGTTTGCATGTGGGAATGTAATGTACGCATCTAGCCAACAATGTATGGATGCCTGTGGTGTTGTGTGTGTCTTATTTGGTATGCATTTTGGCGCTTTTGACTGCTGTGTATCCCTCTGTGTCTGTTCCCGTGAGTCTGTGTGCATGTGCATGTGCATGAGTGTGTGGTTCTGTATGTTTGTGTATGTGTGTGTGTGTGGGCTTTGTGTCTACGCCCTTGTGTGTGTGTGTGTGTGTGTAGTCATCAATAACTCTGCCAACCGCCAAGGGTGTGGGCCCTTCATTCCCAAGCAACTGGGAGGTGGAGGGGTGTGTGTGTGTGTGTGTGTGTGTGTGTGTGTGTTGAACTTTAATACCCAGAAATCATATAATGTGATGTTAGTAAACTGCACACAGCACGCTTATGTTTACCAACCTGACCGGTTTGTGATGCTTTCTACCAAAGGGACAAGAGAGGAAAAGATCTAACGTTGGTGAGTCCAGCTTTCTCTGGACTAATTTCTCGCTCACTGCTGTTTAGGAGACAGTTTGTGTTTCGCTCTAAAGTTTCTAATGGTCATCTCCTGTGGGCAGAGAAGTGACCATACATGATACCAGAATTTATTTTGGGCAAATAAGGCAAATCTATGGGGCTTCAATCTCTTCTCTGTTGCAGCCCCACTTTGTGATTCTGATAAGAAAGATGTATTTTTTTTGCATAACAATCTTCCCTAGCGCAGCTTAAAGTTACAATCCTTTAAAAAGTACCATCATTTATTTTAAGTCTGGACATTTTGGTAACAGCAAGTGTCACTTTCTTCAAATGGCAGATATCTCATTTGGGAACAAAACTCCTCAGTTGTTTGCGGCGTTTAGATCTGGTTCACTTCCCAGCAGTCAGATGGTTCAAAGAATGTTTTGGTGACCAGTCAAGTTAGTGTGCTATAATGGGCCTCCTCAGTTGAAATTCAAAAACACAGAAGAGAAAATAGACCGCAGTGGCCGCTGCTGTACTCCTGAAGGATAGCTAGTTGAAGGGGGACTTCAACAACGGCTATCATTGCAGGAAGCACAAGTCCTTGACACGGCAAAGTACGCATTTTCAAACGTATATGAAAATACCGCAGACACATATGCTTAGGGAATGCAAATGTCTCTAAAGCATGACATGGATATGGCAAGAGAGGCTCCTTCCGCGTACCGAGTTCCCCTGAGGTTCCAACCTACGGTGTGCGCGGTTGGAACAAAGCCGGGAAAAAGAGGCGCATCACTTCTTTCAACATCCCCCAAAGGGACTGGTAACGTGGATGATACAGTGAAAAAAGGAGGCCAGTGTGGAGCGACCAAAGCCTCTTAGCTGCCAGAACACGCTTCCCACACCAGCCCCCTCTAGCCCCCTCATTTCTCTTCTTCCTCTCTTCCTGTTTCGCTACCTCTCACCTCATTTTCTCTCTTCCACCCTGCCATTCCTTTAATCACCACCCTCACCCCCTCCCGACTCCCACTTCCCTTGCTCTCGTGCAGGCCCGGGTGGGCGAGCAGCGCTCACCGCTCCCAAGGGAAAACGAGAGACACGGACTCCTACTGCAGGCGGCGCAGAAGCCACCAGAGACTGTGACAGAAGACTTCAGACACCGGCTTAACAACTTCTATTCCTTTTCCAATAAAGCCCGGCTCTGTCTTAAAGCTTAAAAAAGATAGAAGAGAAGAGAAAGAGACAGAGAACATCACACATAATGTCAAGTCCTCCCGGCAAGTGGCGTCCGCAGATCTTTCAGTCTGGCAGAGCATGCTGGGAGGAGAACCGAGCAAGAAAAGAAGTGCGTCTGACTGTGCTTGTTTGACCATATGATTCTGTTATGCCATTACTGTTGGCCCCAGAGAAGGCAGCAACAGAGGAGCCGACTAACTGGCTAGCTTCCCTATGCATTATTCACGACCTGTTTTAATGGCCATTTACAACGTTGTGAAGTTTGGCGCGGAAAACACAGTATGGAGCCTGCCTTTGTTTCAGCCGCCTGTGGCAATATTTCAGCAACAGTATGATTCAGGATGCCAAAACCGCTTCAGACTAAAGTTTTTTGCATGTTTGTCTCAATGTTTTGTCAGGCAATTGCGTTAAAAGTGCTAGGTGTTTGCCTCCAATCTTGTGAAGTTGGGAAGTTTTTTATATTCTCAATCTGTGAACCAACTTGGAGGATGCCTAATTAGACTCTAAAGAGGAGTTTTATTTTTACTCCTACAATTAGTGTTGTCAGTGCTGAGAATGACGCATGTTTGACTTGGTAATCTTTCCTTAAATAATGCATTGAACAAAAATAGCTTTTTCAGTGATTTAAGACTAAGCAGATTTTGGTAGTGTATCTAAAGGAGAAATTTATATCAGACAGACCTATTTATAGGCTTTGCCTGCCTACTGCTTATGACTACAAAAAATTAGGATACAAATATAATTACCATCCCTCAGCTTTTATTCCACTGTGAATCATTTTATTCTGAACCTACCTCACCCACTCAAACTGTGGTTCTTAAATCTTCTACCTTCCCCCCAAACAACTGCTATCATTCTCCTGTTTGAATGTTAATTGTTCATCATTTTCAAACCAAGCATTTCATGTTTAGCTAGTGAGGATGCTACTGTAGGTTGAAGACTATCTGTCACACTGCACAATCTTCCTAATAATAAGTCTAATCCAATACATTTACTGTAAGTTGTAGTTGTTGTATCTTATCAAAACACTGTGGCAGCCTAGGCTACAGATATGAGGTTTTATCATGGTTGCAATGTATCTGGCCTGTTTGTTTATCCAAGCAAATGTGGAGCAAGTTTTTGATAAGGAAGCAAAGAGTCGCATTGTAAATAGGCAAAGATCTTTATATTAAAGGCTACAGCATTACTCAATTCCCCCGATTTTGCATTCAGCCATAGTTAATTCACACAGGAAAGAAGCGGGACAAATCTCCAGGTTCCTAGAATTAATCTCTATTAGGCACAGCAGAAACAACAATACTGGAGTTTACATTTATGAGGATAGATTAAGGTATCAATCAATCAATATTTATGTCCTCGGTTCAAATTCCAAACATTACCATTAGTAACATTTGGCGTTCTTCCTCTGACACTTGGCCCTTTGTTGAAATAGATTTTCTATCCTTTCGATCCAACGTCCCATTTTTCACATTAACGACGTGACACCTCCATAGTTTAATCTAATAAGAATGAATCAGTTGATTGATATGGTCCTGTCAGGAAGCAGACTTCTAATGTGACAGGGACGATCGCTAATTCAATATAGGAGCCTTGCACAGTGTTCAATGGCAAGAGGTTCGACTAGGTAGGAAGATGTTGAGTGCCATCGTTTGAGTGCCAGTGTGTGTGTGTGTGTGTGTGTGTGTGTGTGTGTGTGTGTGT
Organism: Centroberyx gerrardi; assembly: GCF_048128805.1. Taxonomy (NCBI): domain Eukaryota; kingdom Metazoa; phylum Chordata; class Actinopteri; order Beryciformes; family Berycidae; genus Centroberyx; species Centroberyx gerrardi. Next base: position 8,347,441 of record NC_136017.1, read on the forward strand.
GTGAGCAGGTTCACTTTACTCGATGGGTGACTTTGGGAGACATGTGACTTTGTGCTGTCCTTTGTTGCGTCCGTAGCTGTCAGGGAAACGACAGGCGCTTATCTCCACCCGTCTGCTGGCTTATCTACTGCTCACCTACACGTCGATGGGAAATCAATGGAAAGCCTTCACCGCACCATCAATATAACAAATGACCAATTCAAACTAGCACTTACACCCTTCCTGAAGGAACCCCCTCGCAACTCGCGGTCTAAGCCAGACCGGCGACTCAAAATCTGCCATTTCAGCCTGGTGAAACGCCGCAAGCCATGGTGTGTGTGGGAGCAGGAGGGCGGCACAGTGAGAAGCGAAAAGAGAATTTTCCTTTGTGGAAGTATCGCATTAATATGAAAAAGAGAGGTGAATAAACAAGGTTGTGCTTCTACATAAAAATGCTACTTCAGAAACATTTCTCACTAGAAAATGATGTCTCTGCAATGAAATGCATTTGAGTTATTTTGAGTAAAGAGATAGTAGTGTAGAAGTTGGCCTAGACCTTTACATGAATGAACAGGTGGTTGCTGAAAGAGAGTTATTTTGTCTATAGCAGCTTCTAACAAAGCGCCCACATCTTCAATAATTATCATGTTACATTGCCTATACACAAAATAGTCTAGTTCTAGTATTAGAGAACCTGTCAGCTGCATAGTTTAAATTTATTAAAAATTAATTAACACCTGTCATGTCACAAACTTGGAAGCCAATTGTTAATTTTCTCTTTGGGAAGTGGCATATGGCACAGTCACCATATGCATACTGTACAGCTGGGGATATCACATAAAAAACAAAAAATTCCAAAAATGATAACATATTGCCTCAAAATTTAATCAGGCATAGATGTAACTCTTTTTTTTTCTTTCTCCAAGTCGACTGAGCTGCGAATACTGGCAGACTAATTAATTCTTAGAAAATAATCACTTCTGTACTATAAGATAAAACACTGTTGAATATTTTGCAGATGAATTGGAAATTCTGTGGTACTTGGATGTAGAATGTTATGCATTTCCAACTCTTGATTAAGTCCAACAACAAAAGCTTTATTATTTTTATTATTTTTTTCTTTTAAGGCACATCGCCTGAATGGCATGCCAACAAAATGAGTCAGAGCCTGAATTTGCTGGCCACTGAAATGTCACAGACCCCAAAGCGCCGGCCTGTCTCCAGAAAGCTATAAAGTGAAATCCGCCCTCTAGTAGATCCTCCATACACCCTCACACATCTCCATCTTTACATCTCTCTCTCACTCTGTTGATTTTCTACTTTTTCTTTTTCGGAGCTGTCAGAAATTGCTACATTCGATCCAACCCCCCTTGTTTGCTCGAAAAAAAATATTCCTCAAATGATCCTTCTTTTAAAAACGTGTCAGGCTCACAAAGTGAGGCCTATCACAATTGACCTTCAGCGTCTCAAAGAACAGAAAGGCAGAAAGCTCGGAGAGAGGATGACACTCCAACTGAGCGCTCAATCAATATAGCACCTGGGGATCGGAAAATGGCGAATGGCTTCCTCCTCCCCCGTAGCAGAAGTGAGCTTGAAAGTGCCAGGCTCTTCAGCAACCAACGAGTGTGACAGGACGCATTCTAAACATATACCCAATGACGCAACTTTGCACTTGTTGCAGCGTTTAAAAATGTACACTGATTGGCCTAAAGGAGGCGCTATAAGTGAAGGTCAAACTCAAACGTGACATCTTGGACACCACTGGTCCAATTTTGCTGAAACTTTGATGATGCATTTTAGCAGTGTGTTCTGCCCTTTAAAACATTACACTGATTGGCCTGATGAGGGCATTATAATTAAAGGTCAAAATTTAAAACTCAAATGTGATACGGCAGACACTGATTTTGACAAAACTTGGAGTTGGGAACTTGGGATGATGCATTTCCCCATTGTGTTCTGATGTTTAAAAAAATACACTGATTGGCCTGATGGGGCGCAAGAGATGAAGGTTACATTTTTAAATTTTGAAAGGCAATAACTGCTACACCACTGGTCCCATTTGGATGAAACTCGGAGGGATGATGAATTGGTCCCGACTGGTCCAAGGTCATGGGGGACGACATGTTTACTTGTTTACTGTCACTTTGCCCTTTAGACATTCAGCGGACACTCTTACCCTTAGAGACTGATAATGACAACATCACAAGCGTTTCCACTACAATAAAGGACTTGGATGGTGAATAACACAATCATGTCCAAATGTAATAACAGCAGCATCATCCCAACACAGGGAGAATGTCGGCTTGTCTCCTGTGGTGTGAAAAAAGCAAAATCATTCAGTAAGTTTCTGATGTCTTGAGTTTTCAGCGTGTCTGTGGTTCTATTACTCATCCGTATCTTTTTTCGAGGCGAGTCTGTTTAGCCAGACGGCGCTGCTTGTTTATCGTGCCTGCCTGGCTTCTCCTGAGGAGTTGCTGCCGGCGTTCGTTTGATTGAGCTGAGACTTTCATCGCGTAATCAAGGCGTCGCAAGCAGAGAAGAAGCCTCTGGAGCTGTCCTTCCCCCAGACAACGTTTCCATCAGGACAGGACAGACCTCAATCTAGGAAAGGGGAACGACTGCCAAGCTAGCTCTGATCCCATCCCTTCCCGTCTTTAACATCAATATCAAACGTGCAATAAGAACCCTTTATGAGCGAACACTTGAGTTTTATGCATCCGCTAACACACGATAAAGATATGACAAAATCCTCACTGATGCGATATAAGCTCGGAAGAAAACAAGGATAAAAATGCTGACAGAAGTGCGAGGGAGGAGAGTGCTGTAGTTACGGTGCTGCCTCAAATGGCCCCCGATACTTAAAAAGGCTTTTAATATATCTGGAGCCAGTTTAAGCTTGGATGATGGCGTGTGGCAGTAAAAAAAGCACTTAGCGCAGTAATGTGCGATCTTTGAGGATAAAAGGTAACCTCTCTAACTCCTGGGGAAGGGAATTACAGGGGAGACAATAAATTCTGGGGTAGTGCGATCCGCTATTAGCCGGGCCGTGTTTGAGTGAGGTATGGCACAAAAAGCTTGAAATGTAGGGGAGAAAGTGGGCTGAAATGAGTGTGGACCATAAACTCATGAACACCACTCCTAAACAAAATTCCTTCTCGATGGAAAAGAGGCAGCCGTTTTCATGCCAAAAGGGTAAAAAGTTTTTGTTCCTCAACTGCTTCAATTCTTGACTGATTGAGGTTATTTCACTTGTTTGTTCTTTTGATGTGCTTTTGATGTTTTGAAGTGGATGCGTCCAAAATCTATGAATCTCAGAGAGTCTACTGAAATCCTCTTTGAATCTTTGTAGTGCCTCTGCTGTTGCGTTTGTAATTGATCTAATGAATCTCTTTTTCCCTGTAGCCCTCTCTATGTCTCTCTCTAAAACACTGATTTCAGCCGGCCCAACAAATACCTCCAGAACAGCTTGCAGCCCATCCGACCATATTATGACCAAATGAGTGCTGGTGGCGGGCTAAGTGATTGCTGTTATTAACCGGGTGAGCGCTGCATCAGCGCAGCAAAGGGATCTGATCATTCTTGGGCCCGCATAGCTGACAACGTAACACTAACAGAAAGCTTAGGAAAACTAATCAGAGCGATGGAAGAACCAGTGACACATGGGAAATGGCGGTCACAGAGGCCAGAAAGAGAGCGGCGAGATGCGGTTGTGGAAAGTTTAAGAGAATGACATTTTAGTCAGCAGTCGTTATTCAGAAGTTTCTGAGATATCTTGAAAGCGGCATCTGTGCTACAGCTACAGCTTGTAGTCGAGATAGGGCTAGCATAGCAAATCTAGCGGCTGACATCTATTTCACAGTTTCATTAGCTATCTAAAATCTTGCAGCAGACATCTAATTACCGTTAGCTACTGTACCTATGCCAAAAGCATATCGCTCAAAACTAAATATTTCAAACTGAGACCGAAAATGTCACTATTTGTCTTTGTTGAGCTAGTATAGAATGTGGATATGTCATCTGCCTTTAATGTCACTTTGAAAAAAGTGTCAGGGGCTGCAACATTCCCCTTAATTGACACCCTGTAGATTCGCCCTATTTGCCCAAATGTCAATGTCAAGTATCTACACTTCTCCACCCACAGTAAAGACTGCAAAATCCAAACTGTCTCCTAAACAGCAGCAAGTGAGCGCTCCGCCAGAGAAAGCTGGACTCACCAACTTTAGATTTTTTGCCTCTCTCTTTGATTTCCTTTGGTATAAAGCAACATGAGCGAGCTGTGTGCAGTCCACTGTTGTCACTTTACATGATTTCTGGGTATTGAAGTTCACATTTTTCAAACAGTTACCTCTCACCGCCATTTGGACCCACCAACGTGCAAAGTTGCCTAGTGCAGCTTTAACTTTTAATTGAGTGTGACTGGTGCGGTAAAGATGCCGTATGGTTAGAGAGGAAAACTTTTTACATAGTTTTACTGTGTCAGTGTCTATGATGCACCATCCCCATATAAAGAAAGGTTTGGCCATGCAGAATGCACTCCAGCTGATCTGAAAAATGACATTAATATAGGAAGTGAAACTGTAGATATATTGATGACAGAACGTTGCACTTACACCGTGCCAACAGTAACTAAAGCACTGCATAATCTGGCAGTGATACGAGTCAGCGGACTGCCTGAGAAGATACTGCAACTGTAGTAAACAGTGCATTTGCCAAACCTCAATCTAATTTACTCCTAAGCCTTACAAACTGCCATTTTATGAGTGTATAAAGGGAGAAAAAGAAACAAGAGTAAAAGAGAATGCATGCAAACCGGCAAGCATGCCTGCAAACACCATCGCAATTCAAGCTGGATAGAAAAGGCATGAGCTTATTCCTGCCGCAAGATACAGCACATAAATGCTCCACTTACCACCTCCCTACTGCTCCCGAAGCCTTAAAACAGCCTCTGTGCAGCCTATATAATTTTTTCCGATATGATCAAAATTCATTACGTGCGATCACACAGCCACAACACATGCAAACACCAGAAATGGCAATCAGACGCTCATCCCACTTGCAGCCAACATCACAGCTGTCAGTGATGAATTGCTTTCCCCATGCGTTCTAAATGTTCCACACCTTCACAGCGCGACACACACATCTGTCATACTTGAATGTGAACAACAGCTTCTATTCTTTACTGTGGAACCCATATGTTGTGCACACTCAATTGCACGGGAATCAATTACTGTGCATTACAGAAAGACAGATTTTGGAATGCAGATGGTGTTGATGCTGTAAAACGGTGACAGCCATTTGGTTAGTGCAAACACAGTGACGAACAACGGCCAGTGGGCTGTGTGTGTGTGTGTGTGTGTGTGTGTGTGCGTCTTGAAGTAAATGACAAGTGGCTCACTTACCTGTGTTGAGAATATCCACATGGAGCAGTTAGCATGAGGCAGGAAGGGAGGGAGAGACAAAGAGGGATGGAGGGAAGAGAAGAAGGCGTTCGTTAGTGATCAGATCTTTCAACAAGCAATACGTTCTATACAAAGCGCCATTTGGGAACAGTGTGATATACTTTACAAATATTATCTTTGATCTAAAACTGTTGTTGGAACTCCCACGGCTTCATAATTTGCACACTGGAATCCGCTCTGTGTACATGCACCCCCCCCCCTCCCTCCCGTACCTGTCCTCCCCCTCTTGGGTGCCGAGGTGCTCCTTAATGATTTTTACTCCACTAGTCAAGAACAAATTAGCATCTTCGCCAGCGCTCCCACAATCAGGACGCACAACTGGGAATCATCAGGGTGGAGAAAAGCGCTCGGAAAGTTTACTTTTCCGGAGTCGTGATCGATGGAGGGAAGAGGAGGAGAGGTAGCGGAGGGAGAGCTCCAGAGGGAGAATAGGGCTATGGCACTAGTGGTAATTAGCAAACTCGTAACATAAAGTACGGCAGGCTGCGTAATGATTGCCGATATGCTTTTGATGTCCTTGTTGTGCTGTTTGGCAGATGCTTAGGGAAGTTACAGATGACGTAGAGAGAGAGAGAGAGAGAGAGAGAGAGAGAGAGAGAGAGAGAGAGAGAGCTGAACGTATCTGAGGTGGGAAGCAAATGATTAGGAGTGGGCCAAAGCAAGTTAAACAACATACTATAGTTAAAGTGGAGTGATGGAAAAACAATGGGCCTATCCAAACTATGGCTGTATTGATAAACTGCACTGATACAGTATAAACCACCAGTCACTTTTAAGAAGATTTGTCGGGGCCTCAAGCTCAAGGGGGCCCTTCATAGGGGCAATGATACTGGACTAAGTTTAAAAACACTGGGGTGGGAGGCCCAGTGTCACATGCTCTCTGTGTCACATTCTGTATTTAAGAATACTGCAGTTGATGAGGACATTGTCACTTTCACTGTTAAAGCGAGATTACAGGTCCTTCTAACTCAACTCAACCTCTCTATCTGGTCCCCCAACACTCAGGTCCCTCTTGTTTGCACCACAACAAGTTACTGAATCCTTGTCACACATTCTGAAAGGCTGTTATGTATACAAGAGGCTTTACACAGCAAGACATGACAAAATTGTTGAACTGTTGGTTAAGGACATATTACCATTTTTATCTGTGAGAATGTGCAAACATTCCCGTGTCACACCCACCATGTTCAACCTTTGCAATAATGATGCTGACATATTCTCCAACTAACTGCTAGTTCACCAGATGTTGTTGTTGTTGTTGTTGAAGACAGGAGAGATGTGACTGTTTTGGAGGTTGGCTGTACATTTGATTACAGACTGGAGGAAGCCTTCCTCACAAAGAGGTTTAAGTGTCAACCTCTCATGGCGGCGATCTCACAGCTCAGAGACAACTGACAGCGGTTGGTGTTTATATTTGGTAGTTTAGGCCAGTGGTTCTCAACGTGGGGTCCGGGGACCATCACGGGTCCTTGCAGGGGTTTCAGGGGGTCCCCAGCAAATTGATGAATTGTTAAACTTCACTATTATTTCATTTACAAGAAGTTAACACCATTAGAGAATGTAGAAGAATAACTATTTTGATCAGTTTCACTGTTATCTCTCTACCTACAATACAGATAGTCATAGAATTCTAGACAAAATCATATCTAACAATAAAAATATTCTCAGATTTGGGTCCGAGAGACAAAATTACATCAAATGGGGGTCCGTGGCCCTAATGTGGACTTCATTAGGGGTCCTCGATATGAATAAGGTTGAGAATCACTGGTTTAGGCAATGTTCTAAAGTTATGTGTCAAACCATATGTTTGAAGAGTGTCCATATCATTGTTTGTATCCTTTCTGTTTATGTCCTGTGATGCATTGTTGATATGTGGACATAAATAAAAGTATTAAAATGTGTGTGTGTGTGTGTGTGTGTGTGTGTGTGTGTGTGTGTGTGTGTCAGTGACTGAGTGAGTGACTGAGTGAGTGACAGAAAGAGTGAGTGAACAATTAAGGGAGAGAGAAAAAAATGCAACATCATCATGCTAACATCAACATCAATCCTCCCACCCATTTCTTTCCACTTTTTTCACATCACACACACTCACACGCTGCCACTCACAGCTTTTGCGAAGGTTAAACCTATACCATCAATGTACTGTTTGCTTAGCAATTTTCCTTTCACTTATGTGAAGACACGAGCTAATTGGTAAACAATAGATGCTCCAAGCAGTATTTTTCTCTGCTGATTGCCAGGCAGTGTCAATGAACATCAAAATCCTTATTTTGTTAGTCTTTATTTGTCCAGGGAGAGTCAGCTGAGCATGCATGCTCTTTCTCAGCAACACCCTGCTTCACATTCACACAGTTCCACAGCTTCAAACCTGGCAGCTGCCCAGTACAGCCACAGTCTTCTGCTGTTGGCCACTGAGCAGCTCTGCTGGGGCACATGGGGGTTAAGTGCCTTGCTCAAGGGCACATCGACAGCAGCAGAGGGAGGTGAGTGTCTTTCTCATCCACTTTCCCAGCCTGCGGATTTCCCAGCCTTAATTATTTTTTTGTAAACACAATAAGTATAAAAAAAATCTTCAATTAGAGGGGAAGAATGAACGAGGACAGCGTAGCAAATGAAATGACGGAGGAAACAAAACGAGAGTAACGGAGGGTTTTAAAAAGACATAGAAGGAACAGATGACGATCGGACAGAGGAGATGTATGGTGTTTGTATGAAACAAGGAGTGATGAGAATGTGAGAGAGAGAGAGAGAGAGAGAGAGAGAGAGTGAGGGTGGGAGAGAGGGGAATGAGTCATCCAGTCAAGGGTTTCCTGGACAGTCACCAATGGATCAAACCAGACATCTCCAGTTGCCACCTGTGTTCAAATCTCATTTTGTTTCAATGTGACGCGCCCACCTCCTCCTCCCAATCATCCCTGCTACTTCCACCATGATGGCTGTCATTCATCATCCGCCTGTCAGTCATGTTTGGAAAGCTTCTTGCTGTGATGGCACTGGGTTTCACATAGAATATAGGGACTAGAGCCTTAGAGAGGTGGCAGGAATGGGGCAAAAATCTTCCTCTAATGATAAAACAGTCACTAGAACCATAGTGAAGTGGTAGAATAGAGAGTATAACCTTGTTCAGAATAACTCCCAAATTGCAGCTGACTGTTACCTCCATTATGGCTACAGTTACACTTGTATTTTGACGTGATTTTTGAGACCTGATACTTACAGCATAACTCCAGCCATTTTCAACACTATTTTCCCATCTTTTTCAATCATACCAATCAATTCTGACCGAAATCTCGTCAATTGGTACACTATAGAGCTATTTATGTTTTGCTTGGCAGGGTATGCGGCTCTAGCACACTCGTAAACAGTCAATGGACACGCAAAAACCCCAAAGACAACTAAAGAATGTCATTACAGAGAAATGCTCTGCAATGAGATATGGAAATATTTAATTTTCAATTTATCCATGACCTGACAACTTCCACTATGTATTTTCACTACTTTCACTACTCGAAAGCGCTAAAGCAGCGGCCAAACTATAGCATCAAAACTGTACAAGAAAGGCTTGACTCGATAATTTTCATTTACATGTTTTCATGTCTCATTACAGAGCAAGCAATCAATGTGTTGAAAAAGACATGCTTTGGGTGCTTTTGGCATTGATTTTTTGAGTGTACATTGGCCCTATAGGACTTATAATAGCTCTATAATGAAGCAGTTGATGAGATTTTGGTCAAAATTGATCGATATCATGAGAAATTACGGGAAAACAGAGTCCAAGTCGAAAATGGCTGGAGTTATGCTTTAAAATTGTATTTTATTAGTTATTCGTCTCCTTTCATGCTGTATTTTTTAAAAATCTGTCTGCATTACTTGCAAATTGTGGCTGGATTGACGATGTAGAACTCTGATCCCCATGTGAGCCCAACAACTCCAAATTTCCAAAGTTTTGAAGATCTGATAGCAAAGTGAGACATTTCCGTGCATCCAGATCTGCCACCGAACACGTCCAGATGAGATCGGATGATGAAAGTTGCCACGACAAGAGAAGTGTAACCGTAGCCTGAGATAATTGGCGGTTATAGGATCCCAATTGTCGGTAATCACATTAAGAAGAAACACCATAGGGTATCTTTTTTCATTTGAGCTGCAACTCTGGAGGTCAGGTGAAGAGCAATATTCAGAACAGGCACTGGTATTCAAACCTCTTTCCTTCACTAATGGGCCAGAGAACACATTATCCTTCACCCATCTGGCGTATTTGCTTACCTTCCCAAGTGCATTGAAGGGGTATAGAGAGACAGTAACCGCTAACCAAACTTTTGAGGACACTGACGTCTTCCTAGGGGGGGTATTAAGAGGAACCCGAGACAACGGCTCATTCCGTCGCAAACAGGCAATCTGAGTATTTAGGTACTGTGAGCCGCTATTGATCGAGGGAGATAATTGGGTCCGTAATGGAAACAACGCTTCAGGTAAAGCTCCAGAGAGACCCTGCAGAGGAGGTAAATTTGATGAAGTGTAGTGCTGATTGTCCCTCGTTGAGAAGCTGTCATAAATGTCAGTCATTTCATATTCTCTCTCTCCCGTCCATTTATCTCTACTTCTCCCTCCCCCCCCCCTCTCTCTCTCTCTCTCTCTCTCTCTACCTCTCTATCTGAGAATGCAGTATGTTTTTTATGACTTCTCGTTATGCCAAAACCTTACTGTGGTCCCTATTTACAAAATTCAAATAGCAAAACTAATTACTACTTTATTACTTTGGGGCGTAGCTACAACCTTAAGGCAATCTTTGCACAGAATCTGTACTTGTTTATCCTCATATGGTTTAAAACCAAAGTATCTTCAAATGACAGACAATGATTCACTTGTAGGAACTAAAACAATCTTTTGGTCACATGGGTGCAGGTTGCATATTCAAGTGTTGTGATTGGTCATGCATAATGGAAGCGCTTGATATACAGGGGACTTGACAATATAACAAACACTTCAATACCGCTCAATTACATCATTATTAATCATGGAAACATGAAACAGTGATAATTGTGCAGCCTCAGCCTAAGGATTTAAAAATGAAAACCTACAGGTCAAGGAGAGGTGCTTCAAATTCAATGTGCCATAATATGCAGCGTGAGAGATCCATGGCAACTTTCTCCTCACACATTGTGCACACAGTGGCAGTCACCTATTAAGACTCTTCTAGCACTGGAGGAGATCAGGTTTACATTTCAGGATAATGTTAACATCAGCCAAGGGCAAGTCATGGCCTTTCTGAGTCTAACTTGTGTTTTACAGAGAAGCAATTCAGCTCTTTTTATAATGGGGGCCTCTGTGTCCTTGATAACTACAGTAGCACTCAGCTAAGTATGACTCAGTATTCCTTAGGGCAAAGCAGTGGCTGATAGAGACAGAATGACAACCCAAGAGACAGAGGGAGAGAAAGGAGAAAAAAAAAGAGAAATTTTGGCATAAAGCACAATGTGAGCCTTAGATTTGAAAGGAAAATTGAATTTACCTGGGTGAAAGGAAAATTGAAATCTGGTCAAGTTGAAAAGGGGAGACAGTGAGAGAAGGCGGACAGCACAGGCGGATGCAGACGGGGTGGGGAATGGGAAAAGGTGAGGGAGAAAAGAAGACAAAGGGTTTTGAGAGCAAGGAGGATCTGAAAAAGATTGAGTGAGACAGGGAAAGAGAGAGAGCCTGCACCTTTATTTGAGAACGAGAGTGACGGAAAAAAGGGGGAAGGCTGAAGGAGAATAGAGGCTGCAGTGATTACTCAGTCCTTCCACGTTTACAGTGACATGCCACCGACACCCATCAAGGAGCGAGTCGACGAAATCCACAGTGATAACATTAAGTATTAACACATTGCTGTGTTGCAACCAGAGTTCTCCAAGGGCCTCTAAACTACATGCTAATTGCATTAGAGCTGCTACACAAGAAGACATCTTTGTATGCAAATGAGGAAGCTCAGTATAAGTAAATTACAGCTCTCTTCTCTGCCAAGTGTGTGATTATGTGTGTGTATGGCTTGGTGAGTTTGTGTTGTAACACTGATCTGAAAGTCTCTGAAGCCTTTAAGGCCCAATCCGACAATGAAAATGGACAAATTTACCACTACATATTTGGCTCCAAAATTATATAGCCACCAATTGCAAATGTTATTTGATTGCTTGCATAAAAGTAAAACAACATGGCATATCATTGAAGTTATTTAGCTTTGTTGAGCCCTATAATTATGAAATAACATTTTCAGAGATTGTAGTCATCTGTGTTACTGAAATAATGAGATATGAGCGTCACAGTACAATTTCCCTCCAAAATTGACATATTACAGCATTTAGAACAAAGCCCTAGATGTTATTTTATTAATTTCCCTTATGATCTATAATCTAAATTTGTTTGGCTGTTGACTATTGACTATTGCACTGATGGTGAAGCTCAGGCTGCTGCAAGGTTTCAGGAGTTGAGGCAATCACCCCAGCCCAGAACCCCTGACTGGCAATTGGCACTTTCAGATTGTATTATAATGCTTCATTAAAATAAAAATCCACCCTAAAACACTCTACACTCACTCTGTACCTTGCATTTCTGGGCCCAGTCTGTGTTCTGAATTTTTCTTATTCCCCTGAATAGCTGGCCGAACAAACTGGCCATGATGTCACCTTGCTCTCAGTGTCGTTATCGCTCTCTCCATCTACAGGTAAGGCCCACAGCTGAATGATCACACTTTCAAGCTGTTTATGCCCGTACGTCCGCCTCTGATTGAAAGCAACAAGTCCAGGCACATTTTCTAGGGGGTTGTCCAAAGTCATTCTGGGAAACACAGGAAATCACTAACTGAAGTAGAAGTGGCAGGGTGAGGGAGAATGGGTACAACAAAAGAGTATATTACAACACTTCATCACAAAATAATAATAAAAAAAAAAAAAACCTCATGGAATGCATTGAACATCACAAATTGATATCTAAGAGTATCTGAGGGTGGATTTTTCCTTGAGTATGTACAGAATATGAATCGCTCACTCTCACTCACTCGCTCAATAACTCATTCACACTCATTCATTTGCTCACTCACTCAGTCCCTCACTAACACACACACACACTCACTCACTCACTTACTCGTTCACTTACTCACTCACACTCACTGAATCACCCGATCGCTTCTTCCTCTTGCTCTACTAAAACTGTCGCTGCCAATTTTCCGCTGTAAGTCAAGTGGGATTTTGACTGACTTCGCTCCCTGCTGGGACTACTATATTTAATAAATGGGAATCTGTCCCTCTGTTGTCTGCGTGCAGTTTCGGAGATGCTGGTGTGCTGGGATGTTGTGGTTCTCACTGCGAAAAGTGTTCATCTTTAGAAGTCATTTAGTCTGGTATGGAGCCTTCACATTTTAACTAGTGGAAAAACTCTCCAAATGGAGGTAAAATAATTGCACTTGTTTCCAAAGCAGTCTCACCTGTTTCATGAACAAGTGACATTACCTTGAAATAAAGTGGATCACTCCACTAGTATTAGCATGTGATTCAAAAACATTCTTGTATTCAAGTATTTCATTTTTTGTATGTATCCTTTTATTTATCAGTCTCACTGAGATGGAAGATTTCTTTTTCAAGACAGACCAAAGAGAGCAAAAAAAGCATTCATAAAAATATAAAATAAAAATACTATTTTGTCACACATTCTAGCAGTCACACAGTCAGCAACACACAGGAATATACATTATAATAGCAACTGCAAATATAGAAAATGTGAGGTATCATAGCTGTGAAATTATTGAGGGGGACAGAAAATTCTAATATTAAAGTGCTTGGCAGTCTTCTACATTTACATGGTGCGAAGTGCCAGAAACCAGACTTGCCAATTTCAGAATTTATGTGTGGACTATTTAAAACTAACCAGTCCTGTAATCTGGTGCGATAATTAGAGATGAGAGGCAGAGGAGAAGCCTCAAAGGTACAGCCTTATAGATAAATCTAATGAAATGCATTTCCCTTCTCATTGTTAGACATGACCAGCCAACTTTTTGATATACAATCACAATGCGGAGTCCAAAAATGTATCTCTCATAATAAAATGTGAGGTGCAGTATAGTGGTTAACTGCATACAGTGTCTTCAAAGTAGAAAAATGTCGCCATAATCAAATACTGATATGACTGTGGATTGTATACAATGTTTTTTTTTTTGTTCTGTTTTCAAAAGAAAAGCATGCTTTGTTTCTAGTCAATCAAATTTTTTATCCTCAGTTCTTGAGTAGGGTGCTCAACATGGGTCTTGAATGATAATCTGTTATCTATTTTCCATATTCCAAGGTATTTGCATGATTGTTTGAGTTCAATTTGGGAATTTATTGGTGTATGGATACCTGGGTTAGCAGTATTAGTAGTGACAGTGCTAGTGAATAGCATAGATGTTGTTTTACAAGAGTTTAAATCAAGTTTGAGGTGGATGAGAGATTGTAGATTGTAGATTGTAATCTAATAAGAGCCTGGTTTGGAGTATATGCTTATACATCTGTTTCTCAGCAGCCTGAGGGTCTGCAGATCAGCTTGTAGCTCTGGTCATGGCCCATGCTTTATCTATACTTTGAATGGCTACGGAAAATTCAGGGAAAAAAACACGAGGGCTTGATCTATGAACGTCTTATATGGAGCATGACTGTCAGCAATATGATTGAATGCACAAGATAAATAACCCAAAGTCAGATCAGGGTCAGGGATGGAGCACATTCTGTCAATATCAGAATAATATGAATAATGAAGAAAACCCTATTCAGAAAAATGGTTAACATTTCTTTTTGTGATGATAAGTGATTGCAGTTTCTGGTCTCTGACATTGCTGTCACATGGGATTGGGTAATGGTGACGAATATTCTGTGCAAAAAAAAAAAGTTGTGTATTTATGTGCTCTGTTTGTCAAGACAACATCAGTTATTGTAGATTTTGCAGGATTCTTTATTCTTTAAGCATTGTTGGTTTGGATGTCAACTGAGAAAGATTTATATCAAACACAGCACCTTTTATCTTATTAGAGCTGTCAGTCAGCCAGTCAAGGTTAAGATTACCCATTGTAGGTAATTCAGATGACACATAGGTTTGATGATGCCAATGAACACCTCACTGCTTGCTGAGGAAGGATGATAAATTCCAATAATGGTCAAGTGTGAGTCAGAACAACATATTCATATTTCACTGAGGAGGAGGCCAGTCCACACACAGTGAAATAGCTCTCAACAAATATCAATATTCCTCTGCCTTCACCTTTCCTATCACTTATAAAAAATATTATCAGTGGTGGTCCTGGCGTTGTTGGTGCCTCCACACACACAAACACACCCACATTACTGTGATCGAATGACAAGGACGCTCCCCCGTAAGCGTCATTCAACAATCCTCCAATTAATCATCAGAACCAGCGATGTTATATCATGCTATCTTTGTTCACATACTAAATAATAATGCTGAAAACAAAAGAAACAACAAAGAAACAAGACCACACCAGACAATTCTATGCAGTTAAAGGTCTACATAATTAGTGGTACTGTGGTTATTTATAGAAAGCACTTCTATAAGTTCTTTCTTGTGTCTGTGTGCTTGGGAGGGACCTGACTTCGGCCCTCCCCCGTCCCGACTGAGAGCTAATGTGGGCAAGGAGAGTGAGAGGTGGAGCAGTGCTGATGAAGAGTCCCTGAGCCAGCTATAGACTATAGGGTTAGGAGCACCTGAGCACAGGTAATGGCATCTTTAAAGGGGAAAAAAAACCATTCCATTCCTCTAGCTAGAGGGCGCTCTAGATGGCTGTCTACACCACCCACAGCCATAGTACTGAAACTGCTGAATATTATATCCATCTTTAGCTATGTTCGCATTAGATACCTTCCTTTTTTCATGTCAAAGCATGTTTCACCCTGAGGCTCCTTGGTCAGCTGAGGCAGGGAGGTTGGGGGCTGACCACAGCAGCGCTGATGGGGATCATCCAGCCATCAGTGTTGGAGGTTGGATGGTAGAAACCAGCTGGCCGAGCTCTGAGGACACCTGGCTGGAAATGTTTTTCTTTCCTCGGGTATCCACTGGCCCAAGGTCAGTCCCTGGGACAGGAGAGTCAGGCTCCGGCGGGACAAAGCTGTTTTCAAAGCAGATCGGGTCTGCAGATGGAAGCGTGGGCCACCAGGGTTTCATCCCTCTGTGGCCTCCATGCCTGCTGGTAACACAAGCCCGTGTCTCTTCTCCCTGACTGAAAGTGGAGCAGTTCTCCTCAGCATGATAAAACAGCTCCTGCTCACCACTGCCGTGGGCGACGAAAGTATTAAGAGCAGAGATATGTTTGACTTGCTTTCAGCAATGTCAGTAAAGTTGGTAAAATTCTCGTTTCTCAGTCTCAGTTCCTTCGATAACTGCATCCTCTTTCAGGCGAGTGATGTCCTTGTTTGCCTTGTTATGCAAGATCCATTTGCTACATGTACACTCCTCCCTTTGCCTTTCACACAGCTAAACATTATCTTCATCAAGATGTTCTTTTGGCATCTTGCAAAGGACACACCGTAGAGTAATTGCTAAAAACAAACAGTAAGCTAGCTAATGGTTTGCAGCTTTGATTGGAAACAAGAGAAATTATTTCACATTGTTGGCTTGATTTTTTTTCCACGTGTTTTAAAATAAGATTTTAACTTCATCCTAGATTAAATGATTTAAGGATATTTTTGCAGTGCCATGTTGTGTTGTGTTTGAAGTTTTGCCTGAGACCCCGGCAGCCTCCACCTGTGGGTGTGTGGGGATATGATCAAAGGCGAGGTTTTCAGGCATTGTGTCAGGCCCTGACATTGGAGGAGAGGCAGGACAGCTCTAAATTGACTTTTTCTCTCCAGCCTTAGGACCTGCACCTGGTATCGGCAGTGTCCCCTTTCAGTAAGCCATGTATGGCAGTTGATCACACAGTCTGAGGTGAAGGTTTGGGAATGGGTGACCAGTCCCACTGTATTGCATTATTTATGCCAATTTCTTATTTAAGTTTATGTGTGAACATAAATTAGAAAACTGAAAATGATGAGGAAAAACTATAAATTTACTTAACAATGCCTCAAATAATCATTGCACATACATTTTAAAATTATAAGTATTGCAACCTTTATTATAAATCAGTTAATTGCACGTTTAGCTTTAGTTACAATAGGGGTTATTAAATGTTCAATATTCTACCCCCCCCCCCCCTTACAAATAACAGTGTGTAAAAAAAAAAAAACAAGACACAAATAACTTTATTTGTGTTTGTTTATGCCAGGTGTGAAGGAAATGGGAGGGGAGCAGCTGCAGCAGTGTGTTACTCCCAAAGATGAAATGAAGAAGTCAACTCCAAAATCCAATATGTCCGTTTCATGCTCATCTTTTAAAAGCACCACATCAGACATTTTATGAGAGTATAGTGTCATCTTTTTCAACTCTTCAACACAAAATAAAAACCACAGCTGCACAGTATCAGTGAATTTCCATTTGACCACACTATCTTTTCATGGACTCGTCGCTTGTTACTGCGTATCGATTGATTGATGCTTGCATCTAAGAATAACAAATAAGAAGCTGACAAAACAAAGCTTTTTTTTTCTCTCTTCTGACTGTTTGTCCGACCAGATGTGGCACATTACAGCAAGCACACACCTGTTCCATAACTGGGCTACCTTCTAATAATAATGTAATAATTTATTGAGGGAGAAATTCTCTTTCTGCTTGCCCCCCCCCCCCCCCCCCCCCTCACAGGGAGGTCAGAGGTCAGGGTCAGCTGCAGCACAGTACCCCTGAAACTAGTAGAGATTCAGGGGCGAATTCACAAAAGGATTGTGCGGCTTTTGCTGACGCTAAACCTGTGCAAATAAGACAAAAAGAAACCGTGTAATTCACAAAGCACTTGCAAAGGGTGAAATGCACCGCTAACTGCACTGCCACGCAAATAGCGTCTCGGTGCTCCTGTGCTATTTGCACATATTTAAATTAGGTAATATGCATACATTTGGCGCAAAATTGGCCCCTTTCTATGCAAATGAGCCTCATTGCAAAAACAGTCCAATTCACAAAGATCGCCGCTAATTGCCACACGCAGTTAGAGTGAAATTATTAGCGTCTTCAGAGAGTTGGTGGTAATTGAAGCGCATGTGTCACTTTCCAGTGATCATGGCAGCAGTGATTGCGAAGGCATCGTAATGCCAGGCGTGCTCAAGAGCAGATATTTCGAAGGAGAATATCACTTGTTGATTTAACTGAGAATTGAATTGAATTGACCTTGCAAATGTCTCTGCAACAATTCCACCTTTGTGTGACCTAAAAAATTAAATTGTCTGTAAATACAGTCTGTAAATAATATTTTGACATTATTATTATTATTACTATAGAACTTTAACACAGATTGCTGCACAAACAAAAGCAAATAAATCAGTACAACCAAACAATCAATACAACTCAATTTCTCACTCTGAAAATATTTTCACTTCTCTCACTAGTCAGCACAGTGGGCCTTATTTTGTCCTAAAGATTCAGCACCATGGACAGCCCCGCTCAAACTCATTTATTAGCCTACCTCCACAAGGAGGTTATGTTTTCGATGCTGTTTGTTTGTGTGTTTGTTTGTCTGTCTGTCAGCAGGATTACGGAAAAACTACTGGCCCGATTTTCATGAAACTTCGTGGAAGGGTGTAGCATGGGCCAAGGAAGAACCCATTCAATTTTGGAGCGGATCCATATATTGGTTGCGCTTGCACATTTGCATATCATAGAAGACTGGATTGGCCTTGGCAGAGGTCTGCGCTCTCCAAGTGCCCTTCTAGTTTATTTTGGGATGCAGTGAGATGCAATGACAAACAAAGGATGCAGTGACAGGATGCAATTGTGTCATGAAAAATAAATGAATAAAGCTCCCCTACATTCTCCTTTGTTCTCCGCTTCAAATCATGCCATCTTCTTTTGCAGTGTGAAGGTGTGCGCTTGGAAACACCAACAGCACTGACAGACTGGGATATTAAATCCCAAATATGGTACGCGTATGGTAATACGCAATCCGTTCTTTGTGAATTTACCCCTCAGTGTCTTGCTCAGGGACACTTCAGCAGGGTGGATGCTTATTATCACTGGGGATTGAATGTTGGCCCTCCAGTTAAAGGCCTTCTCTCTCTACCAAATGATGTATCGTCACAAACAGGAGTCGACCACATTGGATTTCAAGTCCAATGACATTTAACAACCCCAGACAACACGCATGAAACATGCTGTCCTGCATGAATGATGGAGGCACCCATTGAGCCAATCAGTAACAAGCTGCACCAGCCCTCCAAGTCTTGTCAAAATCAGACATATCACCTTTCAAGTTTGATAAACGCACACAGATCAATCCATAGTCACTGACCTGGAGTTAAAGGATTCAAGATGTATCGGTACAATACTACACTATCAATTTTGGATCCATGCCTAAGCAATTTAATGGAAATATCGTCATCATGCTATAGGTCAGAAAAGTGGTTGAGCTGTTAATTGTCCATGTATTGTTTATGAAATGTTGTTTAAAAATACCATTGTGTCTGTGGAGGGGAGAGCTTAATCATCACCCAAAAGAAAAGTATGCCACAACTAACCACCAAGTTTCACTTTTTTTTTTTTTAAACTGTTAACCACACAGTATAGTGAGGAATTACATACAGTGAAATAGATTAACCTAACTTAACTGAAAGTTTTGTTTCCCTTGAGGTTTTATCTCTCTTTCAGTCTGAAGTGCTGCAAGGCTCTTTTTTTTTGGGAGAGGGAAAAACACTACTACTAAACACTGGAGTACTTCAAGGTACCAGCCAGAACATTGTCAGTGCATGTTGAAGGCTTTAGCGAGATTCATATTTTTAGGTGCATTTGAAGGTTGTGTTACGACACCTTCCTGGCACACTGTCACTTTAATGTTTTTTCACGGCCCAAAACTGATCTTGTAAGTTATTGTGTAGAGTGCTGGGAAAACAAACAAAACATAACAACAAAAAAAACACTAATTTTCGCTGCAGTGTAGCCTGCCTCCTTCTTTAACCTGTCTTGTGCCGTACATCTGCATTGACCATTCATGGTTGAAATTAATTTGATAGGTGAAATCGATATGGGATCATGGCTTTCACCCGGAATCCCTTTTATGTACCGTTTTATGTACTGTAAAGAGCAAGTGTTCTTCATGTTTTGTTCATGCACAGCATTCATTAATAGACCGTTTTAAATCTTCTGCTGTTCTCACATCCTTTCTGCCTTCCATCTCCACTCAAATTATTTTCCCCTCATTTATAAAGCTTTTTGGTGACGGTCCATAAGTGGAAACACTGAATGTGTGAGAAAATGTAAAGTGCCCGCTTGTAACATTTGTCCAAATTGTCTTTTTATCTGAACAAAAGCTCTTTCAGATCTGACTAACTGCCTTTAATAAGCTAATTTCATCACCACTGAAATGGTTAGGTGTAATTTAGGGACTTCGCCAATCTCTCATACACATTTAATTATCTATCATTGTAGCTGTGTTCCAACCCTTATGCTCTCTGCGTTCCTAATTTTCCTTGTCACAGTTCAGAATTAATTGCTTGAGGTTAGCTTTGTGCGACTCAGTAAATAGCACATCAGGTTTAAGTGGATGAAGAGTCTTGAGAATTTAAAGATTATAATTTCGTAAGGCACTCTGTTTTAGATAAAGCAAAAGGCAACATGGGAAGATGGGGGACGACACGCACAACAACAACATTTTCAAGACCCGAGGTTCTGGTTCGTGTTTGATATGTGTGAATGTGTTTACCCCGACACTGGCTGGATACAGAGGTTGATTGACAGCAGAGTGGCTTAGTGGAAACAGGCTCATAACCCAGAGGTCGATGGATCAAAACCATCTGCTAGGAGCAAGCTTTACCCAGTTTCTTCTCAAACTTTGTCCCTGCTGACCACCGTACCTTCTTTCTGACTGTGAGCCAGTCAGATCAAAGCAAAACAATGGCTCTGTATCAAACAGGCTGCTGATTGGCTGCCTGTTGCTCTGTCTCCACACAAAGTGATACCATCAAAACCTGTTTCTCTGATGTCTGGATGCTTAACTAGCCAAACGTTAGTTGAAACTTAACATTATTCCCATGTAGCGCTACATAGCAGGTGTGAGGCCACCAAAAAGAAAAAAATGACAAACGCAAAAAAAGGATCCATAGTATAACTGAGTGAGCAAGCTTAAAAAGTTAAAACACTAAATTAAAACACTAAATCTGCTCTTGTCTCTGTTGAATTTTTCATACAGTACCTGATTCTATATATGAAATGGCACTGAGAACAAGTAGGGTATGAAAAATATATATTATTAATTATTTTGTCCAGTAAGATCTATTCCTGTCAGGTGTTTTTTTCTGTAGTTTACCAGCCTTTGGCAGGTGAGCCAAAAATGTAAGTTCGGAAACTGTGTACAAGATCACAAGCTGTGTAATCCATGGTTTCCAACCTTGTTGATATCAGGAACCCCAATGAGATAAACATCAGGCCACAGACCCCATTCTCCCAAGATATTTGTTATTAGATACGACTTAGAGCAGAATTGGATGTCTGTCTATGGGCTTTTTGTTGGTGAGATAACAATGTAGAGAGTGAAACCAATTACCAGAATAGGCATTCTCACACACTCTGTCATTGTGCTGTTAACCTCTAGTGAATAAAATGATCCTGAAATGAAACCATTCCACATTTTGCCGGGGTCCCCCCCGAGACTCGTTCAATGACCCTTATGGGGCCCTGGAGCCCACTTTGGGAACCCCCGGTGTAAGCTACAGAGTGTGATTGCCTGTGTGTTTGCAGGAGAACATCTGATGACACACAACTCCGGTGTACATGTGAAACACATCCTCTTTCTCTATTTCTCTACTTGTCTGAAAAGATTAAAAAATGACAAAGAAAACCCATTGAAAGGAATCAATCCTGTAGTTTCCTGTGTGAGATGAAATCGATTTTCATGAAAATTGTTCCTTTGAAAGGAAAACATTCCTGTAGCTCACTCTCCATCCTCCGTCCAATGCAATGCTGACTATCTTAAAGGCTGCTAGCCAGTTACAGCTTCAGACTTGTAGTTCATATGTGGTATTTAACTATGTTATTATATATACAGTATACACATACTTTCTGTAATAACTGTAGTGACCTCATATCATGTAAACATGTTGCATAACACTGAGAAGGTGTCAGAAAACGTAAGGAAGAAAGATTAAGGTTTTCTAAAGCATCTTTTCCAAAGATATGCACACACACACACACACACACACACACTCTGGCAGCAGGGTGGAGATTTCTTCTTTGCCTCATACACTGCAGTTTGAGCTTGCTTTGATCTGGCATTGATGCTTTATTCCCCCTGACTACCAGCCACAACTCTGGGAGAAGAAAAAAAGAGTTTTGGTGTCCTGAAAACACAGGTTGAAGATTGAATGTGAATTTGAATTACAGTACAGTACAGTACAGAGCTGTGATGTGATGTGATGTGATTGTGCCACTGGATTTAATGAAACTAGAAAAAACTTTGAGAAACTGCAGAGCTCAACACAACCTCTCCCCGCTCTCTGCCCCTGTTCCACAGCCAGGAAGATGTGTGTGTGTGCATGTGTGTGTGTGTGCGTGCATTTGCATACGTGTGTGCGCACATGGGCACGCAAGTGTGCATCCAAGCGTATTACGGTTGAGGGGATGTCGTGCGGGTATCTGTGTGTGTGTCTTCTCTCACACCCTCGGGGACTCTCAGTACAGTGACTCCATCATCGATCGATTTCATTGGATGATTCGTCTTCATTAACGCTGAACAGCATTAAAGCGGTCCCCATGGATGGGTGAGAGAAGAGCGGAGCCAAGGACCTCTGGGATACGCTACGCTGCACTCCGCCTACTGTGGCGATTCATCTCTATGCAAAGGGAGGTCAAAACGCCACCCAGTTCCATATGGCTGTCTGCTGACATTAAGCAGACCCATTTCTGCACTCTTTCCATCATTTGTTTGATTTTACCTATTTGAAATCAAGCAGGCAATTTAAAACCGTTCAGATCTTGATGGAGCCTCAGCTTTTTGAATGGAACTTTTATTTACTGTATATTTTATTTTGATATGAATATCTAAAAATATGCAGACAAGTCGATAACAGGTGTCTTTATTTCGTGCCTCCAGTCGTTTAGACACTGGAAGTATGATTGAACCTCTTTGGACTACGAAAACTCAATGAGGACAATATCATACTAAAAAAGGTAAGGGAACCTATATGGCTTTTGGACAAAAATGAATGGGCATATATTGCCAGATGACGACTATAAGTTAGGCCTAGTTATTACAACGTTGAGCACAGTAAAACATTCTGCTTCTCAATTCACCTGAAAGATACTCATGATGTACTTTGCAAGTTTATTGCCACAACATTGCTTTCACTATGTAATATGTAATGCCAATACTACAGCAACCAATGGCAAATATACTGGATCATAGTTTTCTAGACATGGATTCTGGCTGATATTTTGCACATTTGTAAAGTCTCAATAAACCAGTTTTAACTGTGTTAATGTTAACTTTCTAGTGTGGAACTGACAGCTTGTTTAGTGTATTTTTCTTGAAAAAAATGTTCAATTGAAAATTGTACACACTAGATTTTTTGGCATAAGCCTATCTTAACCACACCACATTGCCAAATCCCACTCAGCTCTTGTGTTAATTCCAAATGAAATGATTTCCATGTTGACAACTCGTTGCACCGCCAGTTTTCGCCAGTAGTTACTGGGCTTACTTCCGAAAAGTCCCCAAAGTTCTTTGAAATGCTATCAAATCCATTTTGGCGTCAGCTGCTGTTGTCTTTCATGAGCGTTGCTACTGATGTGCTTTAAATTACAGAGTCATTGCGTAAACTGCAGCGGATAATTGAATCACTGGCAATGATCATCAACAATCAAGGCCGTTACGGAGCCTGCATCCAAGTCATTTGAGATGAACTGATGAAAGTGGTTATGACACTGAGTGGGAGGCATGCTCACCGAGTGCACTGGCAACTCTCAAGGTGGAGTGGAGTGAAGTGTGTGTGCGTGTGTGTGTGTGTGTGTGTGCGTTTAAACCCCCCAAGAAAGAGAAGAAACCACCGCTCAGATACTTAGAAATGAATCTCACATATCACAAGGACACATGTTCACATACAAGCCGATACACAATTGTGTGTATGTATGTGTGTGTGTGTGTGTGTATCAGCCTGTTTACATGCAGGTATGACTTTGTGAGGTGTCTCTCTGTGTGTGAGTAGAGGTCGGTGGCTTGTCAAATCTCTGACTAAATGCATTCCGCCTCATTTTTTGCTCCTTTGCCTGCTTGCGTCTGACCACAGCTGACAGACACCTGTCCTGTCCTGACCTATTCCATCAGCGGGGCAAGGGTGCCAGTGGGGCAGACTGTCACTTCTGATCACACTAAGTGACTGTCAAACGTAACACACATAGTCACCCACCAGAACCTATTAGCCGTCTTTCAGCTTTCACAGCAGGAACTACAGAAAAACAGGCAAAGTGTGTGTGTGTGTGTGCGCGTGTGTGTGAAGGGACTATCCGTGATGATGTGATTCATTTGGAGGGGTGAGGGAGGAGCTGTTTGTGTGTGTAAGTGTCTGTGTATGCATGTGTGTGTATGTTTCGGTGTTAGCTTTAGGTGTCATGCCTGTGAAATGGGAGGTTTGGCGTATGTGTAAATTGACAGGGGGGGGGGGGGGGGTGCGAGGTTCAGTGGGAGTTCATGGCAAATCTCAACGGTGACATCTCTCTCTCTTCTCTCTCTCTTCTCTCTCTCCATCCATCTTGCACTCAGCTGACAGCAGGTTCTGCCTGGTCGCGGAGGGACCCCGGCTCAATGTATCTGAATCAGTCACACTTGTCCTGTCTCATCTGCAGAGCACGGGTGTAGAAACAGACGACGGCACGGAAAGACGGAGGGGGGGAAAGTGGGAGGGTGTATTGTGGGACAGCTGGTTGTTGGCATTTATTTCATTGGTTATTTATTCCACTGGTTGTCAAATTTACTTGCCAGCTGTCAATTTTATGCTTTGTTTCTTTACTATATGCAGAGCAAAAGGTACCCATAAGGCTCCATCTGAGAGTCTCAAAAATGTCCCCAACTCATATTTTCTGTCTTCTTCAGACACTGACATCTAAAATTACGCTTGCAGCTATGAGTGTTTTTGAGTTGTTATTTATCTCAATATTTGAATTCATTCGTAGAGTAAACATAGTGGAAGTCTGTTAGCTGACAAACTGTCCAGAAGTCACACTGAAGGGGTTTCCACACTCATAACAACGCCAAAAGTAAAGAATGGGTGAATGGGTGTAACTGTGTGAATGTGAAGCAGAGATTTGCTAAAAAAAAAAAAAGAATCTGGATGAATACAGGCTGTAACACTAACATTTATAAGCCTTAGCAAACAGGATAATGAGTTAATAACTGTACTGAATGAACTGTATTGAATAAAAGCATTATTTGTACTGAAGCTACACGTGCGGTGACTTCTTGGCGGCATACTCAAGGATCAAGATCTATACACTTTTCTTTACATCTCTTGGTGTGAATTTCAAGCCTTGTAAGTTATCCATTGTAAGAAAAAAAAAAATCAGCCTCTAGCAAAAACCAGCAACAAGTTAAAGGTCAAATTGATGATGCTACATATCCTCAGCAACTGAACAACCAAGCCTAAAACTTCCATCTGAAGCCTCAAGATCCAATCTGTTGTCAACATACGCCCACTCTCTCTCTCCCTCTCTCCCTCTCTCTCTCTGTCTCTGTGTCGCCCGAGGCAGTCCAATCTAACTAAGCTTAATGAGGAGGAGAGTATTACTGCAGGGTGGGTCATCAGTGGAGTAGAAAATCAGCTGTATTCCTCTCCCCCTGCCTCCGCTCATTGTCTTAAAGTCACCTTGGCTATATAGACGCGCGAGACCCGGCTGCCTGTTGGCGTAACCTTGGCCTCGGTGTGTACCGGCTCACCACTCAGCCAGCCATGCGACCGAAGGGCTTTCCACCCCAAACCCTGGGGATAAGGGGTAATAATATCCCACACATCGCATCATGAGGGCATACAGGCCATATGGTTATGTGGTCCTTGTTGGCTTGATTTATTACAGTGCCAGTGATTTCTTTTCTGATGGATGGCTAATGGAGACTGCTGGACAGGGATGGAATTGCTCTTTGTTGAGTAAAGATGCCTCTGCGTGTGTGCGTGTGTGTGTGTGTGTGTGTGGCCTATGTGTAGACACACACACACACACACACACAGTTACAGTGTCTTCTACTGCACCTACAGTAAGCAGGCATGCCTCGCGCTTCGATAACCCGCGTGTCCGAGTGCGTTTACTGTCCTGCGCGATGTTGCATGTCTAACAAGCATTTTCTGCTGTACATTTATAGCAGTCAGAGGCCTGTCAGAGCTCAGTGGAGGCGCTGATGTATCTGTCCTCTCACCAAGCTCTCTCCCCAAGGCTTCAATCAAATGGCCGCAGCAGCCCACATGCGGCGGCGCTGCACCACACAAAGCACAGAACTATCTATAGCACGACAACATCACGACCAGTGTGTGTGTGTGTGTGTGTGTGTGTGTGGTGATAGAGAAGTATTTCGCAACATTATCCCGGGGAGTTTTGCAATTATAATTATATGCGTGAGCCAAGAGATGGCTGGGAGATTTACATGCGTGTGAGTATGCAACAGCCTAAGAAGGAGCACTATACTGTAGAGTGAAAACGTGGCTGAGTAAAATGAAAGAATATTAATTTCATATTCCAGGATAGATGCATCGTGGGCAAATTCTACAGCGGCTATAGCTGTAGCTCTGCCATCTGGGTGCTTCCTGCTGCGCTCTTACTCCTTTACTACTTACCACTGGCAAAATGAAATATTATACAATTTTTATCCTATTTCTTACTCTCAACACTGTCTTGCTGTTTCTCGCACTGCTGCATTTATTACTCGACTCCTCCGCGGTGATATACTTGAAGGTGATGCAGAAAACTTCTGTTACTCTACTATTTAAGGTGCACTGGATAGGAATGTTCGATCATTACTTAAAAGGTAAAAATAATGTATTACGTCGGCATCTAAGATTCGATCCCGTTCATTTCTTCTTTTATCAAAGAAACCACAGGAGATAGCACTATGCCTGCATGAAAACCTCTCAACCAATTCAGCCTATTCAAGTCCCTTCTTCTTACCTCTCTTGAGTGCGCCAATGTGGTGGGTGTAGCCCCATGCTTTGTCACCCAAGGCTATCAGCAGACAATGCCTAGCTGTCTAAAAATTCACAAGAGAAAAACAGCTAGCTCACACACTTGACAGAGGCTGAATGAAGCACTATATGTAGGAGCAAATGAATGGTATAACAGGCCTGAGTGTTCAGGCTGGCAGAGCCTGCAAAGCCATCCAACTATGTTGTTTTTTTCCTCCCTCCATTTTCAAATGCCAACCGCCCTCTACATCACATACTGTACGAAGCCTCTCCCCTTCTCTCGCCTCGCTGCCGGTGTCTCTATTATGAACAGTGACTTTCACATCCTTTCATCTCAATCTCCCGCAGAACCGGGCGAGAGAATGGATTGAAGGGGAGGGCAGAGAAAGAAAAAATAGTAATAGTATTACCTTGGTCTCAGCTGAAGGAGTGACTCAAATGAGGTTAGGAAGCGCATACATCTTTGTCAAAACTCATTTGTCAGTCAAAATTGTTCGGTGAGTCAGATTGTATCTCTTATCTCTGTGGCCAGTCCAAAATTTGTCCATAAAAATGTGCATGTTATAGTTCTCTTGAAATCAGCTCGGGGAGAATGCATCCTCTTATTTGTGAGTAATGCAGTTGCTTGGCTTTGATGGTCATTAATTGACTGGCGCCACACATAGACAAAACCATGTTTACAGGAAAGACAAAGTTATGCAGCAAACAAAAGGGGAATAGTGTCAAATGGGCAACGCACTATTTCACCCACTACATCTTTCGACATTGTCACCAACCACACAAACATGAGTAACCCCTCATGAGGCGCCACTGTAGCGCAAACGTGAATAGGTAATTGGGGTCAGGAATCCCATGCGGTGCTGAGAGGCCCCGCTCTCCCTCTACACAACAGTGTTTACGCGTGGGTGTCTCTGGGTTAATGTAAAAATTGAACACCACTCCAGGGTCAGTGTTCAAACTCTCCCCATCAGCTTCCCCGGCTTCAACAGCCAAATAAATATGCATGCCTCCGCTCCGCCTCATTTGCATCCTTGAACTACGCCTGTCTTCGCATATGCTAATGAAATGTTGGAGAGAGAGGGGAGATGAGAGAGGGCTTGGAGGGTGTGTGTGTGTGTGTGTGTGTTGGGGGGTGATGGGGCGGGGGGGGGTGGCGTTTCCCTGGCGACCACATGCAGGTGTTTAAGCCGGGCTGAGTGTGAGCGCTTGCCCTTGAGCGAGCCAAGGTTAGCGCTGTGTTTGACTCCGACACTTCACCCTCCTGTAGCAGCTCTCCATGCTCTCCGGCAGGCGGAGAGGAGGTGGCGAGGAGGCTTGAAGCGGGGGTGGGAGGGTAAAGAAAACAAGAACACTGTACGCCAAGAATGTGTGTGTGTGTGTGTGTGTTACTGTCTGTGTGTGTGTGTGTGTGTGTGAGGGAGAGACGGAAGGGGATAGAGAGAGGTCAAGCCCATATAACAGAGGATCCGTCCGTAAGCACTTCAAAATGACTGGCTCCTCACATTCAAACTGAGCAAAAATGTAGGTGTTTCAGCAAAAATAGGAAAAGAAAAGGGCAATTTCTCAAGCTTAAACTTTAAAACGCAATGCTAAAGGAACGCTTGATCTAGCATAAAGATTTAATGACTATATGCAACTATGAAAATGAAGGGTATCCTTTTTTTTTTTTCCTGTTTTGTTACCTGTCACAAAAAGACACACTTAGATGCACTTGTTTGTCTTTCACCACCAAAAAAAAACAAAAAAACTGTCACATATTGTAGATGTTTGTCCTCTCACAACACTTCACTCTGCCATTACTTCACACTGTCTGGTCTTTATTAGCGGCAAAGCGCGCGGCACTCTGGAAATGCTTCTGTTTATTCTCTTTTACAGGTGCTTCACTGAAGATTGGTGTTGATAAACAGCATGAAAGTGTCGCCGTTGAGCACTTAATTGTTCGCTCAGTGTGCTTCTCCCTCGCAGTGATGGAGCTTTTAAAGGTCCGGCTGCAATAAAACTGAAAAAATCAAGATGAAGATAACATAAAAAAGAGGAATGTAGGGGTGAGTGTGTTTAATTTTTTACCGCACTAAAAGTCACCAAAGCTGCAATAAAGGTTGTTGTGGGCTGAATTTCAAACAGTTACCACAAGAGTTATTGGGTAAGATCACAGGAAATGAACACTACCATTTAAAAGTTTGGACACACCTGATTGAACGCACTTTGTTTTTCATTCTCTTAAAGCCATTTTGATCTAAAGGCTTCTGCTTAAATGCTTAAAAGTTGATGCCTATGTATGAATTTCTTTCCAAAGCCTTTGCCTTTCCATCAAGGCAAAGGGCGGCTACTTTAAAAAATCTAAAATATAAGATAGTTCTGTCACTGCATGATTCCATTTGTGTTATTTCATAGTTTTGATGTCTTTACTATTATTCTAAAATGTGGAAAATGGTAAAAATAAAGAAAAAAGTAAAACTGGCATTTGTTTTTTTGAGGCCGTGACACGAACACAACACAGGCCTTGATCTGATGCGATGACACTGATTGATGAGCCTTTTTATGGCCGCTGCTGCTGTTTGTTGCATGTTTTCCCAATTTTTATTGGATGCTTTCATGTTTATCAACACCGGCAGGGGGCTGTCATTTCCTAAATAAATGCCGCAGATCATTCTGCTTCTTTATGATAAGAAGCAATGAAATAATCCTCATAAAATGAAAATGATTAAAGGGTTGCGTTTCACTGGTAAAGTGAGAGTCGCGGTTGTCCGTGACATTTATTGCGTCCGTATAAAGTTGCATTGAACAACATAAAATGTGCTTTGTGTGTGCACTGGCGGACTGAAGTGCCAGATTCCATTTGAAAGTTACGAGCTCAGAAACCACTGAGCCTTATAATTAAACATTCAAACAAGAACTTTAATATTAATGAAGTCCTACTCAGCCCTCCCTTCCCCTGCTCTCTGGTAATCTACACTTTCACAAATTTTCCCTTTTTTTCGATCCTCTCCTTTCACAGCTTTGAGAAATATTATGTATGCGTATATCTTGTGTGTGTGTGTGTGTGCTTGTGTGCATAAGGTACATGAGTGTGATTCCGTGTGTGTACAAGTGTACATGTGTGTGCGGCTTTTAAAGGACTTTTCATCTGCAGCATTAAACTGCTTGGGAACACCAATTTTTCATGGATTACCTCTGCTGCAAACAGCATCCACACATGAAGTGCAAAAGACTAACATCTGAATGAAAACACTAATCTCTCCCCCGTTTGATCTTGATTAAACATCTTGTCAGATTTGTACGATTATGGTAATCAGAGCGACTTTTGATTTTGGCGGGGGGAGAGAAAAAAAAAGGAGTCAAATCAAACGGGCTGAGCCGATTACCCAGCTTTGACGTTCCTTGAAGACGGAAATACATCTGAAAATGATGTTTTGCTGACGCTGTGGCAACATGATGACACAACACAAGTGGCTCTGGTTGTGATTTGTACAAATGTAAGTGTGGGGTTAAAAAGCTGATTTCTGGTAAGAAGTGAGGCTGGTTGAAAGTAAATTAAAGTCAATACTAACGGCATCCTGCGTTAGAAGGGTTTGATTCCCAGCAGGGGGTTAATCTGTCATTCTCCTTTTTCCTGATGCACCCTTTTCTTCTATCCAGCAGTTTAAATGATGTGAAGGATTACACATGAAAAGCGACTGGGTTGTTTCGTTAAAGCGGTAGTTTAGGTTCTCAAGAAGCCAATCTGATCCCTGACAAACTGGGAGTCATTTCAGTCTAGCCAAACAACATTTATTCACTGGGGCTACAGTCCACATCTTGGAAAAATGAGGTTTAAGTCCCTAGTTATGGAGTTGTGAGGCAGTTGGTAAGCTGTCTCAAAGCTTGCTACTTGCCTCGTGCCTCATTGACTTCCACTAGCATTGCTAACAGGCACTGACAATTTCCGCTTCCCATATCTCAAAAACAAACACATCTCCGTTTACCGTGAATCAGACAGGCGTCTTGAAACCCTCAACAATCCCTTTTGGAGTCACACTTCTGAGAATACACAATTGTGAATGTGGAAAGCACGGAAACGGGTTTTTCAACGGCATGTCACAAGGTTAAAACCTCTCACTGGAGAGATCAGATATGATGGGAGGATGCTGTTGTGTCAAGACGAGGACACAGCGCCACGCTGCGACTCAATTCTTTGAGCCCGCTTGACTTTCACTTTCCAGCCAAGGAACTTCACACACATGTACGGTTGCTACACACACTTTCTCTCTCTCTCTCTCTCTCTCTCTCACACACAGACACACACACATACACACGTGCCTACTTGGCTCAGGACACAAACAGGTATGCTCTTACTGTGAGAGAGGTGTTTTGGTGCCGCATGTCTCACTGAGTCCTGAGCCGCTGTGTTCAGGCACAGGCAGCCAGCAGGAGACATCCTCTTCCCTGTTTCACCTGCCTGCCTTGAAATGCTGAAGTGTCTCCTGTATTCCTGTCACACTCCCATATCCCTGTCATATCTTTAAGCCTTTCCACCTTTTTTTTTCCCGCTGCTCTTTGCCTCTATTGTTCGAAAAGACACATACACGTGCAAACAGAGCAAAAGGGAGAATGTGCTTGTGTTGCTCATGTCATCCACCCAGTTACATGGAAATAGCATCACAGAGCCTCCACCCCCGTCCCCATCTGCCATCGTTGCTGACAGGGCCAAGCAGAGCGGGGCTTGTGAACGTGAGCTGCTCTCTCTCTCGCTCTCTCTCTCTCTCTCTCGGGGTAGAGCAGCTCTGTTTCAGCACCGCAGACAGCGCCACCGTTGTGCTGCTGTAGCTGGGAGCTCAGCCGGGGCCGCAGCGCCGGGGCGATTCAGCACTGGCAGCTGGACAGCTCCCCCTCCAGCCTGCCTCCTAGCTGGCCCAGGGCGGAGAAGCGGGCCAGCTGGGCCAGAGATATGTGATCTTCAACCTGCTGCGGCCCCGGGGGCAGGGGGAGGGGGGGTGGGGGGGGGGGGACGGGTGGGGAGATGGATCAAGGGTAAAGACGGGGAAAAACAGATAGACAAACAGACACGTGGCCAGGTAGGCCGGGACAGACAGCTGGAGGCAGAGAGTTATAAAACAAACGCAACTTCTCAAAGAAACACATCACGTCCTCCACTCTCCCCACCTGAATTGCTTCCACCTTTCTCCTGTATCTCCTCTATCTCCTCTGAAAAACATATTTCTTTTAACTTAAAAAGACAGTGGCTGGAAATGGCTGAGAGAGTGTGTGTGTGTGTGTGTGTGTGTGTGTGTGTGTGTTTGTGTGTGTGAGTGTGTCTTCAGCAACAATTTGACAGCCCTACCACAGCACAAAGACTATAAAGTATCAGGATATTCCACATCCTCATTTTATTTTTATTTTTATTTTTATTTAACCTTTATTTAACCAGGAGTGGAGTCTCATTGAGATTAAAAATCTCTTTTTCAAGAGTGTCCTGGCCAAGACAGGCAGCAGCACAGTTACACGGTTGCAGACATAAAACAAACATATAACAATTTAGAATGAAAACAAAGAACACATTTCATCAACATTCAAAACATCTACAGCCAGATGTGTTTGCTTCCAAGTCATTTAGAGACACTTTAAATGCATCCAGTGAGACCAGCTCCCGAAGATTTAGGTAATTTTGCAACTGATTCCAAGCAGAGGGAGCAGCATACCTAAACGCCCTTTTTCCCAGTTCAGTACGGACTTTAGGGACAGTTAGTAGGAATAAGTCCTGGGAGCGAAGACAATAACTTCCCATACTTTTTTGAAGGATGTCACAATGACTGTCACAATAACACAACATTAGCAAGACAAAAAAGCCTGTCTTCCTGACATATATACAGTATAATCCTTCACCACAGACACATACAGTGTGCACATTACGACCAAGGGGGAGCTGCAACTTTTTATATCGCTATGATTGTCAGCGAGAAAGGACAACACAACTTTTTTTTTATGTGTGTCACTTGAGTTGTATTAACCTCTGTCAGCCCAGCATTTATTTGCTCCAAGGTCAGTGTTATCACCTGATACAGTATTGCGGATATAAACTGCTTTCATTGCAAACCATCAACTGAACTCTGGCCATCTTGTTTCTCTATAACAGAGCGGGGCAGAGAGAGGCACTGGAGGCGTGAAGGCAAGTGGAGAGATGCTTGTCAGAGGAGAGCAACCACTAAAGTGCACACACACACACACACACACACACACAGAGAAAGCGCCGTCCTTCCTGTGAACCTTGCAGTCACAGTCTGGGGACGGCGGTACAGTGAGACGACGGCCTAGAGGTTAAGCAGCGAGCTTGTTACTGCAAGGTCGCCTTTTTCAGTCCCGCACCGGCTGGGAAAATCTATGTGGGGAAATTGAGTGAGAAACACTTTCCGCTCCCTTAACATCAGCCGTAGAGGTGCCCTTGAGCGTGACACCGAACCCCCCCGCCCCCCCAGCCCCCCCCCCCACCGCTCCAAGGGAATAGCTCAGCGGCCAACAGTAGTAGGTGGCGGTTATGCCGGGCAGTAACAGTGTCAGTGTGTGTTACAGCGCGAGTGTGAAGCAGGGCATAGCTATAAAAGAGGATGAGAGCTCTGTCAAAATTCCCTCGATAAATAAAGTTGTTGTTTTTTTTTCCTTTTTCAGAGTGAGCGACTGAGATGAGAACTGGTTGAGCGGAAGTGCTTTTCTTGTAGAGGAACGAATCGTGAAAACCAGTTCAAACGATTTCAAGAGAAATCGGCAGGTTCAAGGACAAACTCCTGCACCGCTGCTACCTGCCTGCCAAGCAGAACTGTAAGGAGGGAGAGAGAGAGAGACAGAGAGAGAGAGAGAGAGAGAGAGAGAGAGAGAGAGAGAAAGACAGAGAGCGGTAAATCAAAGAGTCCAAATACAGAGGCGAGAAGAAGAGTTCAAGTTAAAATAATAGGGGAACATCTGAAAGGGGAACTGTAAGAAAGAACAATGCAGCAGAGGACTGTCATTGAAAGTTGGCTAATTTGTGTCAAATGTTGGCACTTCAGAAAACAGATACGGGGAAAAGGATGGTGTCATTACTGCTAGGTTGAAGATTTTAAAGTTCGGGGAGAATTGGGTTGTCAGTGTTCCTTGTACATCATTTTGTTTATTGAAAAACCTGCCATAATTTTAATGAACAGAGCAAACAAATGGGAATAACAGTGAAGATTAACAGGTACTGCGCTAACCCTAACTGGGTAGTATTTGCACGGATAAAATAAGAGCCAAATACAATAAATGTATTTCTTAGCTTGTTTGTTAGTTTCTTTATTCATTGATTGATTCATTCATGCCTCCTTACTTGGTAAAACTTTTTAATCTGTTCTGTAATAGGTGTAGAGTGATACGGTAGATATGCCCCATTTGAGCTGAGATGGTCCATAGCTAAGAAATCGAGAAACTGTAAGAACAAAGGTTTTGACAAGTATTCTGCTCAGCTGTATTGAACTACCCGTCCGCCTCAAGCTTTACTTAAAGAAACTTAATGTTGCTTTCAAGCGCAGTAGACCATTAAGTGCTTACCTGGGGACCAGTGTTGCTTAGGCAAAGATTGACTGAAATGCGAACGAGCACCGGCCCCCCTCATCTGCACCAACCACACGGTCGACTAAAACGTACTGTACCAACTACAGGATTCAACCAGTTGTTAAGCGTCGCTGAAATTGAGCAAGCTAGACTAATCACCAGAGGCAGTCAGACGACAAGAGGCCTTGTGTGCTTTGATGCAAGGAGACAGGGCCTTCTCAGAGGCATTCGGATGAATTAGGCTCAAAGTGAAGCTTGTCGTAGGCTGACACACCTGTTTCCTCCACACTGCGAGGACTGCCGGCTGCCGTCTGGCCCTCCCACCGAGCCGAGTACAGTAGCACTTTAGAGATTCGCCTGGAAACTCTTGGAAGCATTTTGGAAATCAAAGTTGTTGTGTACTAAAAGGCTCGCCGCATTGACATTGACTAAGAAACCTCAGTTGGACTTTTAAAATGTTTCTCTTTCAATACTCCTTCTTTCATCATTCAATCACTCGGGTGTACTGTGTATATTGAAGGAAAAATCAACTCTACAACACTGACACTATTACAAAACAGCTATTGGTGATGTACTTTGTATTTCTGGGTCCATTTTGTTGTTTGGTGGTGTATTTTTCTTATTGCTGTGGATAGCTGGCCACAGTTATCTATCTAGAACATCAATGGTAAACGTCAGGTTTTGGTGTCAGTCCCTCAGAATCATCATCAAAGAACAAGGGCAGCTTTCTAGACTCATCTTGCACCGACATTCAACAATCAACAATCATACAGGGAGAAATCCATCGTAGAAGAGGCAGAGAGACCAATTTCTCTACTGACAGAAGCCTCAATAGACCAGAATGCAATGCAGCCACAAGACATGTTGCGTTTTTAGTTTTTTTGCGCTTTTTCTCAACTGGAAAAACTCGCTCTCTTGCTCTTGCTGTGCTCTCCACCGTCACATATAACCCACAGCTGAATGCAACAAGTTCAGGTCCCTTCTCTGGGAGCTGTCGAAAGGCATTCTGGGAAATGTAGGAAATCACTGACTGAACTAGAAAAGTAAATCACAAATAGCTCCATTTACCAGTGACATCATGAAATCAAGACTGTGAAGAAATTCAAGCATTTCTTCATTTGTTCTTGCTGACCCAGGTGTGGGTCTGTACAGCTGTAGTAGCAGGGTGTTACTGAAAAAACATGCATATACATATATTTCCAGCAATATATATCTGAGTTTAACTTTCATTATGAGAATTTTGGCTGGTTGGTGTGGACATTTGAGCGCTCGAATCTCGCAATCATGATATGGTTTAACTTCTATTCATCCAGGGAAGGTTCACTGAGGACACATGCACCTTTTTTAGAACCAGCAAGTGTCAAATTAACACAGATAGACCTTTTCATACCTGGGAGTCTTCTACTGTTGGAAATTGAGCAAAACTGGGGATTGGGGATTAAAATTTGGGGATTAAAAGTCTTGCTCAAGGGCACGTCCACAGCAGCTTGTTGATGTTGAGGAAAAACATTTCTCAGTCACTTTACCCCAGCCAGATTTTCCCAGCCGGTCTGGGATTTATTTCATGCATGCAAAATAGAGAGAAAAATGGGAATTAAAGTTTACACATCAGGGATGAGAGACAATGGCCCCCTCATCTCCTGAAGGGGAATTATTTGAATATCAATACAGCGCCACGTCTGTTCGAAATATCCCCCCTCAGCCGCGATGAGACATGGAATATTTGGAGGTGAGCGGAAGAAAGGAAGTGAGAGAGCGACGGAGATGAAAAGAGAAAGGGGATCAGGGATAGATACACTGACTCAGACGGGTAAATAAGACAAAAGCGGGGAGGAGAAAAGACAGACAGCTCATAAAAAGCCGAGCGAGGAGCGAGAATGAGGAAAAAGCAAGCGAGAGAGAGAGAGAGAGATTTGGTTTTGACAGGCAAGGAAGAAAGACCGAGGGAGCGTGAAGGCAACGGCTCATCATTAGCACCGTCCCTCCCTTCCCTCCCCTCCCCTCCCCTCCCCTCCCTCTGTGTCACTGACAGCCAGCACACCACATCTGCATCCGAGCATCTAAACGTTATCGAATGGCCCACGGAGCTATGAAGCAGAGAAGACAGGTGGAATTGCATTCTAACGCCTCCGATTAAACTGATCAATAACGGCCTGTTTGAGTTCTGCCGGCGACACGGGGGGAGGAGAGGAGGGGAGGGGAGGGGAGAGGAGAGGCGGGGGAGGAGAAGTGGCAGCCAGAGAGAAGGAGGGAAGGGGGGGGGGGATAATGAGGAAGATGGAGGAGTTGATGAGAGTGCGTTTGGGGAAGGGGGGGGAGAAAAGACAAAGAGGAAAGGAAGGAAGACCGGGCGAAACGACGAGGGGGAAAAGGGAGGAAGGGAAGGAGATAGGAGAACAAAGAGACATCGGTGGGAAAGAGGGGGGGGGGAGAGGAGACGGGGGTGAGGGGTGGCGCAAAGTCAGACGAAGGATGGATAAGGAGCGGGCGAAAGAGAAAAGGGGGTGCGGGGCGTCGAAGGGTGAGTGATGAACAGAGAAATGGGAGAGGAGGGAGAGGGGACAGGAGAGGGGAAGAGGGGGGGAAGGGGGAAAACTTTGATTACGGCAGATGGGTAGATTATTATTGTGCTGCGGAAAAAGGTGGAGAGGGGCACAGGTGGACAGAGGAGGCAGAGAGAGAGAGAGAGAGAGAGAGAGAGAGAGAGCGGGGGGCAACGCAGCACTTGAGTGAAAAGAAAACAACATCTCTCTCTCTCTCTCTCCCCCGTCGGTGATTTCCCCAGAGAGGAGGGGAGGAGGACGAGGGGCAGCGGCGAGGAGAGGAAAGGAGAGGAGAGGATTTGCTCATGGCTGAAAATCTCTCTCTCTCTCTCTCTCTTTCTTTCTCGGCCCCAATATATCTTTCTCCTTTGCACTTATCTTTTCCCATCTAATGTTGGGCCAGGCTTCCGTGGCAAGGCTGCACCCGGTTTACTCACATCTAGACGGACAGGGACGATATATTAGACGTCGTCAGATCGAGTAAGGCTGCTCTGGAAGTGTCAGATGCCACTCAAATCACTATCTTGTCAACCTTTTCAAAATGTTTAATCTTAATATGCCAGCATCAAAATCTTTGCTCTTCTCGCCACCATTTGATTCACTGTGCGCTTGTTTCGTTTTGGATAAACAGATAACGTAACAACAAACAAACATCGACCGAGCAAGATGTATAAAGGATAAACGGCATCCAGCAGACTCATTAGATGTGTATTTGACTCTCTCGACTCTCTCTCTCTCTTTGTGTGTGTGTGTGTGTGTGTGTGCGTGTGTGTGCTAGCGCAGGCGGGCTAGCTGCTTGATAGATGTGCTCTGTTTGCTAAGTGATAAGCCCATTACCCAAAACATACAAACCACATAACAAACACCAGAATTGAGTGTGGCAGCAAATAAGCCATTTCATACTCAGCATGAGCTACAGGTGTTGAGTTAAATATGCGTATACACACACACACATCTGTGCACACAAATTTCTCTCTGTCACACACTCACATTCACACGTACACACTCTCTCTCTCTCAGAGATTAGAGGGCTGCCGAACATTTCATAGCATTTTCTCATAGTTTCTGAGGGGAAATCCACCCTAAAGCAAAATTAACATCATTTATTCCTATTCTTTGAACTATTAATGCTCGAAAGCTAGAAAGCCATAATGCTAATCCCTGGGCAATGAATGACAATGAATGAAAAGACCAAATTTGTGAACAATGTGACGGTCACGCGGGGCGATTTTACGCGGATACGGGCATGTATTCCACTCCATAACTGTGAACACTGAAATGAAATGAAGATCAATTGGATGTAAAAGCTCAAACGAACATTCGTCAAGTCCGCAGAGTCGGTCTCCAACTCAGCGTCAATGAACATCCTCCAGGATTTTGAGTCTTAATTGCGTCAGAGATTAAACCTTTAGTTCTCTGGAAGCTTTGGGAGAACTGCACAGGATATTGATTAAGATGTCTACTGTCATAGGAATTAATATGTTAATTCTGTTGTAGAGGTATTTCTTTGAGTATGCAGTATCGGCTGCGATTGCTGACTCTTGTGGTAACCAGGGAGCAAGTTAGTCATCCTTATATTTTTATCCAGGTTTTTTTATTCTTATGTATATATAACTCTTTGAAGAAACGTTTTCAGTCAGTACACGTGTTGGTAAATGTTCTATAATCTATGTATAATGTGTCTTGAGAAAGGTCAGCAGATTGAAACGTGCCTGATTATAGCAAACCAACACATTGTTTATTAAGAAAATGCTTTGGATCCAATGACAAACATTTACAAAGCCTGATGTGGGCTAAATGTGGCACTGTAGCAGAGTAGAGAGTTATAGTAGAGTTATACCCCAACTCTGGATTGGGATTTGGAATGA
The DNA here is from genome assembly GCF_048128805.1 of Centroberyx gerrardi. NCBI lineage: Eukaryota > Metazoa > Chordata > Actinopteri > Beryciformes > Berycidae > Centroberyx > Centroberyx gerrardi. The sequence continues at coordinate 8,386,077 of NC_136017.1, forward strand.
TCAGTTGCTAATAACATAAGCCTTGGTTTTTCTGTGATTAAAAATCAGCATCTGTCCTCGAGTTTTCCTGCCTTACAAGCTGTATTTTCCTCTCTAGACCTGCTCTTCCATAGCAGCCAGTGAGCTGGTCTTAAGGCGGGCTGCAACTCTGCCTATTTTTAATAAAATGAAAGTTTTAATAAAGATTGTCTGTTGCCTCGCTCGCAGCCTGGCTCAGCTATGACGCACCACTGTGGGATCTGCTATCTGAGTGTCTGTCTGCCAGCGGCACGGGGCGGGGGGCGGGGGGGTGGCGGGGGGTTGTGCACCGAGCGTGGTGCTTTGCAGCACTGAGAGCTTTCCAGATGGTAGTGATTTATGAACCTCTCAGAACGGTGGGACTAATGAACGCGACTCGACATGTGTTTGGGATGGAGGGACCGTGTTCGGCCATCATTCTGTCTTTGAGGAAGGGGCTTGGACATTGTGTCATAAGCACTAATGGACAGTGAAGGCATTGGAGACTGTGACTAGTAATGCATCTTTGCGACTTTGCTGAACACACACAGATGAAAAAAGACTTACGAACACCTGGTTAGATTGTTTGGCTGTGCAAAATAATGTTAGCCTCTATGATCTCAGTGATTCATATTTATAATATTTTACAAATGTATCTATAATCTGATTGCATTGCTATTTTTACAGTAGCTACAATGATTATAGCTACCATTTTTAAAATAGATCACTATAATCCCATTAGATGATTATGTTACTCCACCACCCTGGTGCTATGTTATCCAGTAGTATGCTCCAGGTAAGCATTAGCAAAAGCTCTCTTTTTTTTTTTTTCAGGAAACAGCCTTGTTTTTATATTATTTGTTTTTGAAATTGTACACTGGGTTTTTAAAAGAATCCCATTTTTTTTCTCAACCCCTGAGGCCCACATAATCCCTCAAGTCAAGTAAAAACATCAATATCACCAAAACTTTCAAGATGTTCACTAACAACAGCACTAGGTCAGAATGGCTAGTACTTCCTTGTACCCATCAAACACCTCACCAGGCCAGTGAGAGCTGGGAGCGATGCTGTTTCTAGCAATTCAATATTGTCACTGAAATTACGAAGAATTTAAAGGGAAGGTTATCCTATTGATCAACTAGAAGGGCACTCGGAGAGCGCAGACCTCCGCCAAGGTTCGTGCTATTATTGCTTGTTCGTGAGTCGGATCCGGATCCGCTCCAAAATTTAATGGGTTCTTCCTTGGCCCGTGCTACACCCTTCCACGAAGTTTCATGAAAATCGGGCCCGTAGTTTTTCCGTAATCCTGCTAACAGACAAACAAACAGACAAACAAACAAACAAACGGCATCGAAAACATAACCTCCTTGGCAGAGGTAATAATCAAGCTCCATCTTAGGAAATGCAAATAGATCCAGTTGAGTTTTTCTTTCTGGTAAATTGGCTCCATCCTCCTGACAGAATATGTTTGCAAAGCTTTTGCAACATCAATGTCAATGTCAATGTCAATGAGAAATGAAACCATGACTAGGCTGCTAGAAATCCTTGTTAAGTACATTCTTACCCATCGCACATTTACGCTGGCAGAGAGTGCAGATTGGTCAACAAAAGCGTTCGCAAAGTCAGCCGTTCTCAGAGATTTATGTGGTGCTCAGTGTTGTGCAGAGCGTGTCCTCTGACAGGTGTCTTTCACAGCGCTTGCTGGTTGATATGTTGCAGCAAATAGCAACAGGCATTAAAAGCACAACAGGAGCCAGGAGGCTGCCACAGATGGCATTTACCGCTCCCTCTTTCAGCTCCAGGGAGACGCCAATCCTTTCAAAGATACGGTGACAACACTAACTAGGATTCTGAGTGTGTGTATGTTTACGTGTTCGTGTTTTTATGTGTGTCCGTGTGTGTGTGTGTGTGTATGTGTGTGTGCTTGTTTGCCTTTGGGTGTGTGTGCAGGGAGTTGTTAGGGCTTTCCAAATTGACGTTTACATGTGCACAATTATCTAATTATTGCCTCTTACTCTGGTTAGGAATATATTTAATGAAGCTGTTAGCATGCATAGCCTGAAAAAAGTGATGTCAATATTCCCGTTTGACTGAGTGAAAAATCGCTTCGGCCCCTATAGGCTTCAAGCTACGTCAATCAGTTCCCTCCAACCATGAAGCGCAGTCATACTGGTGGGGTTGTAAACGCACTGCGGCAAATGTCTGAGGAACACATTAGTGTTCAAATTGAGAAAAGAAATTGCCATTTGGCTGATTTGCAGATTCAAATATAAGTAATGTCAATAATACCAATCAGTTTTTCACATAGATCGAGTTGTTGATTGAATGTAAGAGGATTTGAGGTGGCCCAGTGGCTCAGAGGGAGGAAGGTACATATAGATCAAGTTAAACTCTCATTTTCCTGCATGCTTGCTGATTAACTACCCCGATGGTGCTCTACCCTCAACAGGAATTATATTAAAAATCAGTCAGCAAAGGTAATCCATCGCAGTGAATGAGAAGCCAACAATCGCAGTTTGCAAAGTTGCATCAGAACACCAATATCAGGCTGTAAACTTTTACATTTTGCAAAGGAGTGGGCGTCTTACATCCGCTTGTAAACAAGAAGAGGCAAGATACCGCTCCCGGTTCACTGCATGTCCAATTTCCACATTTTCCTCTCCAAAATGAATCAATTCAACCAAAAGCTAATGTTGTCTGCAGTTACGTTAGGATCCGCCTTCTGTCGATCACAACCCAGTCAAGCCAACACGCAAACCAAAGCAAGACGCTCCCGCCAGCTATATTGAAGCTAGATTTTACACAGTTACGGCTGAAAATCGCTGCCCTCTTCTTTACCGCATGTAACTTGTAATATTTACACAATATTTGTTTCAAAATATTTAAAAATAGGAGCTGCCCTTTAACTGCCTGTTGATGTTAATGGAAGGGAAAAAACTGTGCATGGTATATGCTTGGGAGCTGAAAATGGAGAGACTGAAAATCTGGTTCCAAGTTTTTCTACTTGGCTACCTTATTTAGGAGAGGCACATAGTTGATGTAAGCACAAGGCAACACACACAGACAAAAGCTTTGGCTGGCTCGGACTCAATTACACACAAGCGTGACAGCCAGAATTGAGAGATATTGCACACACGCACAAACACAGACACACGTACGAATACATGCACGCGCACACGCACACTCACGCACACACACGCACATAAATATATTTACACCCGAGTATATCCATATGCAGGAGTGTCTGAAAGGCGCGGATGCCAACATGCACAGACACAGTATCTCTTCCTCTCTCTCATACACACAAACACACAGAGCAACAAGAAAAGCTGAGACAGGTATAGCCCAAACCACAGTGAGAGTTATTGAATATTTTATAATGTTTTTACTGGCCTGTCAGCCGCGCTGGAGAAGTGCAGTGAGTGTGTGTGTGTGTGTGTGTGTGTGGAGGCATGTGAGGGTTTGTGTGTGCATATGAGCGTCCATGAGGGTTGGTTTGTATATATGTGTGCTGGAGATTTCAGTTTGTGGTGTTGGTGTGTGTGTGTGTGTGTGTGTGTGTGTGTGAGTGGGTGGGTGGGAGCGACAGGGCACTGTTGTGATTTGCTGTCAGGGGAATGCTCACTGGAGAGCCCATGGCCAGTAGCTACAGTCAGTTCATCAGAGCTGAGCTGAGCCGAGCTGAGCCGAGCTGAGCTGAGCTGTGCACCATAGAGCAGGCGGGTCACAAGATGGCTTTGGCAGGGCTGCAAGCTTAGTTCAAGAATGTAAAAAATAAGCATATTCGAAAAGTGAAACAGCATGTTAGATACAAACCTGTATCCAGTTTGTAAGAAATTGGCTTAAACCTGCAATAAGCGATATCAGACCTTATAACCAAATCCTGAAGCTACTGTGTGTTATGTGGAGATTTCATTGAGACATAATGATATAAACCAATATCCAGGTGTTGACTCCAATGTTTATCATATCGAAATTATTAATATAATAAAATAGTTATTGTCAATATATAATATTTATCAAAATCATATATGTTTTCCCCCCAAAGGTAATTCAGGTCAGTCATTCAGTATTCACACACTTTACTTTAGTGCTTTTATGGTGTTTTCAAGATCAAAGGTAATGAGTAGGCTTTACACACCAGCAAAAATAATACTCATGAATGCTACTAAATAATATACAGTCCACTTCTGCAGCAACAAGATTTGAGTTGGAACAGGAACTTAGAGTTGGGAGATATATGTCATTGTTCTGTTCTTTGGCTCTGTAGCGCAGTATACCTGGGGTGTTTGAAAGCACTTGAGAAAATATAGAACTCTCTGTAATTGCCATGAATGGGCCATGGGACTGTACAGATCCCGCACTTGTTTCCATGCTCATCGCGCAGCCCATAATGTATGCTCCATGCTCGAAATGTCAGGTAGACGCTCGCTAGCTTGTTAGAAGAAGAGGGAAGCGAGAGCCGCGGGGGCGTTGAGAGGTCACTTATCCTCCATCTGTCTTTCTTCCCCTCTCTCTCTGTCCTTATCCTTTTATCTCATGGTGCGTTCATGAAGGCCTCTCTCCCTATCCCTCCCTCTTTCTCTGTTGTCGTTTTTACACCCCACCACCCCCACCGCCACCCACCTCCCTCCTCTCCTCTCCCTCTCCTCCCCTATCTCTTTTTTCTCTGTTTGTTTATCTATCTGTCTGCTTGTTACCCTCTCCCTCCATCCTCTCCCTCCATCTCGCTCAGTAACAGGTGAGTTCCCAGAACTAATTACAGGAGGCTATCCCAGGGTGCAGCGGGGGCCGGCTCATTTGCAGGCGGAGGGAGCGCGAGAAGGCTGTCTAATAACATTTTCTACCGCCTGATTAAAAACAGCCCATAAATCACTTGTTCACGCGCGGCCATGCACACGCACGCGTATGTGTGTACACACACACACACACTCACACACACTCAAATAGAGCCATCAGCCACAGCCACATGACTTAAATACACACTAAAATACAACCAATTTGAGGGCCTCAAGGACACACACACATACACACACACACACACGTACGTGGACATACACACACTCTATGTCCTTATCACATAAGGCTAGCACAAATTAAACTTTTTATATTTTAATATAATGTTATAGTGTAGTCATAGATTTTACATACTGTAGTTTACATGTATGCAAAGAAACCCTCCGGTTTATTTTACATTTTAAATCGCCCTAGCCTGCATGATGAGGCAATAAAAATGTAAAGAGGAAGATAATGACCTCCAATAGGAATTTGAAAGATGAGACTGGGTGATATGAAGATGGCAGTCGGGCCCCACCAGAAAGTGAGTCATATGAACGATGAGTCAAGAACTCATTAACGCTTTTCAAACTCTTCTGCGACTCCGCCCTCACCGTTGATTTTCCCCAGCAGCATAATTTAATGTTTATGCCTTACTTACATGACTGAATGAAGAAATAAACACGGGAGCACACATAGGACTAAATGGACCCACATGTGGATGATGGATGCAATCAATAGGAGCCCGAGTGCATGCACACATACACCCACACAAACATGTGCAGTAGCTGAAACAAGATACACACACACACACACAAATACACACACAAATGTAGACAGAAGCACAAACACAGAAACACACATACTCACACCCACACGTGCATAGTACAGCATTGTACGTATGCACGCACACACACACACACACAATTCTCTGGCCTTGTCCTCTCTACTGCTTTAATTGCCACAGTAGCTGCTGTATGAAACCTGCAGACCTTGACTCACACTAACTGTGAGGTCATCGTCGCAGCCCTTATCTTCCCTTATAAAGCGCACGCACACAAACATATACACGGCACACACAACGTGCACGCACGCACACACACTCACACACCCTGGGCCTCTCTCTAACTGCTCCCACAGAGGTTCATATGGAGTGGTGCCGTCTCATCTAGCAGCCCCCGGCACAATAACCCAGTCAGGAGATTAGCAGCGATAACATCACCGGCCCTGCACAGCAAACAATAGCTACTCTCTCTCGCTCTGACACAGGGGGCATTTCGCATGACTCTCGCCCATATAAAATGAGCAAACACGTGTTTGTTTACACACACACAGGGTGACCGAGTAAATGTGAGAGTTGAGTAATGCGGTAAAAGCAGGCAAGTTGCTGTTATGTGGAGGTAGAAATAGAGGTTGTCAAATATCATCCTGGTCTTCCCGCCTAGGGCTTGTCTGGTAGAAAAGATTCCAGTTCGATGGATTTCCTTCCAGCGTGAATGGACACGGTGGACTCGAGCATCGGGAGGTGAAAGTTCAAGCTTCACATAGATAAACCTTAAAACATATCATGGCATGGAGACTTGTTGTTTCAGCAACAACTGACAGCAGGTGAAATAGCATTACAAGGTAGGTGTCAAGAACGAGGCGAGAGTGAAATTCCAAACGACTGCCACTCCCATGTCAAGCTGCTTCGTGAAAGTTCATGCCCAGCCACAGTTCACACCGCCCCTTTCACACAAACGCATGCAACACATACTGTACCGTCACAAAATCAGCATCGCTTATCACACACCAGCTGCTTTATGGTATACAGGAAATCCTCTGGGCTTGCCAAAACTCGAATTGATTCTTAGTTTGCGCTGTAAAGATGAGTAAGGAGACAAGTACTGACGCGTACGATTTAAAGTCAAACACTTACTCACCAGCGAAAGAAAATTTACATTTCACACTGAACTCAGCGGCAAGCATCGAACCGCTGCCCCTGCACACTCGATTATCATTTTCAATTTTTATTCCTCGCAGCTTTTCTTCAACTTTTCCCAACAACCGCAGGAGTCCCGCGGCTCTCTGAAGCCACGAACGCACCGCAGATGGCTGAGCATGTTGAGCGCGGCGCTGAGTGCATCTCCCACCCTCTGTGCTGTTGATGGACTATTGGGCCTCTCATGATCGCTTATTGAAGTAGGAGTCCCGCCAAGAGATTATGATTGGACGATAATCGCGGGCTAGCTGGGAGGCAGTGGTTTCGATTCTGTGCTTGAACTTTCTCCTACACTCGTCCTGTTCTCTTCTCATCCCTCGGACATGTCGCATAACTGAATGTCACATTAAAATTTTTGCCAATTATCTCCGATTTCAAGCAGTGTGCTGAGCGTAATGTGAGAGAGAGGGATTCCAGGAAATCTTAAGTGTGCGTGCACGTGTGTGTGTGTGTGCCTGCATGCCTGTGTGTATGTTGTTTTGCATATAGTTTTGCTGATGCACGCAGATATGGGAACTGCATCTTCACTCAACACTCGAAGCCTTGAGCCAGAAAGGGGCAAAACCCAAAACGGCAAAAATCAAAGAGTAAGCAAAATCTCGAAATAAACACACACACACACATATACACACACACACAGCCGCACTCTATCCCTTTATAACTCATTTTCCACTTTATCAACTCCTTGCAAGAATTTGGAAATATCCGTCACATTTGATTTACACACATACGGTGTGAAACTTCACACTAGGATGACCTACGAGCTTCGGATCAGCTCATATCCTTTGCGCACGCACACGCACGCACACACACACACACACACAGCTCCGGTTACTAAGCTGCAGCGCTCAGGTGTTGATGTCTCAGAGTCACGTCGTCCAAATCCATAACAGGCAAAAGGCTCCCATTAACCAACCTTGGAGTGACACAGCATCCGCCAAAGCCCGGGCCATGCGTCACACAGAGCTCCGCACGCTTTATCACGGCAAACACTTTCAACTCCTCACAGCCCGTAGTGCGCTACCTCTCCAAATAACAAATGGTGTTGTTTGGAGGCGCGGCGCACCCTCGGATTTAGTGTACTGACTTTGTCTTTCTGTTTCCTGTTCTCTCAGGTTATACAAGTGAACGGTTACGTAAGCGCCGTGCTGAAAGCGGGGCAAAGCAAAAGTGCCACGCGCCCACCTAAAAATGATAAGGGGAAAATTTAGACTCCAGGGACCAGTATTAGGGAGGAAAAAAAAAAATCCCCGGTACTTGGTTAGGTAACAGTTTATAAAAAGCATCCCCTGTTTAAGAACTTGGAATAATGACAGTGTGATATCTCCTTAAATGAACTGTTAGTGTGAAGTAATGGCCTTCATTTTTCTAGGTCCTTTATCTGTCTATAGGCGACATACAACATTACTGCTGAAGGAAAGAAATTACAATGATTCATCGGTGACACTGTGACAATGAAAACAAAGTCAGAGAGAGCAAGGAGAGTTTTGTGTTCCCTAGAAAAAAAATCACCTTTTTCTCATTGACTCCATTTTGAATATGTAGACTTGAGCATTTAATTGTTGTTTTTAACTATGATGTCCTTATTTGTCCCGGGAATTTCTTGACAAGACCTAGTATAGCAGGAGCAGAGAACAGTCGTCGGTATTCATAAAGCTAACAGATACTCATCCTCACGAGGGGAGGACAGGAGAGAAAGAGAAAGGCAAAATTGTTCAGTATACTGCAACAGTAGATCAATAGATCTCTGGGACAGTGTGCAGTGTGGCCAGAATTGTTACATTATTGTGTCTTTTTTAAAGCAGTACACACAAATGTAAAACTGAATTGTGCTTTTTTTTTCTTTACAATTCATATACCCGGAGATTAATTGCATTTATGATATGTGTGTGTGTGTATTTTTCCATGTGATCAACTCCAAACGGTGATGTTTAGTGGAGCCTTGGGACAAAAATAAATCCATGACCTTGACCGGCAGTGGCAGGCATGCTGGCTCTTCTGAATGGCTACATAACTATTCTTACTCTTAACACTTTAGACTAGTGAAAGTTTAAAAGTCTTAAAAGAAAGATCCACCCTAAAACACTTCAACAATATACATTGCATTTCTGGGTCCATTTTTTTTGTTTTGTGGTGTATTTATCTTATTCTCGTTGATAACTGGCCAAATGTAGACAATGTGGTGTCATGTCAACACATTTCCAGCACAGCTACAATAGAGTTTGATAGCAGGAAATGTGTCAGCGATCTAAAACATCAACGGTAAATGTCTAAAACATTTTGGTGTCAGTCCCTCAGAATCAAAGAGCGAGGGCTTCTTTCTAGATTCACCGTTTTGCACCGACTTTCAATGTTCACACAGGGAGAAATCCATTGTAGAAGAGACAGAGAGACCCATTTCTCCACTGACAGCAGCCTTAATAGACCAGAATGGAATGAAGACATGTTGCGTTTTGAGTAAAGGAACTCAACGCTTTTTCTTGGCTGGAAAAACTCGCTCTCTTGCCCTCACTATCGCCATCGCTATCGCTCTCTCCTAAACGTACTGCATGCAACAAGTTCAGGCTCAGGCCCGCTGGCCGTTGCCAAAATGCATTTAGAGAAATGTAGGAAATTACTAACTGAAGTAGAAGTAGACGATGCAGGTTGAGGGAAAGTAGGTACACCAAAAAGTAAATTACAACAGTTCATCATAATATAACTCCTGGAATGCACTGAACATCTCAGATTGCAGTTTCCTTCAATAAACTATTAGTTAATGATGAACTATATACAAATAAGTTATTTATACTAAAGATACTTGTAACTGAGTGCTAGTGACAGTTAAAAATGTACATTGAATTCATAAGTGAAGAATGCTATTGTTAATACATCATTACTGTATAGTTAGACCTACATACAGACCTACATTATATCAATACAGTTGCTGCAACTTTTGATTTGTACCTTGGTGGGTAATTTGGCCTCCAGCTCTGGATTATATTTATTTATTTTTTTTCCCAGGGGAATACAGACCTTTAAAATGGCTTGTAAAGACCCTTGAACCTGTCAAGTGTTCTACAAAATAGCATAATTAAACACTCATACTGAATACCCCTTAAAACCACTATTGTGCAATATTGTTTAATGGAGACAAAAAGCAGATTGGGTGTTTTCTATATGTGTGTGTATTTGATGCCACAAGCAAATATTCCAAGCCAATGTTTTTATTAAGCAGACTTTATGACAAAATCTGAATCAGTAGTGTACGTTTTGTGTCCAGTGAGTTGAGTGATTAGTCATTGTGTTAATCCTCGCTCTGAGGCATGCTGTTGTGAGAGAGTTGGTTGCTGTGTCTAATCTCGGGCATTGCAAAGATAATGATAAGAGCAAAGCGGGCCTGCGGGGCGCACCGCTCTCCGCGTTTGTCACTGGGAATTTCATGCCGTTGTCAGCTGTGTGTGTTTGTGAGTGAGAGGGAAGAGGAAAAAAAGTAGAGAAATGTAAACACAGACTTGAAAAAAAGGGCCAATATAACAGGGCAGCAAGATGAAACAAATTTTAGTTGAGTACATTTTAGTTCTCCTAGATTGATATTTTGGCATAACTTTTGTTTAACTTTTAATATTTTCTGTTATTGTGAGTATTATATGGAATATTTCCTGGAGAGTAAACACACTAATCTCACCATCTAAGCAACCACCCCATGACAACTATCTATGTCAAGTATCTCATAATCGCACTGGATGCAAACCAAATAAGATAAATAACAAGAGGCTGGCTAGAAATACATGAATAACTGGAGACTGTTATCGCTAAGAAAAGCCAAATAGTAACACAAGGCATATACATATCAGAAGAAGCAGTATTTTAAGAATACCCAGGAGGTTTTGTGAGGTTGGGGGTCCAGCTTGCAGAATGAGGAGAACGAGGAGTTATGCTTTGAAGAAGAAATATGACAACAAGGTGTGGTAATTGAGCCAGGACCAGCGTGGGCAAAGCTTGGCCCAGGAGTTTCAGAGAGGGAGGCGCACAGGTGGGGAGGCGGCGGGCAGTGTTACAATCACACAGGTTATTTGGGGACTCTTGGGGAAGTGGAAGGGGACCTCAGCGAACTCCTCATTTCTGTGGGGCTTTATGTAGCGTGACGGTTCCAAATGAAACTCCCCGATCATGTGGGAGCGCTCTATTAATTTGTGGCTCAGGCCGCCTCCTTGGGGAGAGAGCCGCCACAGCCAGCACTGCATCCCCCTTGCTGCTTCCAGCCAGGCTTCTTGTTGCTTATTGACTGAGGAGCTGCATTGCAATGTTTCTCCACATCCGCTGCTGCGGCTTTCGCCTCGAGTGCCGAGACGATCTATCATTTCTTAGGTCGCCTACTCTACACTCTACTGGATGGATGAAAAGCAGCGTGAAATAAAAGTAATCTTGGTTCTCGGAGCAATCTACAGGCTTTAGCTGGAATACACTCCTGTTCCTGCTACATAGCACGCTGCCAGAAATCTAATCTGGGTCTGCTAAAAAGTATGAAAGTCTCGTTGAAGTATAACCACGATAACAGAGAATTTGAAACTGTAAAAAGATAGTGTTACAGTTACAGTTCCATGAGCAATAACTTGCCGCGGATGGTTGCCAATGTAGCACAAACTCCAAAATATCTCTTGTGAGTTCTATATCAGGTTAAAATAAAATGAAAAAAATCTGCACTGAAAGGAAGTGTGACTCAGAGGAAACTGTTACCATTTTGGGTTTTGGCTTGTCATTTTCTCCAATTTTAAATTTAGGAGTCGAGACAACCCGTCCTTGATATTTGCAGTCTCTGATTCCCGAGATGTTGTGATTGTGTTTTTGGTCGCTACGGTACTCATTACAGTCAGGCTTTATCAACAAGAGCCTGCTGGCTACAAAGACGTGCGTATGCAAAGGATCACAAGGCTCTCTCAAGACTCAAGCCCTGAAGCACATGCAATCACGCAAAAGGATGGCCAACACCGGCACTCCTCACTCTACTTTTCCTCATTTGCTTCTCCCTCTCTCGCTATACATGTTGTTCTACCTTTACATGCTGTATAACTAGTGAGAAACAACAATGATCCATACAGATTTGATGGTTGGTCTTTCTGGCTCTGTGCCTCATGCAGGAAACATGCAGGCCTCCCCCATGTTCAGCCTCTGTGTGCACATGCAAACTACTGAAGAAAAACAGAGAAAAATTGCTTTTTGGTTAACAAAAATAAGCCAATGTAGGTAGGGCAGTCAGGTCTATCTTCAGACATCATCAGCTGCGTGCCTCGGGGCCATGGAGCGGGGCCCACTTGATTTCAAAAGGGAAGAAGGAGTGGGATTGACACGTGGGAAAAGCTATTTCACCTGGAGTGCTAGCACATCAGTAAACACGCCATCCGGTCTAAGTAAAGATAAGATGGGGTTTGTTAATTACAGGGAACTCACTCGTGTATTCCCATGGAGGCGCACGTCCTTGGTAACTCTATGGATGGTGGGTGGGAACACAACAATCCCAGCGCGCCCACATTGAGAGCAGGCCAACAGTCCAGGGAACCAGGAAAGATGGGAAGTTGTGCAGATATAAGAAGTAATTAAAAGCACGCCTACGGTTTGCCCGGCGCACCTGATGAGCGCCTGCAAGACCATCATTACGATTTTGAGAGATAATAACGTGGTTCAGAGAACAACCCTGAAACAGCTATGCTCGAAAATCCCTGACTGTTGTGAAGAAGAGAGTCAAGTAACATAAAATCTATACATGTTAATAACTTTATTGAGCGGCACCACAACAAACATCATTAGCTTCCTAAGCAAATACCATTAAGCACGGGTTCTGCTTGAAAAGCTTCCCACGTAGGGGAGAGCAGGATATCTTCCCATTACAGACCCCGGTGATGAGACTCGTGTGGGAGGACCACGAAACGCAGGCAGAGCAGGCACAGAAATGAAAGGGGAAAAAAGAGGAAAAGAATGAGGAGAGCTGAAAGAGATAGAAACAAAAACAAGCTAGCCCACATCGCATTAGGAGATTCCGTTTGAAGATTGGCTGGCATGGGGAGGCGATCAGGAGAGCAGAGACTGCTTGGCCTCACTGCAAGCTATTCTGCTGCACCCCGGCGAGGTCTCAAGTGTCCCTCCTCCTCCTCTCTTCTTTCCCTCTCATCTATCGCTCGCTCTCTCTCATCTATCCCTCATCAAGTACTGCCTCCCATAAACAAGGATATTGGCCACCGGGCAAGAAATCTGAGAAGACTGATCCCTTTCCTAGATGGTCTCCGCATCATTTCCTAGCAGCGCCCATCCCGCAAGGGCATTGACCAATCTGAGTCATCTTACAGCCATGTCCAATGCTGGTAAGTACCACCAGTGGGGGACTTGTAGCCGGGCTATGGCCTCCGCATTACAGAGCCCTTCTCGACCACTGTTCACCAGACCATCAGGAATTGTGAAGTGTGATTGGCAGCTGGGCTGATCACCCTGGGCGGGTCAGCAGCAGGACCACACGCTATTCACTGGAGAGCCCATCAGTCACAATTTGGCTGAATTAACCAGCAGGAATGACAAGCCGGGGGCCCACTGTAGCCCTCTGTCCGGATGGATGGATGGATGGATACGACGAAATGCAATACAATACAAGACAGTACAGTAGAGTAGAAAACAATTCAATACTGTATGCCCAAAGGGAAATTCAGTTTGCAAGGCTGGCACAGAAAACAGTACGCAACAGTGGACAACAGAAAACACATTCACTAGTTAACACAAGTCACAGTTAACTAGCACAGAGAGTGTTTTTCACTGGAACTTTCCCATATCACTTCTTTTGCGAGCTGATTGGACATATTGATTGCTCTTGTCTTATCTAAACTCTAAACTGATGTGTGTTTGAATATCATCGCGGTTGGATGAAAACCTTGTAACTCCAATTTTGGTGATTTTCATGCTTTAACTTCAATTGAAGGGTTACATAATTCTCTATGGCTTGAGAAAACTTTACAACGCTTGGGTTTATGAAAGCTTTTCAAAACCAATTAGATAAACTACAAGCTAAAAGCAAGGCTGCTTTATTTAGTTCCTGAGAAGTTTACATTTTGGAGATAGAAGATTTTCTCCTGACGAGCTCACACACACACACACACACACACCCACACACACACACACACACACACACACACACAAACTTAAGATTGCTCGCAGTGCAATAAAAGCCACTTCTTGGCTTGTCTCATCATAGTGATAGGTGTGAGGAGCTGAGGCACTAAAGCCGGGCCATGTGACAGAGGGAGAGGGAAATCGATCCAGAAGCCTGCACCACCCTCTCATTACTGTCTGCTAGCCAGCGCGGATATCATTAGCATTAGTCCCTTTCTCAATCACTGTGATGGACCATACAGACGTGTGGTATGCTCTCTAGATAACACTAACTAATGCTCAGTGGACACAAGGCCCGGATCCAGCAGGAAGAGGCTGAAAAATCTTTTTCTCTGGCTGTCAATAGATGCCTCCACTTCATTATGGATCTACCTGTATCTCAGCGTTAGCACATTCAGCTGTCCGTTGATCTGTCATGCAGCCACCCATTCCTGTCATCCGTCTACGTCAGGCAAGACATCTGTCCTACTATCTTTCTGTCTCTTGTCCAATTTCCATTTGTCAGTGTGTTGGTACGTCTCCACTGCTCTCCCTTCTGAAGTGTCCATATTTCAAGATGGGAATTGTCAGAAATCTCAGTACATCAGTCCTCTTCCATGAGAAAATCCTTTTACTTTTTTTTATGGATGAATCATAAAAAGATTGCATTATGTCTATGTTCGCATTTGCAATACAGCCTCTTACCAGTGTCTGTACCTGTTCATTATCCATCCCAATCTATCTGTCCACTTTTCAGGAAAGTTTCTGTCGTCTCAAGTTTGTCTGTACTTTTCTTTTGGGCAACTGGAGTTGGAGGAACATCTAGCACAAAGATATATTTCAGCCTTAAGCCTGCACAGCAAGGATTGAATACAAAACCCATGTGTCTTACCAATCAGACCTCAGACTTATCTTGCTAGTAAACACTCCACAGGTAGCTGTGCATTTGGGGAAGCATTCCCCCAAAACAGTGCTGTGGCCGAGGGCTGAGAAATTGGCTAGATTTCCATCAAAGACTTCTCATCAATCCTCAGCAACTTCGAAGGTGCTGAGCACCAAAGAAAACAAACATTGTAGTCACTACAAGGCAGCCTGAAGATGTGTGTATGAACGTGCTACTTACAGAGTAATTACTACCTAATGTTGACAAGATATGCCTGAATATGGTAACAAAACATTCCTCAGAATTGAATTTCACAGTATTTACTCTATTACAATGTATCTGTCACATAGATAATAATCAAGTACATGGATTTTGGTTCGTATGCTGCTTGCCTTTTCATGAATATTTTTTAATATACACATATATATATATATATACTAAGAATAAAAGTTAGTTATTCTGAAGCCTTTATAAAGCTTATATCACATATTTTGGTTGGCATTAATTAGTAAATTATGTCAAGACAAATGTAAGTGAAGTGACAGGTGAGCTCTCTTCACCAACGACTTCATCAAGTTTAGCTTTCCATTGACACCAAATAAAAGTATATTGGATGTTATTATGAGCCCCAGTTTTGTTGTTAAAATCTTTCAGGGGTGTCATTGTGTAAATGTCAACACTACGCCAGTGTTTATACAACTCCACACCCATCACAGTTAATTTAACACTTCTGATAACACTTTTGAACAGCCGCCCCAGAGCCATATCAGCTCTATGAGTGGGCAAACAACTCTCCAATCAACACTTGTCAACCCAGAATAATTGTCACTGAAAAGTCACACTATTATTAACACAGGAAGATTTGCAGTGTAAGTAAACCCTGCAAGGCTGCAGCTGAGTGGCTCAAGACCTTTTGTCATGTGTCAGGCACCTTCTCCCTCTTTCACATCTTTCCTGTCACTTCCTACTGTGGAGAGTCCAATAAAACAAACATATAACATGAAACAAAAATCTTCAAATCTGTTCTGGTGCTGGCATCTATTAGGCAATATGCAGTCTGTGGGCTGCCAATTGATCATTGGTATATAGGCTCTGCTCGCTCACTTTCAGATACGTAATGCTTCAAAATGCAACTTTTTTCACATTAAAATAACAAATAAATAAACAGAATATATTACACATTGTCAGTCTGTGTCTGTCTGTGACAGCGCAGGGGAGTCATAGGAACAACACCAATGGCAGTAAGAATATAAAGTACAGCAAAGCTTAACGTGTGGCAGAATACGCTCGTTCAGAAACACGGTGAGCATCGGCATTGCTTTTCCACACTGGCGCCAGAAACATGATGTAGATGCTAGAGGTGCTAGATTATCCCACAGAGTTCATCAGACAGCTCATCGAGATGAGTGGAGGGATATGAACCTGACCAACTGAGGGGGGGGACGAGCAAGCAGTGGAATATTGTAGCTTTAATTTTGATATGTCACAAATAACTTCCGCATTTTGTATTGCACACGTGATTTAAGTCAGCAAACTCTGAAGCGGAGCCCAGGGCTTCAGCCTAGTTATTAATACGGTCTAACTGGGTCACTCAGAATCATCAGCCCACTGGAGTGGTTCTGAAGCTCTTCTGCCATTCTCTGATCCCTCTGTTCTTCATTTAATCATGCCTGCCGGTGCCCAAAACCAGAAGTAAGCCCCAGACCCACAGTGCTGCGTCCCATGAGAGGATGTGCTTTGGAGTAGCAGACTGCAATGTGTGTGTCCGTGTGTGTGTGTGTGTGTGTGTATGCATAAGTTACAGAAATAGAGAAAGCGACAGGAAAGGGGAAAGGGAGAGCGAGTGAGAACATGCAAGCCCTTCCCTCTGTCCATCTGTCAGTCAGCCAGTCTGCCCACTGATTCTGTTGTCACCCTGGCACCCTGGCAGTGCCTATTAGCCTGCTAGTTAGACCGGCATTTAGACTGGCAGGACATACATGAGCAGGAGCCAAAGGGTCTCCTGCTTGGCTAACACCAAACTGATGTAAAACAGTAGAGAAACCCACAGGAGCACGCCACAACATGCAGCAGCTGCCTCCTCCAATCACGTCAGTCTGGCCTAATTTGATTCCTTCTCGACAGGATTCAATTACATTTTATTAATTTTGGCACAGCGCGACTCCATAGAGTGAGATCCAATCTCTGGCAATGCAATTTGACTAGATGCAATCAGATTCACTTGAATTGAATGAATTTTTAAACATAATCTCTTCCTCCCCCCCCTCTCTCTGTTTAAATCTTCTCACTGCGCACTCTATCCTTCCCCAATTTTCCCTTTTTGGGATTCAGATTATAGAATATAATGAGCTACGCAAAACACTTCGTAAAAGAGGACCCCAACTGCTTACTGTATCTTCATTTTCTTTGCTTCTGGTTGCGAGAGACTCCCCGAGGAGAACATTAGTCACTTCCATGATATTAATGGGTAAATTGAGCAAAAATAGACAGAGGTTGGCAGAAGGCATTATTAAACATTGTTGTTTTTGCTCGGCACATAGCAAATAAATGCAAGATTTTGGATGCATGCCAGAGTTTCGCCTAGATTGAAAGGTCTCTTGATCTGCACTACTAATCCTAACAGTGTCGTCATGCTGCGAGCTGATGGGCTGCTACCAAACTGCCCATGAGCAAGGCAGTTCATTTCTCTATAAGGGAACTGCACTGTGCCTGACCTCTGACCTCTCAAACGTAATCACTATGTATATGGGAGCTGCATGTGTATTTAGGAGGAATATACATTGACATTGCTAAAAAAAAAAAGGTTCTATTCTATGCAGAAAGGATCTAACCAGGCTTTGGTAACCGGCAAAGTTTAAGTCGCTCGCTGTTTAATAATTTAATACTTGAAAATAGACTGGAAATACATATGCAGTAGATAGGAACTAGTGAAAAAAAAGCGACGTCTTGTCTCAACGCAACTGTTTATTTCCTTCCAGTCTTATTTTTGCCGTTCCGTTCTCACCCAGCTGACAACACCCCGGCGGCGCAGATGCCAGGCATTATTCTCATGTAACCAGGTGTTCAGAATACACCGCTCTCTTCCTGTCTTTTGTATGCAGTATGCAAATTTGAGGCCGGAGTCTAAACTTGGTGGGACTGAGTGCTAAAGGGCACACATGAGAAATCAAAAGCATGCGGGCAAATAAATAGCATATCCATAACACTGAGATTGCCCTTTGTACAATTCAGAGGCCTGCTGACTCTAGTCGTTCCTTAAATTGATTTCTCATACGCGGCTGCCTCGAGGGGGCGATTCCATTTTCATATACACACTGGCTCTCTATATGTGTGCTCTCCTTCCTACTCTATTAATCAAATAATGCAATCAATTTCACCTCGCAGGACCGAGACACAGGCCATTTCTTCTGTGAACAGCTTTGCATGTCTTTAATAGGAGTTTGTGACTGGTGTTGCATGATGTTAAAGGATTGTGTGCAGCGCTGTTCCACTACTAAGTTAACAGCACAGCCAGAAATAAAGGTAGCAGAAACTTTCCGGGGACAGATTTAAAAAAAAAACGATGCTTCCTGCCAGGCTAGTGGTGTGAATTTCAGAAGAAAAAAAAAGCAGCGCTACTAGTGCCCTTATAAATATTTACCCACTGATGATTCATTTGTGTGGTTTGGGGCTGTGTACAGTATGTGTACGTGTGTGCATGTTTCTGTGTATGTGTGTGTGTGTGTGTGTGTGCGTGTATGTATGTGTGTGTGTGTGTGTGTATGCTCGCATACATGGGAGCTTGTACATGAACTACAGGATGTAAGCAAACCTCAAACACATGCTTAAGCCCGGGCTCAGTGTGCAATGGGAGACACTTAAGCGCAGGGGCATAAATCTTTTAAACCCTGAGCCACTGACATTTCCCCCCGGAGAAACAGAGAAATATCTTAATTATGCCACTTAACATCACATCGGAGAGTCTCCGGTGAGCCCTAGCAAGCATATAATTCATTTTGCTAAGCATCGGTAAAAGCCAAATACATAAACCTTCAAGGATGCATACCCAAGTACCTGCAGAGTATAGACGGTGAGCTGGGACTTCAAAAGCAAATGTTTTCCTTCAGGAGCCAGAGGCAGCAGAACAGAGGACAACTGCAGAGTGAGTCTGGTAGGAGCTAGGCCCGCTAGCTGACTTCTGTCAGAAACACAGGCTCTCGTCATGAGCTGGGGAACGCAGAAAGTGAGTCTTTTTTTTGGTTCAAGTCCTTCCACTGATGGCTATGAGGGATTTCTTCTTGCTTGTCTGCCTGTGCCTTGGCCCCTCAGTGATGGAGGACTTGGACTTGAATAGCCTACAAACACTACATATACCCTATTTTTGCTCTTGAACTCACAGCCTTGTTATTCACGTTGCAACAGTGTCTCTATCGTCTAATAGATCAATTTGTATGGCCTTTGCTATCATGAAAAGCATGATGAGAATGGAAATTGGTTGGGCGGATGATGTAATGCTGCTGCAACAATGGGAAGTAACCCAATAGCAACAAAGCAATGAATATTCCAGTTAAGGCCTATGGTAGTATCCTGTCTCTTTGTTGTAGCTTAGACAGGTGGGATATAGATAATGCTTAATGAAAATACCACTTACTATACCACTGATGCTCTGAATGTACCATCAACATCCTCATCATCATCATCACCAACCACCAGTGTCTTCAGACAGTCTACTGACTTCATTGTTGGAAAGCAAACAATACCATAAGAATATGTTTTATCGAAATATCACGGGTCAACCCACTATAGTCCATTCAAAATGTTAAGTAATAATCATAAACAGGCAGTTATGTGAAGTCAATCTCTGTGCCTGCGTGCCCTAAGGCGTCTTATCCAGGCAGCTCACCCTCCCATCACACATTCACAAACATTTTCATTTCACAGACCCTCAAACAGACGCATAATAAACCACAGACTCATATTTCATAAGGGTTTGTCCCAGAAACCCCCACATGGGAAGATTGCTGTTGAATTAGTATTGAACTGTATGACTGTCCACACTCTATGTGTGAAGATTATAGCTGTAACAGAGAGTCCTATGATTAAAATTGTCATTTTCACCATTTCACCCTCTAACTAGGGTAATTTCCTGCAAATTCAATTACAGTGAAATTCAGTATGACTCATTTTGCCTGGGGACCCCCTGTAACCCCCTCAAGGACCCCTGGCGGCCCCCAAACCCCACTTTGAGAACCACTGCCCTGAAGGACCCGAGCAAGGCTATACTGTATCTTTATGCAGCGGTCTGAATAGGTTGCAACATGCGTTAACGACCAGCGGCTTATGGCTTCACTCTTGGCACAACTTTGCAGCGCTCTACCCCCACCTGCCGTTGTGCGCCAGGAACCGAATGTGGCCACGCTGCAAAAAATGTCCATCTTAACAAGTCATTTAATCTGGTATTTATAGTCTTAAAACCCTATTTTTCTCGAAACAGGCGAAAAATCCTGCCAAGGGGTGAGATGATCCCTATTATCCTCAATGCAAATGAACTTGTTCCCAGAATTCTCTCGAATCAAGCGTCATTTTCATGACACTAGAGGAGTGATCTGGCTCATCCTGCCTTGTTTCAAGATACAGACACTTATTTCTAAAAAAAAAAAAAAAATCAGAAACGAGTGAAACTACAGTGGAAACATGTGGAATGATCTCACCCTATCGGCACAATGTTTCACTATACTTTAATAAAAAGACGAACAGTAATATGAAGCTAAATGACTGTTGCAGATAAGGAGGATATTTTGTGCAGTGCGCGCCAGGCTCACCCCGCGGGACACGGCGGCGCGCTTTGCTGACCAGGACAGAGTTAAGAAGCAGGAGCGACTGTGCAATCGCTTTCAATCAGTGTCTTTCAGAGGCAGACATACAGGCAACATCTTTACTTGTCTCCATGCACCCCCCCCCCCCCCCCTCCCCCCCTCTCTCTTCTCTCTCTCTCTTTCTCTCTCTCTCTCTCACCAGCCAATCACCCCTCCACTGTCGGAGACCAGGTGCGCCGTGCACACGAAATCCAATCGAAGATGGAGTGGCTTTCTGTAGCCGCTGTCATCAATGCAGCTCACACATCCAAACTTTCCCAACCATCTTAGTCTATGTAACCGCATGATGGGCCCAATGGGCTATTGTGGTTCACCGTCTGCGTAAAAGATGCAGGCGCTGAAGGGAGATGCGTTTCACCATCCGATTCCTCAATCTACAGTATTTCTTCCATAGTCTTTGGCAAGAGAGAGTGAAAGAGAGGGGGGGGGGGGGGCGAGGAATATGGTGGTTTAAATAGGGACAAACATTTTTCTTTGAGGCTATTACACTGAAATGAATGTTGTCACAGTTCAATAGGCTGCCACTTTGAGTTAGGCGACATCCCTCGATTTGAATCATTAAAGCAGGTAGGACGCCGGATCTCTTTCCGAATGTAAAATCCGTAATGCAATGTAGTCGCGCATAGGCTGCTCCTGTAGATTAAAACCATAGGCAGCGAGTGTAACCCGTGTCATATGTTGAAGATAACAGTTTTTGTTCGGGGAATAGAGAGTGTGTATCTCAACAGCTCACCCACCCAAAGAGGATCCCATCATAATCCCCCTTTTCAGTAAGAAAAGCATTCTGGCCCCTGGAAGACGTGCTTCAACTACAAAACAACGTCCAGTTAAACAATCCACCTCTCTCTCTCTCTCTCTCTCTCTCTCTCTCTCTCTCTCTCTCTCTCTCTTTCTTTCTCTCTCTCTCTCCATCTCTCTCTCTCTCTCCCTCTCTCTCTCTCTCTCTCTCTCCAGCAGCAGGCACCCAGCTCTCCCTGCTGCAGATCACGATAGCAAATACACCAACTTATCCACAAAGTCACCAAGCCGGAGGATTCCACATACACACACACACACATACACATACACACACATACACAAACACATCCCTACCTTGACTGCCGCAGACGAGCATCCCGAGGAGATGGACGAGTTTGAGCATCATTTTTTGAGCAGGTTTCGGCTGCCGGACGGCGTTTCAGCTGCTGTAAAAACGACAAGGGCGACACACACACTCGGCTCCGTTCATCCGCCGTCTTGGGCTCCGCTGGCGACTGATCTGCCTCAGCTCCTTCCTTCCTTCCCTTCCCTTCCTTCCTATACGCGCGCTCCCGCTCCGCTCGTTCACCGCGCTCTGCGCTGAGGACCCCCCAGCATCACTTCTCTCCAACCTCTCTGTTCGGCAAAAAAAAAAAGTGTTGGTGGAAAATAAACAAGAGCCTACATCAACTCAAACATGCTGTAGCCTATATGGATCAGTTTCGCATGACTCATATTCTTGGTAAAGTAATACAATTATTGGGTGTGTGGGGTTGGCTGCAAGGTTGAGCCCAATTAAAGAAGATAGAAGGGGAAGATCTTGAGAAAGGAAATATCTCAAGTCCGAATTTAAAGAAAAACGCACATGGAGGGAGAGAAATCCCAAATCAATGATGATCAATTCAAATAACTAGTTTGTAGCTGAGGTTTGTCTCAGAAGTCCAAGGCAAACATGCACAAAACAAGAGCAAGTATGTCGCCCTCCACTGATGCAAACACTCCTTGGGCCAATCACTAACAAGATGCATCATCCCTCCAAGTTTCATAAAAATTGAACCGATGGTGTAGCAGTTATGGGATTTCAGATCTTGAAATTTGGACTTTTACTTATAGCGCCCCCATAAGGCCAATCAGTGTATTTTCTTTTAAATGCCAGAACACAGTGCCAAGATGCATCACCCCCCCTGGTTTCATCAAACTTTGACCAGTGTGTCTAAGATATCACATTTGAGTTTAAAATGTTTACCTTTAATTACAATGCCGCATTTGGCCAACCAATGTAAACAAGCTTCATATCAAGGAGTTAGAGGCTTTCAAAGTTTGAAAATTTAACCTTTAATTATAGCGCCATCACCAGGCCAATCAGTGTAATTTTTTAAACACCAGAAGTGTAAAATCAGATCAGTGGTGTCTGAGATCACATTTGAGTTAAAAAAAAAAAAATGCAGCAGTTGATGTTACACTCTGCAAACAGCCAGAATGATCAAACCGCTTTTTCAAAACACATTCAAAGAAATGATAAAAATATGCTGCCTAACTTTGTGCACTTGTTGGCTATAAAAATAGTCATGTGGTTTTTATATATATATATATACAGAGGATGCTGCAGCCAGTTCATTTATCCTCCATCAAACCTTGAACAGGCTCTGCTGCCATAGTAACGTTATCGCTAGCTAGCTAAACTAGGCCAGGACGCTCAATCCGATCAGTAAAACTAATTTCAGCAGCATTCCAGAAACCAATGACTGTAAAATGAAGTAATACGATTCCCTATTCCCTAATTGTCACGTAAAAATGAATTGAAAATGTTAGATGTATGTTACTTTTTTACAGCCATATGTTAATTTCGCAAAACGTGTTGTCGAAGCGGGGACTTCCGTCTGCCATTCATTTTAGTGAATGTTGGGGAAGTTCTTCTTCAAGCTGTCGCGGGATGTCGTTCTCTGCCTGAGGAACCACTGTATGCTTCCTTCAAAATCTGCCTACCCAAATGAGACAGTACTAGAACTTGAAAATTTCTATTCCCTATACCTAGAAAAGCTTCCTAAAATCAGACACCACTGATTTTGTGAGGTTTCACCTGAGATATCTCGTTTGATGGATGTGCGGACGGACGCAGCTCAATCCCTTGTTCAGTTTCATCCTGTCGGGGCAACAACTGTATTCTTTAGCAGATGAATTGGCGAATATTGCTGTGATCCAATAGGACACGTGTCAGAAGGGCTCCGTGGCTGCACTTACCCACACTTGCCGTCCAGAATGATGCAATGATGCAATGTAGCTGTGGCAGATAAGGAAAGGCTCAACCCGCCTAACAGCCATCCACAGGCAGGCTGTAGGCTCTCAGGATTTTGTTACGGTGCAATTTGTGTCGAACTTTCTAAGTGGGAACTGGGGAGGTGTGGAAATGGTGAGCAACAATCATTTCCCAGTGAGGGCCGGCTGGAAAACAGAAGTGTATTTTTATCTTGTTATGTTGCCGCAATTCAGACAGTGGTCACTTTCTTTTATAAGTTTGGAATTGACTGCATGGGAAAAGCTTAACAAGAGGGTGACTTCAGGAGGTGAAAGTGCAATTAGAGGAGTACAACAGCATCATCTTGGCTAGTCTATTTAAATCACTGTACTACATTAAGAGCCACTTAATATTCTTCCAGTTTCTCACTTGCTTTGAAAGGTGTGATCATTATAAAAAAAAAAAAAAGGATCTGAATTATTTCAACTGTTCTCTGAACAAGTGGTTGTGAATTCAACATTATTTTTTACATTGACAATTGGCTTCTTCACAGCATAAGGCCAAATTTATCCTTTAAACGGTTTTAATTGTGTGGCTCCTTGAGTCATCGAAATAGTAAAGTTCAAATCCATTCAGTCTGGGAAAATGTAAAATGTCTTTCTGCCCTTTAACAAGATGGTGGAGGTGCAGAAAGACTATGTAACACAGAATCATTCAACTCCTCTGTGTAATATTCTTGACATTAACTATTTGGCATTTCTAAACCTAGATGTTGCGAAGAAAAAACAATTTCTTTATGTAGCAACAATATTCCTGCATTCATCCCATCATACAGATGGTCAAATGATGACATCGGTGTTGGTTTACCAGGACAGAGTGTGTCCATTCCACTTTTACAACAATATATCTACTTTAAAACAAGCTCATGAAAGATAAAGGATAACTCCAGCAAAAATCTATAATTTGCTTCCTTACGTTGCTCAGAACAAAGGCATACATGGACCCGCCGCTCCACTGTTGCAAAGTATTGCATAATGCAGTATCCTTTGTGCTGGAATAAGACTAAAGTGTTTTGCACCAAGGGGGAAAACTTGTGGCCTGTCTTGAAGTCAGATCATCTCAACTTATCAGTGATCTCTCCCTCATCACCGCTGTCAACCGAGAAAGCCAGTTGCCTTAGCAACCAAGTTAAATGGTTGTACTGAAGAATGGGCCTCACATGGTCATATACACAAATAACCGATCTTCCTCCATTGTTGAGAACAGTTTTTCTAATACTAAAGCAAGTAAACCAACAAGATGTATCATCCCTCCAAGATTTATAAAAATTGGACCGGTGCAGTTATGACATTTCAAAGTTTAAAATTTTAAGGATTATTTTTTGGGGAGCATTTTTGCCTTTAGCCTATTGGACAGATAAAAGTAGAGAGAGACAGGAAAGAGGGGGATTGCATGCAGCAGGTGAGGGCCAGATTTGAAACCGGTACATCATATTTACATGGTATTGGCCTTAGACCACTGAGACACCGGGACGCCCAAAGTTTATATAGCATCCCCATCAGGCCAATAGGTGTAAAGATCAGAACGCAGGGCCAAAATGCATGTTTGACATCAACACAGTCTGATCCACAGTCTTGCCCCGATTTCATCGCTTGGGGGACAAATAGCATTTAGCAGCGTTATCTCAGAACAAATGTGCATTTCCTCGCTTCCTCACAGTTCTTGTCTAAACTGTAGCTTCTCTAAGCTTACTGTGACCTCTGTGAATATCACAACCAATACGGTCAACTATAACTTAAAGAATCCATCAAGATATTCTACAGCTAGGTATCAAAATGATAACTTTTAACTATTATTTTAATTATTTTCTGAGTCACAAAAATCTGTATTTCAGCAAACTCCAAACAGCCAGCAAGCAATCCACCCCTCTTTAAAAAAACAAAAAAGTCAACAACAATTGAGAGTGATATGGGCTTTTATTTCAAGAAATGAAAGCTGTATCTGCTACAAATAAGGTCTCACTGGACTCCTTGTAATTAGCTGAATATTATGCGGGGAGGGTATTAATATCTATTGAGGTCTTGAAGATAATTTGACAATTGTAAATATAAATGTTGCCCATTTTTAGGCACATGTAAGCCAATTGGCAAACGCTTTGAATTTGGGGAGAAATCCTGGGATATATTCATCCTTTTACATCTATGCAATCATAGAGGAAAAATCACACAAGGAAGAGGGTCTGCAGCTGTTTCAATAAAGGAGGAGGAAGAGAGGAATTGCAAGGTCTAATCTGGTTTTCTATTATCAGACCTCTGTTCTGTTGGGAGATTTCAAATAATTACATTTAAGGAAAAACGTGACAGTCCTCGTAGGCCTTTCCCCGAATGCCTTCAATCCTCCTGGGTGCCGCATCCAGGAAATGTGCTTGTAATCTTCCTCTAGGAAATGTTAAACACATACATTGCAAATTTAGTGATAAAGTCTAAATAAAGCCAAAGTCTGTTATCATGGTATACCCCCTGGGATTTGACACATGTGCACTGATGATCAGTAATGTGGCAGAAGGATAAAAAATAAATTTCGGTAGGACTTTTCTTTAGTATAGGAGAGGTTGACATTCTCATTTTTACATTCTTAGCCTCATTTGGCTGGGAAAACCCGATGTGCTTTGGTTCCATTTTTCAAAATGTATTAACATTTTTCTTGTCTCCACAGATCTCCCCAAAGAAAAGAAAAAGGCACATTTTTATATATTCCTCTTTAAGTGAGGAGAGTGCGGTTGAAGGTTACATGTCAAAACATCAGCTCCCTCGATAATATGTCTCACTATCCGCTCTAACATTCAAGGGAGCTACACGCTTTCATGAAACAAATACAGTTATGCACATCATTGCCCAAAGTCCCGGAGTATTTGCTGAAAATGAGGCTGTGAAAAAAGCGGCAAAAATTTGCCTGCCTCAGCAACTTCTGCAACACAACACGCACTTTGTATTCAACACAGGAAAAGCGGGATTATTATGATTAATGTGGTGCATGAATGTTTTTAAGCAAATGACAGAGAGCAGAGTTGTTCGGATGTTGTTGTTTCAGAGAAATTACACATGCTGAAAAACGCTCTGCGCATAGATGGGCCGGAGTGATACAGACGCAGATAAATTGAATGTCTATCAGCCTGTGAGAGACTTGCAGACAATTAACAAACATGGTCATCTCCGTCAGAGGGAGTTCAAACTGCCGCCCTCAGCATTTTTTATTTTATGTTGCCCGAACTGAAAAATCTGTAGATCTAAGAACAAATGAGTTGATCTTCATCTCAGTGTACATGCGCCTAATTGGATGACACAATACAGTACATGTCTAATTTTGCACAAGTGGGTACTATTCTTATATATTGCTGTGTGATGATGGTTTTTGCCCTTTGCTAAATCTGCTCTGTGGCATTCGCTGTTACTTTGCCTAATTAAAAAAAATCACGGTCAAGAATTTATCCTCTGATTGCCTTATTGCTGATGTTGCTGTATTCTGCTGGTCTCCTATTCTTGAATCCCGCCTGCAAAACAAATATCCCTGCTGCCGGGGAATAAAAATTCAAATCGAACTGAATTAAGTCCCCAGATAGAAAAGAACGAAAACAAATATAGGAAAGTATGATGTGGTGACGGTGTAAAACATGACGTGACGACTTTGCTTCTGTGATGTCGCCGGCCGCGTCGTGCTGCATCCGCATCTTGTGCCATTTATTCAATCCCAGCACCTTGTGTGGTGAAGGAACAGAAACGGGGCAATAGCCATGCTAGTCACATGCTAGCTGACAAACACAAAGCGTACATCAAATATGCATGATATGAGACAAAGGGGAAGGTGGACGATCCGCAGTCCCACAAGTTTATGAGATCTCTAGGGGAGCAGGGGGAGGTAATGGTGTACAAATATGGTCATTTCAGCTGGAAATCACGTACACTAAACTAACTTTTTACAGAAGCATGTGACAGGTTTCGCATGGATTTCAGTATGCACAGGCGGAGAACCACTAAATCAGCCTTATTTGTGTGTGTGTGTGTGTGTGTGTGTGTGTGTGTGTGTGTGAGAGAGAGAGAGAGAGAGAGAGAGAGAGAGAGAGGGTGAGAGTGTGTTTGTGTGTGTGTGTGTGTGTGTGTGTGTGTGTGTGTGTGTGTGTGTGTGTTAAAGAGATGGGAGGCTAATGGGTAACAGGCCCACTTTTTTTTTAACACTTTAGTGGCTCAAAATTTAGTGTGGCCACTAAAAATAGTGACAGTGTGTGTGGGTCCTATCTTTGGCCAAGATGAGAAACCAGTTGCTCCATGCAGGCTGTGATTGAAAAACCACAGGACAGCCTCCTGACTCAGCATACAATGTGGACAGCAGATAGAGGAATAGCTGTGCCCCTTGGTAATAAAACACATAGGTCTCTCTCTGTCTCTCTGTCTCTCTGTCTCTCTCTCTCTCTCTCTCTCTAACAAACACACATCCATCCCAATCCTTCTGCTCTAACACTTTAATAAAACTGCAAAGAGGCTGTTGATATCTTGCAGTATCCTCAGTGGTATACTTGGATCAATCATAAATCACTTGACTAATTGTGTATGGACAGTTGTGCTAATGTCATGCTACAGATGCTAGTGGGAAGTGCTGGTTGTGGCTATTACCGTTGCTATGCGACTAGCGGAAACTTGTGAAGCACCGCGCTCTTTTGCTTCAACTCAAAATACTTTTCTTCTTTTGCCCTAACACAAAAAAACATGCTAAACTTAAAGTGCTGTTGGGAACGTGCAACAGCAAATCCTTTTCATCTGAAACAACAACGAAGGAGAAGACAGTGCTAAAATAAAGAGAGGTTCCCAGTGGACAGATCCTTACTGATTAATCAGCTCAGTTTGCAGGCCTCCCAAGTTAAAGTTGCATGCTTCATGTTCTTTTGTATCTTTTGCCTTTATCATAATGCACTGGAACTGAACCAGCAAATGAGTCAGTGTAAAAT
Organism: Centroberyx gerrardi; assembly: GCF_048128805.1. NCBI lineage: Eukaryota > Metazoa > Chordata > Actinopteri > Beryciformes > Berycidae > Centroberyx > Centroberyx gerrardi. The sequence goes on from NC_136017.1 coordinate 8,414,655, forward strand.
GGTGACTTCCCAACTTCTGCTAATTCTAGTTTTTGGTCTTTTTGTTTCTCTTAAATCAGTTGGTTTGCATATATATGGAGCAAGCACATCAGCACATGTAGGGTTGCAACTTTTGTTGTAATTTCAAATCTGCTGAAAGGCCAATAACACATTATGAAGAGTGACAATATGGCAATTAGCATGGTGCCTACCATCCTTTATTTAATAAAGCAATAACATACCAGTGGGAGTGCTGTATCGTGGTTAATGGAACCTCAGTCCTATGATTGCAGCACACCGGTGCCAATAGCCCCCTTTCCACTGAAGGCCAAAAGCCCAAGAACTTTGGCCCAGGAACTCTAGCCTGGAACTTAAGCGCTGGGCTAAACTTGTTAAAGCGTTTCCACTGAGCAACCTGGTCCATGCGTAACCATGACAACTAACTTACACAACTGCTTGTCAAACATGGCAGACAACGCTGCTGTCAAATGTACAGTATAATCGTTAACATTAGTTTTAATTACTTTGTGGGAAGTTTTAAAAAAGAAGAAGGTTGCAGGATGAGGCTAACATCAATCACATGAAAAGTGTCATCGCCTCGCAGTGATTTAAACGCCTACTGAAGGCGTTAAAGTAAAACAAAACTGCCTTGCCTGCATAGGAAAAGGCAGGAACAAGAAGAATGTTCTTTTTTTTACTTTAACGTTTGTTCCTTTAACATTAGTCCTTTACTACTGTGTGTGTCAAACTTGGAAAGCAAGTGATAGTAATTGAGGTATTTACAGCTAAATAAGTCCAATGTTGGTTTTAATATACGGTATCAGTCTAATTTTTCTATATGTAGCAACACGTATTTTTTTTCTAAGATAGCAGCTGAAAGTAATGCAGATTTAAGAATTAACATACCTAGTTTCTAAAAGGTAGATGCTCATTAATGTAGGAATGGCTGCACTCAGTTACAGACGTTACTAAGCAACACCCCCTATTTGAAAAAATATAGAATGTGATGATGTATAAGCATCAGGGCTAACAGCTTTGGCCCTGAGCATCTGGAAGGGCCAAGTAGTGGGACTTGAGTTCCTGGACTAGCCCTGTTTTGGCCCAGGCCAACCCAGTGGAAAGGGGTCAGAAACTCTGGAACTAAGTTCAAGGACCAGGTTTGGCCCACAGTGGAAAGGGGGCTAATAACAACTATATAACATGACTTTGAGTATGTTATTGCTTTTATACAACATTCACAACATTTTTACAATAGTGTTGAAAATGAAACAAAAGTACAAGCTTTGGGTTTTAATCAAATAATTTAGTTTTTAACCTCAGGCTATAAAAAGTTAGTTTCTGATTGCTGAGTGATACCGTTCAAATTATAAGGTACAAGTTTTGTATAGTGCAGTTATACGCACCCATGGAGCGCCTCTCGTCTAATCACAATGTATTGTCGGATATTGTAGAAGTACCTGAAATGGCATTCTTTGCTGTAATTATGGTTGTGACAGTCATGCAACACCCCCTAATCAGAACAAAGCAGGTCCTCATGGGTAGTGTGGCTTTTACATAATGGTTACCAGTGAATGCGGATGGTGCTCTTCGGTTACCACATGAGTTGGCATAACGAGAAATAAAGCACGACTAGCACAGCTGGGACGTGTCTGACAAATCAATTTGTTTGGCTGAACCTATCTGATGTGTAATTCTAATTAAGGATGAAATGATGCAATTCTGGGGTGACTCAACTGGATATTTCAAATGAGGAGCGCAAGACTATTTTTGCACTTGAACTCTATTCCAGGATATAATTCTAAAATAAAAGAAGATTCAGAATTTATTATCTCTGAAATATAGCGTGTAAATGTATTATCATTTTGACAACCAATGACTTAAGTTACTATTCTTTGAAAAGTGTCATATTTTGTTTTCATTTTTTGCTCTATCATTTTTTTTACATGACAGGTGTCAAAGGGTGGATATCTCATTTTGGAATGAAGCGCTCCAGTCCTACTTTATTAGACAGTAGACAGCACAGTGGACAGTGACAGGAGACATGGGACAGAGAGGGAAGGTGACTTGATTTAAACCATCACACTTCCATTAAACAGCATGTTGTATCTTAGTCTGCTGATCCAGAGCAACATGAGGTGGGTTTCTATAGTCGCTCACAGTCCATATGTGAAAAAATATATTTTGGATATAACAAAGGATGAAAATGTATTTCTAGTGTCCAAAATATATTTTGAATAAATTAATGTCATCTACATGTACAAAAACATTACCTGGATCTCCTCATCAAACACGCAGCACTCTAAAACTATCGGACACAACAACGTATTTTCCAAACCCTAATCAATGATGTAATGATAAATAAGCTGGTAGGTAATCCATGACCTCCAGTCTGTGATCATCATGAGGCAAACAACCATCAATATGAACAAAAATGAATTGTATTTTCACAAAAACATTTATGCTTTTTGTCCTTAAAAGAACCAATCCTCACATAGCATGCATCAGGTTGATACTATACTGTGATTTGTACAGTAAGTTGGATGAATCATAAAGATTTGTCATCTTAAAAAGGTGGGTAAACTCTATTCCACAAACAAAAAGGTGACTAAACTGAGTTTACTTGCATTTACACCTCTAAGAAGGTGTCAGCACAAGCAGAGTTTAAGTTAATTTCACAAAGAATGGATGTTTTTTTTAGTGTCGATGTAGATAATCATTATCTTCGCTACGTCTGAGCTCCCATTTCTCAAATAGGCGCTAAATCTAATGGACAGACTGAGAAAAGAATCTGGACCACGTTCCCTATGCAGCAGGTGCACCGCTGTTTTATGAAGCTGCAACCCCTTGTGAACACATACATGGAGCCTGATGCTGAACATCCTTGAAGCAGCAGTGGGTTTGTGGGTAGCGGGGTGCGGGGGGGGGTTAGGTGAGTGTGCGGAGGGGAGTTTTGCAGAAAGTAATTCCCAGTGGCACGCCAAGCGAGCCTCTCGGTGGTCAGAGGCTTTCGTCAGCTCACTCATTAAAGCCCCCCGTATCTCTTTTTCTCTCTGCTTCAAATTGCCTTCCCAGCCTCATACTGCGCCGGGGGCAGAGGGTCAACAGATTATCTTCTTAATCCCGTTAATCCGTCCTCACATCAGTCCGGGATGATTCTCACCATAATTGTATTCGCTGCCGCCTCAATTAGAAAGAAGCAAGGGTCTGAGGAAATGAGGCGGAATGAGACGTCATGACGGATCATCGGCGCGCATGCACGTGTGTTTGTGGGCGTGTGTGTGTGTGTGTGTGTGCGTGCGTGTACGTATGTGGCTGTGCATGCGTGTGTGTAGGGGAGCGGACAAAAGTTCAAGGCTGTGGAAAGTGGTGGATGGGTCTGGTGGCTGGCTGGTGTGGAGATGCCAGCGGTAGTTCAGTGAGGTGAAATGACAGCGGCCTGATCGCTCTCTGCTCCGGCTGTCTGGGGGGGCGCAGCCTGATAGCATAGCTTAAGGAAACTGACTGGGCAGACACAAGAATAGTTGGGCAAAGTGATGAGAATAACAGATACAGTGATTGCGTGTATGTGTGCGTGTGTGTCCAAGAGTCAAAGATACAATATTTCACGCATTCGTGTGTGTACACATGTGCATAGCGTGTGTAGTGTGGCAATAATATGTAAATAAAACGAGTTCACAGTGCATGAACAGCCATGCCTCCTTTCCGCTTCTCCTATTAGCCCTGTCAGCGTGATGAGTCAAAGGTTAACCACTCCTAATGGGTGGACATTATGTTAATTAGACGATCTATTAGCATCCTGTCAGATTAAGCTCAGCAGACAGGATCCCCGGTCACAGGGTGAGAGACTGAGAAAATCTGAGCGGGGGTTTTAGCCCCTGGAGAAGTTTCACTCTGAATGGCTCCGCACTGTGTGGCGGCCGCCTTCAAGCTGGAGAAAACAACCTGTAGGAGCGATCACACCACATTCACATTGCCCAGTTACAGTGAATCAGGCCATGAAAACAAAAGTCACAAGTAGCTTGTTTTTTGGACAGAGTTTTGGTAACCTGTCATCCTGCCAGGTTAGAGATTTTGGCAGTAGGGGGGAGTCAAAACAAACCTGATTCCAGTCCCTGGAACTTTAATTAAGCATGATGGACTTGTCTACACTCTCTGCCAAAATTTAATACCAGTTAAGAACACAAAGAAATGGCTGAATATGAGCATCAGTCCAGACTGCAGTTTGCCCTCAGTTCATTTTGATACGCTCAGCTTTCCAAGCATGAGTAACTGCTGGCTGTCAGACGTCAACATCCGTCTCCTTCTACCCATAAAACCTTGCATGTTGGGGTTGTTTCCTGTAGTTGGTTCAGATTACGTTCTCACTCCTTGCTGAACTGCACCAGAAGTCGCTTGGAAGAGGACTGAGACCCATATTTCCACCCTAACCCCGAGTTCGAATGGCATTGTTCTGACCAGCCCAAACAAACCAAACTGAAGGTTTAAACACTGTAGAGCTTCAGAGTGTGAGTCAGTGGCTGCTGAGGCACGATGTATGCAATTATGAGCTATTATTGGCGTTTTAAAATGTGGAAATGTAAATGTCAGGAATAAAGAAATCAGAGATGGCACATCTGAAGAAAAGCCATTTTGCTTTAGTCTTGAGATAAAGAGGACAGCGAGAGAGACAGCAAAAAGGACACAGGAGAAACACACCTGGTTGCTATGGTGCCTCTGACTGGATTGAAATTGTACAGCCTTTCACCATTTCAAGGCAGAAGTAGAAGTCATCATTGAATTGAATGAGGCCTACTATTCTTTGAATTTAGCCAGAAAAAGAGCTTATTCTAAGGCTTATTCCCGAGGTACGGCTCGATTTGTTTAGAGTCTAATTTTAACCCAAATAGACGTGTGTGTACTGTTGGCGCCTAATCTACAAGCTGAATAAATTTCTTACCTCATAAAACCTCCGCAAATTCCATTTTCACTATTGTCTTTGCTGTTGGATTGTTTACACCCATTTCACAGCTTAGCCTTACACTCTATATTTTATTATGCTATCTGTTGCTGTGATTTTATGATTATATCCCAAGTGTGTTGCACCCAGAGGCCCCAGTTATCTAATGTGCTCCACTAGAATTAATATGCTACTGGGTTCAATTCTCTGTTCAAGGTGTGCTGATATTGTGTGTTGTCTGTCTCTGTTTCTCTCTCCATCACCTTGATGGTACTCTTGATGGTACCCTTGATGGTAGTAATTTTGGCCTCTCTACTGGAACGAGGAATCCCCATGCACTGTCCGGCATAGAAAAGCTCCTGTCAATGCCATTGGATAAAATCTCCCAAAAGTGTGGCTTTGGTGAGAAAAGGTGTTGTGAGGTAATGGACCCAGTTCAAACTGAAGGTGTGGTTGTCATCGTTGTGAATGGATTACCCCTTCAATCTCTCTGACCTTCAATGTCTCCATGTCTGCCTGTCTTAAGTCAAGCCCGGGTGACCTTTGGTTTTTTTACACAGGACTCATGGCCGACCGACGTAACTCTTATCTTTCTCCGGGGCGGATAATGCCCTTCTTCCCCCCACTCATCTTGATGTGGAAAAGTCAGCTTTCCTCATATCGCTGGATTCAGTGAGAAAGATTGTGATGATTTTGAGCGGTTGTGCGTGTGAGTGTGAGAGAGAGGGAGAGAAAATAAATTGGTTAAACTGCAGCAGTCCAATAAAGAATGTACATGTGACTTGGCTCTTGGAGGCAGCTTTTGTCTTCTGGTCACAACAGGAAAAATGAAAGGATCATACTGCAAATACGCTTCAAACAGGGCGACAATAACACTCAGTGACCTGCAGAGTGGCATTCTTCTTGTTCCTGGTCTACGTCAATGACAGAGCTGCTGCCTCCTCATCAGTGTTTCCTTTTATTTTCGCTGATGATACAAGCTTGATCTCACAAAAAACTTCTCAGCATTTACAGCTGGAGTGAAGGTTTAGAGAAAATCTCCAGATGGTTCCAATTAAACAAACAACAAAAAAACACTTAATATAACCATCATTGTCACAGCAACAAACGAGCAAAACTGCAAAAACAATGGGAAAATGAGTTTTAGAAAACATTCCACTGAGTGATGACTGATGAAACTTATGAACATATTCACCTTGTTTGTCTTGTGGTAGCATCAGCAGTTTGGTTCATCAGACATATCTTTAATTAAAATGTATTTACCAATATGTCACATACAGCAGTGCTGCTTGGGCTTCTGCATTTGGTAGAAATCTCCTCAAGATCCATATATTACAGAAGAATATTGTTTGGTTGCTCTGAACATTGAGCATTGACTGAGTTCTGTCACTGTCAGTTCGTGATTACATGTAAAGGATCCTGACATTGGAAATAGGCTTGGGCAGATATTCGATAATATTGAATATCGCAATATTTCGTGAAAAACGCAAATTTTCCACAATATTGAATATGCCCCCCCACAACTGTTCCCCACCCGGCTGCGGCACCATGTGTTGCTTAGATCACAATTGTGCAAGCTTTTAAACTTACAAACCTATAATCTACTAATGGTAGGTTAGTAGTAGTAAAAAGAATGGCCATTGTTTTCTCCAATGCTTGAATAGTATGATAAATTTGCAATTTGATTAATTTAGAATAGCAAACAAAAACAAACAAAACAAAAAAAAAAGCTGAAAAAAAACAAAAAAAACAAAGGAAAAGTCCAACCCCCCCACGTGAACGCTGATATTATCGTATATCGTGATATTTTGGCGTGACAGTATCGCGATATTACATTTTGGATATCACCCAAGCCTAATTGGAAAAGTTACATTTACATCCTCATTTCTCAACTGTTTCAAATATAGGCAACGCCCCTTGAATGGCAGGTGGGTTGCTGGTTTGATTCATGTCACCTGATCTCTCGCTCACATTAGATCAACATCAAATCAAGCTTTAGCAGCAGCATCATCTTCATTTTGGTATCTCCCAAGTTTACAACCAGGTTTGTTTGGTGCAAGGATGAAAGATGACACATTTTCTTCTAATGTGATGACTAAATCTAGTTTTAAAACTAGTAAGTGGACAGATGTTCTGCTGCTCAGCTTTCATTTTTTTTCCCTGCAGTAACACAACACACACATTTTCTCTCCTCATTTTTCTGTTTTTCTCTCTTTGAACACACACACACACACACACGCTGAGTAACACAACATTCTCTTCTTCTTTCGCTTTGAACACACACTCTCTCTCTCTCTCTCTCTCTCTCACACACACACACACACACACACACACATACATACACACATTCATGGCCACACTATCACTTTTCTCACTATTTTATTCTTTTACTTATTTTAGCATTTTGTTGTTTTTGTTCCCTTTTATTTCTTGTCACTGTCATTTTGATTTTTTTGTCTCTTTCTCTTTGAGAGTGAGACATTTTTATGAGCCCCCTTTTTTTTTTAATTTGTTTTGGTCTCAACTTCACAGTTAGTTGTATCAACAGACTAATCAAAGGCTTTGTAGATGTCTTCCTTTTCTCCAGTGGTTAGCGATCACTTCAAGGGAAGGCTGTGCATTTTTAGAAGGCTTTGGTATTGATCAGTCAATCAAATTCCCTTTTTTGGACATTCAGTGTTTTTTTTTTCCCAGAAATTGGTGCCAGCCTCTTATTAACATTTATTAGCAATGCTAGTGCAAGTCAATGGGGAATGAAACAGTTTCTCTCAACATCACATTTAAGCTATTCCATTTACTTCCATAGCTTGAAAAGTAAGATAGTAATAGTAATTATAAGCAAGGACTTGTATGCAATTTTGGGAGTGATGGTTTCATTACAAACTGCAGTCGTACTTGCCAGCTCCCAAAGGTAATCTTGTTATATGTAATCCTTCCTCCCCCTGCGAGTTGCCATAAATAAGAATGTGTTCATAGTCACCTTGCACGGTTAAATAAGGCTAAAAAAAAAGCAAAGGTAAACTAATCAAAATGCAAAGGCCAAAAAAGAAGCAGGCTCATCGGAAGGGGAGCAATACAATTGAGCGTTCCTCTACTCCCACCATTGTTAATTTGTATGATTTACTGTTCGTGTCCAGAAACGGCCAATTGTTAAAGTCCTTTATCTACAGAGCCACATGCATCCCCGTTGGCCTAATCAATCCAGAATCTTCTTTCCTGTGTCTCCCCTACTCTGTATCCGTCACAGCCTTCCCACACCAGTAAATAGAAAAAAAAAAAACTGTGGAATGGATCGCCAACTTCCCTGCGATTAAAAGAAAGATCTATTTCACTCTATTGCCGGACCATATGCTTGCACTTTCTAGCATTTTATATAGAGGCTATCATGTGATCATACTCTTTACTTACGGGCATTTCTACAGTGATTTTTATGCATTTTCCTAGATTTTTCTATCATGCATTTGGTAAAGCACAGAAGAAAACAGCAAAAATGTGACTTTGAGAGGGAGGAAGGGAGAGCGAAGGGGGGTTAAAGAGAGTTGTGTACGACCCCGACCGTTTTCCCCGGCTATTAAACCCCATGCAGCACTCTCGACATTGATTTACAACAGCCATCAATCAGCCCTCCCCAAGTTGGAGAAACTTTCACTCATGACTGAGATAAAATGTTATTATTGAGGTATAGGCCTGGGGCCCACGGAGCTCCTGGGACTTGGCTGCAGAGGTACGATCAGCCCCCGGACCGCTCCCCTTCTTTCCCCTCAACCCAGAGCCCCAGTCCCTAAACAGGAGTGGCAACAGGAGGGGGATGAAATACTGTACCGAGGGAGCTGCCCCCTTCGCAACCTGCTTCTTAAGCCATCGATCTCACTCAGCGGCCTCAGCACTGGCCCATGGATCTCGCTGATTGAATTCCCCCTGTCCCTAACAGATCCGGGGGTGTTAGCTAGCTTGCTAGCAACAGGCAAGCCATTCTTCAAGTGGGCGAAGGCTGATATGTATTTTGGACTATCATTCATGCTCTTTTTTTTTTTTCTGTGGATGAGTATGTAACTCAGTGTGGATGAGTGACCGAAAGTGATGAGAATGCATTAGACATAAGATAAAGCATTTCTGTTTACTCTAGTCCTGCAATGCTGATTTCTGCACAAATATAAAAAAAACATTCTTTTAACTTTTTCTCGTCCTTGCACACTTGATGATGATTGGTGCGTCTTTCATTCAAACCGGCCACTCTCTGCTATACGTTCCCCTCGCTTTGTGTGTACGTACTGTATGCGTGTGCTTGTATATGTGTTTGACAGGCAATGCCAGCCCACGTGATTTATCCCGCAGTAAAACACTTGTTATGCAAAGCACTTATTAAAGCGTCAGTGGGGAGGATCGATAAACCATTCTTTACGACCACTGCTTAAGAAAATCTGGTCACGAAGAGACAATGTGCAGTGGCTTGCTGTGATTTATGGCCTTCCGGGGTCAAAATTAATTTACTGATGTGAATGTGAGAAACGCCATGCCAATAAAATGGCAGGGAGAAACTATTATGAATCAGCTTGCCTGGCTGTCTGTAACCATAAATACTAAAAACATCATTAGAGGCTTAGGAGGGAAACATCAATTATAACGATTATTGGCAATGGAGATCTACAGGACTAAGGGGGTACAAGCAAAAGAACTCAAGGGACCCTCTAATGACTGCCAGCATAGTGTATTTGTGAATGATGTTTGTGCACTAAGTACATAATTGTGTGTGTGTGTGTGTGTGTGTGTGTGTGTGTGTGTGTGTGTGTATGGGAGAAAGTGAAGAGGGTGATGCAGAGGGAAATTATTCCAACATGCCATCCCAACAACAATCTATCATCTATCTGCAACACTGACTAAGCACATTCTGATGCTTCAGTATACTGTGGCATTTTTAAGAGAGACCTGTGGTCCAGTGTGCTACTTACCTGGTACTCACCATTACAGTGCATCAGATCAAGTGTATTGGTAAATGACAGTGTACTCCTTACCCGGCCTTGAAATATTTCCCTATTCCCTACTGAGAAACTGTTTATAGTGGAATCAAAGTCTGAATCAACAGGCAATTTGTGCGTTCACACAATCAACAAGTCACTGGAAGTCCATTACTGTAATTTACTATAGAGCGGAGCGAGCAGGGAAATTGGTCGCTTTGCTTTCCTACAGTTTCATGACCAATAGTTATCCCTGACACAGGAGTAAAGGTCTCAAAAACGATGCTTAGAGAGCGGTTGCATCCAATGGTAAACTCTGAAGTCATTTTAGATGGAATCACAGCCTCTCGCATCGCCCAATCCTGTCAAAATCAGGATACATTTTTGTAAATGAGAGTAACTGAGACATAAATGGATGAAGTTTGGGCTGTCTGTCATGAGAACAGTAACTACTTTACCACCGCTAGCTGCACTGTAACAATTTAGCATATGTAGTGTGTTTGCAGTTATGACTTACAGTAAGTTTAGCCCTTGGGCTGTCACTCAGTATCAGGTGTAACACAGTTTAGGCTGAAGATTAATGATAATCTTTCAATGTTGACGATCATCTTCCTTTGCTTAGGCCATCGGAAATATGAGTCTAGATAGATAGATAGATAGACTAATTGCTTGCTTGACTGATTGGCAAGTTAATTGGTTGAATGTCTGATTGGATGATTGATTAATTGATCTTTGAAGAGAATTGGTAGCCCACCCTCTTCAACTGTATGCTGTTTTTGTGATAGTTCCAGTGAAGAGAGGCAGGGAAGCGGGCAAAGAGAACAGACGCGGCTCCACAGCAAGAGTTGGGAATCAAATCAAAGAGTCTTAAACTCATTATCTGCTGAGTTCCTTTGGTTGCACTGGGAGACACCTCACTTACGATTCACATCCATATCATAAATATGCTAAGGCTATAATTTCAGCATGTTTCAACAAGTGTATTCTAATAGAAACCTGTCTTGGGGCTGTAATGAGAAAAGGGCTTGATGAAAAGCATTTTTCATCTCTCATTTCATCTCTAATGAAAGTAAACTGAAAATACCTCAAAAAATGCTGCAGGCCAACGAAGGTTACATCTGTTTAGCAAAAGGCTGAACCTATGTGGGTTGATCAAATTTACTTCCTAACTTTTTTAACAGTTGTGAATCCCTCGGTTGAAATGATGTGTACGGATGCAAATCTGACATTCACTTAAGTACTGCATAAATGTGTACCTGTATAATATAATTAATTGATAAGGTTCTGTATCTGAAGCATGTTGGCATGACAATAGGATAATTGTAAGATTCACCACAAGGTTGTCTATAATTGCATGATTTTGTCTCTAGGAAATACACATTGTGCACAGGCTGCACTGAAACTCAGTTGCGTTGCGTTATTTCTTTTTGTTACAATACTGAAAACTAATGTTCAGTGTGAAGTATTTAAGACTAATAAGTTCATTAGTGGCATAGGTTACATTAGAAGTGCCATGTGGTAGGAGTATGTAATTATGAGTCTTGGTAGTGACTGACAGAAGGGAAAGATGCATTGTGCTCAAATTATATGTTAAGCAATTCAAAAGGGCATTTAGGTGGATAAAAGTTTTAGTCACACCAGTGTAGCTGTGAAATGCAAATGCTTTTAACTTCACAGTAGGGGAGAGTCACAGTGCAGGAAAGAAAGAAGGGGGGGGGGAGAGAGAGTTTCAAAAGCACATTATGTCTGTAAAGCTCAAAACTGTTGGATTGCAATGTTAAAACTCATGTAGGAGATACGTGCTCAGTGCCTCGCCGGCTTGAAGGTCATTACAACACTGCAGAAAACCAATAAGCTGCGAGCCTTAACTAAGACTGATAGCTTTGGGGGAGCACGGGGGAAGAGTTGTGAGGCGTTTTCTTTTTTTTAAGGATTAGGCCGAACAAAGTCCCTTGCACACGCACATACAAACACACACTCCCCCTCATACCTACAGCCCATTGTATTACTTGTGTCATTGCTGATTGCCGAGACCCCTCACCTCTGTCTCAGCTAAAGCCACAGTAGAAAAAAAGCGAAGAATGTTTCCACCAATGACAAATGTTCCTCCAAGTGGGGGTCATCCCATCCAACAATGAACACAGCCATGGCCACAAAAAACCTCCTGCTGCCCATTTGTAGGACACTAGCTTCCATTACCTTTTTTCACTCCCTGAGTTTATTTATTTGAGAAGTTTATTTATTTATTTATCCATTTGCTAGCGTGTGGGCCAAAAGGTTGATGAAACAGCAAGCAGTCTGCCATTTATGTAGGGAATAATCATATGGAAATAGTATTCACAGGCCACTGTGCGGCTCCCAAGCAGCCGGTATTGAATTGACAGCACCGAAATGACTGGCAGCCATTGGAGTGGAATAGATTGTCCTGAATGATTTGCTTTCCTTCCAAGCCAGGCGTGTCACCAGCCGGGCCGGGCCTTATCTGCGTGCGGTTAGCCTTCTGTACCTGCCGCTTGGAGCAAGCGCCTTTCACACGCCAGCCTTGACAGGAATCAGTCAATCTGAATAGGGAGATGTCATTTTCTGATCGGGTTTTCTTTATAGCATGGCAGTTTAATCAGACTGTGGTTGTTAAGGAGGGGCTTTGGACTAGCCTCAGAAACTTTAGACATTGTTTCAATTCGGGTGAAATTCTTTAAAGAAGTACCATTTTTGATTATCACTTTTCTTAACAAAGTTACAAAGTGCTGTAAAACAAAAGAAACAAAACAAACATTAACAAACACCCAGCCACAAGGGAGGACTAGTGCTACTGACTCCATTAACAGCCAGAGCTTGTTAAAGCCTAAACAGCAAAGCTCTGACACCATGCTGGACTCCCAGCAAACAAATCATCAATACCAATAGAGCTCAATGAGAGCAAAAACAAGTCCTTAATTAAATTCAGGTTCACAAAAATGGGCTTTTAGGTGCGCAACTTGAAGAAATCTAGACAATTACAGTGGCAGTGAATCAATACCTCAGTTGTAAAACCTGCTAATATAATGCATTCATAAACTTTTTCAATTACAATCACACTTTTGCCATTTATCTGCACACAATAAAGTTAGTAAAGTAGATCTCATAATTGTAAGCAAAAGTAAAAAGCATAAGGGACATTACTGTGAACTAGAGAGGTGAGCCATAGAGGGGAAAATCATCAATGATAAAATATATTTATCATCAATGGTCATCTTCATTAATTTACTGTAAATTTGCCTCAGTTGACTTGTCATCTTATTAATGTGTGATGTTGTCTGACTGGTTTAGCATGGCAGTGGCTAACTTACTGCACATGGAGTGGACTGCATTAATGGTGCTAAACTGGTATAAAATCAAATGTTTCCGTTTGCTGCAGGGTTCCACATTTTTGGCAGTAGCAAGCAGCCAGTTTGTTTAATTTTTACACTTGCTCAGTGTATGTCTGTCCATCCAATAAGTTCAAAAGAAAATCTGAAGTATTGTTTATGTGGAGAACTTAAGCGGGAGAGTTAGGACTTTCAGTCAATTAGGAAAACGCTACATGATAAAAGGCTGAGGCAGACAGAGGTACTTGCAGTTAATTGATTGGTAACTGAACAATGCTAATGCACAATGATGTACAAGCTCACATTTAATTACAAGCAGGGTGGGGGTGTGGGTGCTTAGGGAGGTTCAGTGAGAAACATTCCTTATTAGTAGCACCTTACAGGTTGCCTGGGAAAATGACTTTTTCCTAAATGCTTGTTAACTTTTAATTTGCCCCAAGAGAAGCGGCAATCTGCATAAACCTGCAGATGAATAATTAAAGGGCCGGTAATAGGAGTGTCAGCAGTGGCTCATCATAAACAGCGCATGTTTACTTTTCACTAAGATAGTGTGTGTGTGTGTGTGTGTGTGTGTGTTGTGGAGTGTCCGTAGCCAATGTTGACCCAATATGAACGGCTACATTCTCAGTAAGAGTCAAGATTCAATTTGGGTTTCAAACACATATTGTAGGAGCTGGTTTTGCTGTGAATTTTTCCCATTCAATGTGCTATTACCTAAAATAAGCCAAATCAGACACTCACACTGATTGAGCCAGCGTAATCAGAAATCATGACCAAGGTATTTGTAACTTAAACTAAAACTTGACTGCATATTTGCCCATTAAGCTGCATCACTCTATGAGCTAAATGTAACTACGCGTAGGTAGTCATTGAGTTCAAGCCACTGTGTGATCTAAACCATAGAAAATTATTTAACAATTGACAGTTAATTTTAGCAAGCTATGACGACACAGCCTGCTTGCATCGCTGTTTAAGTGTAGCTCAGTTGGCTATTTGTTGCGAAGCTGGAGACCTGAGTCAGACAATGTAGGTTTGTTAATTGCATTGTCCAGTTTTCCCTTTTCTTCCTTACTGTACAGCCAAACATCCTCTAAATAATTACATTCTATGCAAGATTATGAATGGCAAATGGAGACACAGGTTCAAAATACGACAACAAGGAGGTAATTATAGCAAACACTGATTATTGTGCGCAAATTTACCACCGTCCAAACTTCCATTGTTTACTTCTTTGGCAGATTCGGTAATTTAGCAAGCACCAAGCTGGTCGCAGTTTATCATGGATTAAGTACTTGTTTGCCTTAAGGGGGCGATTGTGACTCGGTGGTAAATAACATATAGTTTGGTGGGTGAGGAACTCTTTAAGAGGTACTTGGTGCGTACAGTATACTGTAGCTTTTCAAAAGCCATAATCAAGCCTTTCAAAGTAAATAACATTGTTCAGCGCCTTGCAGGATGCCAATTTGATTATATATCACTCTAGGCAGTTATTGTTACATTTAAATATGTGCATAAACTATAAACGTATAGAGACTATAAACATTTTTTTGTATTCTGCCAAAGATTGTGTTGACTCTTGCTTAACTTTACTCTGTATCTTTCCTTAACTTCTGACTGACTTAATATTGTAGGTCTGATGGGCCTGAAGCCATGGGTCTGTGTTCTCAGTGTTCTATTCACTTTGATATGCCATGAACAATTTGGCATTAACCCCACTGTGAACTGTGGGGAATGAATATGGATTTTATCTGAAAAACGTGTTGAGGTGCACATAGCACACAAGTGCAGAGAGCAGGTAACTACTGAGAGCGCTAGAGACAGAAGCAGCTGCAGTGAGGTCTATCACAAGGAGGCTTCCAACAAAAACCTGTTTCAAGGACATCTGACTGAGTTGAACTTCTTTTTCTTGACTGTAGGGAGCAAGCTTGTTGTCTTAATTAACTGGTTTACTGTAATAACAGCATATTGACATGTTACATCTATCAATCTGTGGTTCCAAAATCCAAAGTGCAGTTTACTGAACAGACACCAAAACTAATTATTAATAATCTGGTAGCTATATTGCAATAAGGTCAGTCTATCAGCAGTATCAGTGAATTGGTGCAGTAAGTCAATTTTAAGTTAATCATTGTTATAGTCTTGCTAATGGTTTTCTAATGGAAGTGACTGTATAATCAGTAAACATTAGCATTTACATGATCTGCTGAAATGAATTTAATCTTTTATGCCCTGGCTGTATCATTTCCACTTATGACTTCTAAAATAGCCATATTGAATGCATTGCATTTAGCAATCTCTGTTATTATTGCTAATACGTTTTCAATGTCCCTTGCTGTTTTTCAATCTAATAGGATTTTTTCACCCCTGTGGTAAGGGTTGGGAGTCAATCTCTAAGATTTTATGGCAAATATGAAGCTCTGCAAAAAGCATAAAATGTTTCTGATTGCCTTCAAAAACCATCGCCACTGTGATGAAATTCTTTGTCTCCTCATGTGTGACATTGCAGTCTATCCGAAGGGCACCAATATAATCTTTTCCCTTACATCACTGTGCTTTTCTCTAACCTTCAACATGAAAATGGCTTTTGTTCCTGCCACTGGAAAACCTTGATTTGTTTCCTATCAGATAAAAAATGATAATGGAATAGAGGGACGGCGATGACATGGAAATGTGTATTGACGGGTGAATGAAGAGTCTTACGGGCCCATAAAGCATGCATTTCATTTTGATGGTATTTGAATGTTCATGTATTCTCACTGAAAGGAGGTGAGAGGTGCCTTTGAAAGATCAAATCTAAGTCACATTCACCTGTTCGGGTCATCCATTGTATCTCTTAAATCACGTAGGGTATTAAAGGGTTCCCTCTCTAAAAGCATTGTGTGTGTGTTTCTTTTTTTAGGGTTGGGGTATGCACATGTGTGTATTGTTCATCGCATGCACAAATAATAGGGAAAAAGCAACAGAGGAAAGCTGTGGAGGGTGGCTGATGAAAGCGAGACCAAGCATTAATAGCCTTCCATTGGCAATTCCATTAATTCTGAGACTGCGCAAAACCAATATTCATCATTCGCTTTGAAAAAACTGAGGAGATAATGGTCCCTTTACTGTACTGTATGTGAAGTGCAAAAGCAGGGGCTCAGCAGCTAAGAATATCTGCTATCAGTGCTAGTTTCTAAAAAAAATATAATGTAATGCAATGAATCTATGATAAGAAACCGGTGGCAGCAATTTCAAACACTATTTTGGTTAGACAAGTAGGTAGGGACACTTAACAGTTAGATAATAAACAAGGTGGATCAGCTGTATTCATGGTGAACAGACCCAGGGTTACATAGGACAACTTGCACAGGTGGGTGGAGGATAGATGGAATCATTCAGCGGTGGCTTGTGGGTAGAGATTATTCTCTCTCCTTCTCCTTCTCCCTCTCTCCCTCTCTCTCTCTCTCTCTCTCTCTCTCTATCCCTGCCGGGAGCGAGCTAGGGTCGCAAATGACTGTGGTTGCCAGACGCTCATATTTTACCTTCTCATTAGCAGTAAAGGAGGACGAGGTAATTACTGTGTTGGAGTGGCAGCTAGGCTCTGAGGTAAAGGAAGCTCCAAATGATGAGATGTGTATTTTGCCATGGCTACAACACCAGCCTGGGCGACACGCCGGCAGAAAGTAATATAACTGCTAAACTCTCCAAGAAAATGTGCATACGAGAGTGTGTGTGTGTGAGAGAGAGAGATAGAGAGATAGAGAGAGAGAGAGAGAGAGCGCGTGATGTGGCCTCTTCTTAAAATTATAAATAATACAAAAGGTCTTTTGTGTAAACATCCAAGATTTTGAACACTCAACCAATTATTTAAACACAGAGATACAAAGACGTAGATGTGGATGCCTGGGGGAGGGGGGGGGGTCTAAGAAAAACTACCACATGCATCAAAGACAAGAGGCAGCAAGCAGTGATCAAGTCAAAACCTTCAGTTTACTGCAACATCGTGCGCAGCCCTTTCAGCTGTCGCTTGGAGATACGCGGAAAATCGAAAGCAGCTATTCGTGACGTTAACCTATAAGATAAATCTCGGACTATCTGACACCTAATTCAGGTGCTTAAGCCAGGAATTGTTTACTCTTCATGTACTTATCTGACAGTCAAAAGTCTACAATAAGACTAACAACAGCCACAAAACGCTCCCTGGAGCATGCTGATGTGACGTGTCAGAGATACTAAAATGGCTAAGTGACATTCAGTAGAACTCAACGCAATTCATGCCCCCGGGTCCCAGTACAGTAGGGCTCATGGTCTGTCGAAAAACAAGAGTCTGGTCACCTCCTAACTGCATGAAATGAACTCCCATAACTTTTACTTCTTGGAAAACACAGTATCTTTCATGGTGATCTCATGCTGCACCAGTAGGCGTAAATATAAATTTCTAACCAATAAAACCATCCGATTTTTGAACAATCCCGCCCCTCTGCATCCCTCCCATCAAATAAAATCGCCTTTCTCGTCCTGACTCATATTCCATTGGTCTAGACTTTTGAATGATCCCTCACTGTGTTATGTCCCGCCCCAACATCCTGTTTCACCAGGAAATACATCAAATCAAGGAAGTAAAGATGTCATTTCATGGGGTCTTTAAAGCCAAATTAGGCTAAATTTATCATGTCTCATCATGTCTTATCATGCTTATCGTCAGTGTTGGGCAGTAGCATCGCTACAAGTAGCGGCGCTACTAGTTTAACTACATTTCTCAGTAGCGTGGTGGTAGCGTCACTATTTTCTGAATCAAATCGCGTTTCAGTAGTGGAACTGTTTTATTGATCAAGTAGTGCGGTAGCGTCCACAAAAGCTACATTCTCCCAAGCACTTCTAAAGCTCAAGCGCAGCGGAGCATTCTGCTGTGGTCTGGAGTGAAACTGCTGAGGATAGGCACATGACGCCAGCACCATGCACAGAGGAATTGTGTATGTGTAGCTGACAGAAGCACTTCCGTATGACGGTGACATCACAGACCAATCCTTGGGCTGATGCCTACGACGTCTCTGATGCAGGGGAATACAGTTAACACGCGAGAGTTAAGAGTTTGTTAAAGTAAGTCTCCACAGCTTTATCCTGCAAATGTGCCCAAGTCTCAACTAGATTGAGCATACACATGCAAACACAGGTGTGTACACACACACACACACACACACACACTCAAACAAGTAGCTTCGATGTAGCAAACTACTTTTGCCATGTTGCTCGTAGCTTAGCTAGCTACATTTCTCTGGGGGATAGCTTCAATGTAGTGGAGCTTCATTTAGTCTAGAGTAACTGGTAGCTTAATTCACTACATTTTCCAAGTAGCTTGCCCAACACTGCTTATCGCTCACAAACAGGGGATGTAAGTTCACCGTATTTGCCCAATTGAAATTCAGGTATGGACACTTCTCTGCCCATAGGGAGTGACAAATTCAAATTTAAGTCTCCTAAACAGCAGCAAATCTACGTGGTCTCAGTTTGGGGGGATTCAGCAACACTTTCTGATTTAGGCTGATGAGACAGGTGTATTTTTACATTAAACTCTTAAAATGCTGTTCTAATCAACTGGTATGTCTATATGAATGAGGACACAGGGAGCGTTCAGCACCACGGACAGAGACCAACGTGACCTCTGTCCGTGGTGCTGAACGCTCCCAAAGGCGCCTCCTCCCGTGTCTCCACCGCAACACTTTACTCCTCTCAAGAGTACATTTATCATTGCTCAAAAAAAGCCTCTCCCTTATTCACAGTCATGTCACAGTTACATCAAAACTTGTTTATTTCATTTTTCATCCAGCCCCTGACAAGAAAAAAACATTTCCTGGTCAGCTTGTCTGCGGTTTCCTGAACAGCAAATTAGTTCTGAAGCAGCTCAACACAAAGAGGCGAGCCTGTGCGAGACAGTTATCATAAAGGCTGGAGCCAGTGACTCACCTGCTGTTGCCTATCAATTCAACTGTTGCCTGAACAAATAGAAAAGTTTGGGGTGTGAAGAAATGAATTGTGATAAAATGCAATAATAATGTAAATTTAATAATATTTTGCAAGCGGCTGAAAATGCGATTTAATAGTGATTAAGGTGTGACATGAGGCTGGAAAATAGTAGAACATATTAAGGTGCTGATCTGACCTTTACCATTCCATAGAGTAATTAAGTTGTAGCCTATAATGAAGCTACAGTGGTCTTCACTACGCATGTGCACACACATACACGTACACACACACTGTTCACTAGTACAGCATGAATGTCCAGGGCACAAGGATAACATATTTCAATGCTGAGATTCAGTCATATTGTCCTTTAAATTCATAGCAGTTTGATATCCAGAGGGATAAGAGCACAGAGCCCAAATATCAAACATCCGTTACAGCTTACTTAAAGAAAGATCAAAACAGCAATTTCTCAGAATGTGTTTTCTCGCGCCACACTTGACACACACACTGCACACACACACACATACACACACACACAGACGCATACACACAGAGAATAGCATATTTATGGCCATCAATTTAGGTCTGTCTGGTTCAGATACGATTTAGCCATGACAACACCAAACAGATTTTTCAGAACTGGAGTACATCTAATGATAAATTTGAAATGATGTATTTTTGTGAAAAGTAAAAAGGCCTAAAGAATTTGCACTTTACTTTCTAAGTTAAAATAAACAATGATGATGTTTGGTTTAAGTTTTTAAGCACACCAGAAAAAAGTAGTATGATTAAATGATGATTAAATAATAGGAAGATGACAGGTTGGAGCAAAGCATGACAAAACATTTAAATGATGAAAAGTTTAATAAACTTAATTGGTGAAATAGATTCTCAATAAAAACATGAAAAACTTGGTTCATAACTTCACACTACCTAATGCAGGTTTTGCTCATTTTATTCGTCTTATTAAAAAAATCGCACTCACATCGCATTGAACATTCTTCAAAACAAGTACCAGGCTATTCCACATTCAATCCACATAGGCTTTCATGAACAGCTTTAACTCAAGTATAATATTTCATCATATGAAATCGAGCTCCTGTCTTAGTTATGGGACAGACCTCCATGCTCTGGACACCTTTCTTTTCATCCCTAACTTTCCAGTCTCACTGTTCAACATCGCCTGATTCAGTGTAACTAAGCTTCTTCCTTTTTCATATGCCACATCTATATGTCTTCCCATGGCCTGATTCCAATACTTAAGTCCCTTAACTATTGGATTTCAATAGGTCTTAGACTGGTGCTGACTATATATGGTGGCACCTTAATTTGTGCTTGCATTTCCCAATCAATTCAATTTAATTCAAAGATGCTTTATTGGCATTAAACACAAAAGCACTTGTCATTGCCAAACCCCCCAAAAATACATAATTTATATCCAGATTCAGATAGCAACCAATGACAATGTGACAAAACAACAACAAATTCTTCAATAATATCATAATAGTCAATCATCATCACCATCAGCACCAATCAACAGACAGATTTATCAAAGGACATACAATATCTTTTTTTCATTGCTAATGGCCCTCCTGTCTGGAGGTGTGACTTGTTAATACATATTTCACTGCAACTTGTGGCACACTTTTTTCTCTCCTAGAATACATACAGAATTTTTCATTTGGTGAAAGGTTTTCAAAATTGCTACATATTATTAGGAATTTATTTCTTCATAGCGATTCAGAAGTGAGTAAAGCCCAAGTGACTGTGATCAAGCAAGCATGATGGTGGATTATTGAAGAGGATTTTCATCTTGTTTAACAAATGCATTTTGATGAATGCTCACCTTGGATTATGGCACAAAGAATTGCAGCACCAAAGCAGGTAAATAAATTGAAATTCTAAAATATTATTGACTTCCACCATATTTTAGCCTGACAGCGTGGACATGTTATGCTTCATCACCACAGTCTAACAACAAATAATGATGCAAATTTGGAAATATAAACTGTAGGCATTTGGCTTAACACAATTTTCCTGCCAGTGAAGATGATTAATTCTGCAGTTGTAACGTCATTGCAGAAACATGGCCTCTTCTTTAAAGGGTACATATCACTTCTATTATGAAAAGACTTAAATTGGATAATAACTTGTTGATTAGATGGCACTCAGTGAGCGCACACCTCCGCCAACGCTATGCAATTGTCACTATATGCCAGTTCCACATGTCGGATTTTAATCATTTCTTCCATGTCACATTACCAACTTACGCCCACAGTCACGCCCTCCTTTGGCCAATCAGTGTGAAAAGGCATGTAACTTCTGAATGTATTCACACAACACCATGAAAGTTTGTTGCGTGAACACATTCAGAAGTTATATGCCTTTTTATGAGAAGCCACGCCCACTGCCACGCCCCCTTTTGGCCAATCAGTGCACGTTATCCTGCTAACAGACAGATAGACGGAACGGGGCAAAAACATAACCCCCGTCCAACTCAAGAGATCTTTCTAAAATTGTATAATTTAGTTACTTAATCTATTGAAGTTGAGTGAGCACTACATAGGACATGGCAAAAGTGCACACAGCTAATGAAAGCACACTGTTGAAAATAGAAGAAATACATCTTACGGTCCACATCACTATGTTTTTATGATTATAGATGCTTGGTCATGTATAAAGCACATTTTAATATTGGATCTGCTGCATAATTTACTCGTAATCAGGAATGATTTACAGTCAGACAAAACACACCCTATGGTGATATTGACCCAAGTCCTGCTGACTCCCCACAGATGAATTTCAGCACAATGGACAGCGGCGCCTTTTCAATCAGTGTCCGGACAATATTGCTGATATTGATGTGTTTGAAACTAAATCCAAATGGGTTGGATTTAATTCAAAGCCACACACCCAAAAATGAAATTGGATTTCACTGCTTGTGAGAGAGAACTCCCCTGCACTGCACTTCCATTGTCAAGTCTGCAGCAGAATTGCTCTCTCAACATTTGACTTCCTGACACACTAACTAAGAAACCGACAGCGTTACATCAGAGGAAAGCCATTACTCGTCGATCATAGGAGAGTGTTATGTGTGGCAATGACTTGTGTCATGTCCCATTAATAATGGTAATGATAGCATTAGGGGGGCGCTGTGGGATGTAATTCAGAGATCTGCCGAGTGCGGGTGACAAGGTCATTCCAAATGACAGTAAGCAGGCTTGACACTCCCTCACAAGGAGAAATGTGCTCTTCTCCTTTTAGATCACAGAAAGTACCATGAAGCCCATGTGTAGCTGTATCTGTAGTAAACAGCAACTCACGACCCACCAACATGTGGAAAGTCTCTAACTGTATCAATGTTAATGTGGAAGCAGTGGTAGCCATCCATGGTTTGACATTTTTCACATTTTAGACATTTAGCTGGCTCATTATTTCAAAGAGAGAGCAGGCAGGAGTCTAGTGTCTTGCTTATGGACACTTCAACAGGAAACATTACTGTTGATGGACACATTGGCTGTTGCTGGGATTGAACCTTCGACTTTTCAGTTACAGGACGGTCTCTTTAACCATTAGGTTAACTGCCACTTAGCTCTGTTGCCTAGAGACTTGCCTTTGTTAGATTAGGGTCCAATGAGAACGACTTACAACTTCTGGAGACAAATATTCCATTCTTGCAACAACAAAAATGCCTTCATGTATGGTGTTTCTTTATAAATTTCGTTAATTTTGCAAAATATATACATATTCCATTCATTTATGCAAATCTCAATTATGATTTGCATAATTAGCTGTTCACAGAAAGAGCAATAAGGTTTCCGCTGAGCAAACAACCAACACCAATAAACAAGTCTGATGAAATGAAATATGCAATTTCTAACATATTGAAAATCTGCAAACACCTTTATGTTGTACTTTAACCATTATGGGTCACATGTCATGCATAATTTTCACAGCCAAGTAATGCGTATTTATTAAAATGTACCTCAAGGAGCATTTTTCTCCCAGGGAACAAGGGGATAGTTTGTACAGATAATGCACATTTTGGTGAGGAAAGCGGCTTAACATCCTATATATGGAATGTTCTTTCAGGTTGAATAGCAGCAGGGCAGCTGTTGATAAGAACATATTTCACTCCCTCTAGATCATCTTGGCAGCCAGATCTTAACTCTATGTATATAATTAAGCTGTGAACATCACACATTATTTAGCTGTCAGAGACGCTCCCAAAATTGAGGGAAGGAAATGCATGTACAATTAATCAAAACTATTGCCTTTCTCACCAGCTCTTTCTGTTTGTTTTGCTGGTGTTTTCAGACCACCCCCGCTTTTTCCCTAATTTCTGCTCCCTGAACTAAGTTTTAATTTCTACACTGAACACAACACAATGCCACAAACAGCAAATCATCAATAAGTCATCAGATGGTGATTGAGTGTGATCAGAAAAATAGTGCAGCTGCAAGGCTTTATGCTCACCAAATTGCCTTGCATTTCAAAAATAATATTAGTCATCGCAAGGGTGTCTGTGAGGAGAACACAACGCTGGATCAGCGCTAATTAAAAGATGTATAAACACAACGATAAAAAAGTGTTTTTGTTTTGCTACAAGTATAGCTGAATGACAAGCAATAGTAAGCTAAACTTTCTACTGGGGAACAAACATCTTTTACCCAGGCGACTGCGAATACAGATCTGCGTAGAGTAGCTTGCAGAGCAGTGTCTCTTCTGGGGAATAAGCCTCTTTTACTTTGTGTTTCTACTGGACAACAAAGCTCTTTTACTCAGTCTTTCTACTGGGGAAAATACATATTTTGTTTAGTGTTTCTACTGGGGAAGGTTTGCGCAGTGAAGAACACACTATATCACCAAAATGATCAAATTTGAACACCATGCTATTCACTAACCATGCGCAATAAGTGGAAAGAGTGAAATCACTGGTTAAAAAATAAAGCCTCTTTGTGCCTGTCATGGTCATGCAAATGTAAATTCTATGTAAATCTTATTCTTTTGCCCACATAATATTTATTTGTGGGAGAGGCCATGCAAATCAAGACTGTGCCCAATTCACTAACATTTCACAACACCAACTTATTGTAGCATATAATCCTTTGAAACTAGATGTAAAGAGTTCAGCCATTCAGAATGGCTGCTATCACTGCTGCAAGACTGATCCTCTTGTGTTTTACATCCATGGCCAGACGTGACTGACCGGTGGGGTCCGGCACCATGTCGTGCCTAGAGCGGATCAGATGAGAGAGCGCTCTAATTATAAAGGGCGCTTTAGGGTGCGAGGATGCCAGCCTTGGTGGATTAGTCTTAAAGCTGCAGCATGCAACAGGCGCTTGCGGTTGGTGATGAAGGCAGCCATTACCTCACGCAGTGCTGTTTTCGAGGACTCGTTTGCAACAGAACTCGCATAAATTTCCTGGTGAATAAGACAAACTGTTGCACTCTAGGTGCAAAGAAATGTGCAGATTGCCCTCGCATCACAATTTTAGTGAATCTGGATCTCAGTGTTTCTAGTGGGGCACAGACCTCTTTTATTTCACGTTTTTTAAGATTTTTGGGGGCATTATTGGCATTATTTGACAGTTCAAAGTAGAGATAGACAGGAAAGACTGGGAGAGAGAGCGGGATAACATGTGACAAAGGTCCCGGGACAGATTCAAACCCAGGACTGTGCGATTACATGGCCCCTTTACTTAGTGTTTCTACCGGGGAACAGACATATTTTACTGAGAGTTGTGTTTCCAAAATGGAACAGACATCTTTCACTGTGCTCCTACTGGGGAACTGATGTCTTTCCCTCCGAGTAATCCTTCCTCCGCAGGGGGAGCCGATCTTTTACCGAGAGTAGTGTTTCTAGTGCGGGACGACGGCTTCTAGTCCTTGTTTCTACCGGGGAACAAACATATTTTATTCAGAGTGGCGTCACTGCAGCGTATCAGTCCAACTTTAATGCCACAACAGTTGCTCCAGCTGCAGGAGCTGTTTCTATCTGATTGAGTGAGAGTGCCGTTGACCTTCAGCCATTTTACTGAGACTGTATTAAAAAGGCCCAGCCAGAGCCCTGATTTTATGGCCGAGCCTTCCCAAGGTCCCACTGACCTGATGGATATTACGAGGATAAATCAAACTTTCATGCCAACACGCTCATCCACAGTAGGGGATGAAGCATGACTGCGTGTTGAAGAATGGCATGACTTGGAGTTAAAGAGCGTGTGTGCGTCAGCGTGTTTGCATTTGTGTGTCGCTGTGAGTCTGTCACTGTGTGTGTGTGTGTGTGTGTGTGTGTTTGTCTGCATTTGTGTGCGTCACTGTGTGTATGTGTGTGTGTACAGTATGTCTACAATAAGTGTGGATGTCTGTGTTTGTGTGCATCTGTGTGTGTTAGGGTTTTTCACTGTGTGTGTGTGTGTGTGTGTGTGTGCGCATGTGTTTATGTGTGTGAATGAGTCTGTGCATGTTTGTGCGGGTGTGTGTGTCTGTGCATGCGTGTGTGTGTGTGTGTGTGTGTGTGTGTATGTGTGTGTTAAAGTGTATTAAAGTATGTGACTCTGTGTGTCTGTATTCTGTATGCGAGTGTGTGTGTGTGTATGTGCGCTTGTGAGAGTTTAAATGTGTTGAAGTATGTGACTGTGTGTAGATGTGTGTGCATGTATGCATCTATTTGTGTGTGTGTAGGTGCATGTGTGTGTGTGTGTGTGTGTATGCGTGCGTGTGTGTCAGTCAAATGAGTCAGTAAGTAAGCGAGTGACTTAGCACATGAAAGCCAGTGTGACTTGACAGCCGCAGCATATATAATTCCACAGTGAATAGACTGACCCATCTTCTGCCGTAGCCGGAGTGCTTGACCGCCTCAGCGCGTGTCACTGCTGTGAAAGCGGCGGAGCAGAGCGTCCTTTAATGTGCGGACATCAACTTAACATTAACAATGCAGACACACAGGGTGAGTGAGAGGACAGTGGTGGATGGCAGCTCCATTTCCTGACTGACCAGAGTCTCATATCCAGGGGCAACTAGGGTTTGTCATTCTGGGATTTAAGCTTCAGTGTGTGGTGACAGCTTGATAATGCCGCCCGTATTCAGACACCAAGTCGCGCTCCTCTGGATTTACTGAGACCTCTGAGGGCAGATAGTCTTAATGACACGCATACACTCAATGACTCTCAAATTCAAACTGCGAAAGCCTCTTAGTTTACTGATCATCTGCCCTAAGGATCTTTTAGTGGCAGCGGTGCACACGGGGGTTACATACTGTATTATTAGATTAGGTATTAGAGGCATTCATCTTGTGTGAAACAGTAGCAACTTACGAATACTAACAAGGCAACAGTGAAAATGTCATCCCCCACTGACAAAACAGTCCCCTTCTGGGCCAATCAGTGATGAATATGTCTCCTACACCAGAACACAGTGGTACGATGCAGAGTTCCCTCAAGTTTTGTCAAAATGTCTAAGATATCATGTGTGACACATGGATGAACACACAAACGATGAAGCGCCCCCCTCCTGGGCCAATCACTGTAACTTTCAACATGCTGAAAAGAAGTGGTGAGATCCAAATTTTGTCCAAAAAAAACGGTACAGTTTGTCACGTTTGACGGACAAACAAATGAACGAATAAATGGATGGAGACCCTTCTATAATCCTCCTTACACAGTGAAATAAAAAATAAATAGCAATAAAGCATGATCATGACAGTGGCATGTATAAAATAAAATGTAATAGGATCATAGGGCATCTCAGGAGACCACTGTTTTACAGAAAACCAAGGCAATTGATTTGTGGGAAAAGTTAAAGATAGAAGTCTGAAAATAAAGGTTTGTTTCCTGCTGAATGCCAGTTAGCCAAAGCATATTGTGTGTTTTCAATTATAGTAATAATACCAAAGAGGTACACCATGCCTTATGCCTATTGCATCACCATCGCACCAACCATCATACTTCAGAAGTACTTAAGAATAAAAAACAGGAGAAAACAAGAAATCTAACAAGCTCTGTGGGTACCAGGAAAGTTGATATAATGACAAATAATTGTAGCTAACAGTGCTTTATTGCAATTACTAGTTCAGTTTGTTTATGTCTCCGGCCCTTCAGATTGCTTGGACGAAAATACCCATTGTATAATGTTCCATTATGAATAAAGGCTTTCAAACCTTTTTAAGAGGTACATTAATCCAGGTTTTTTGATTATAGTGTGTTTCCCTTCCCCACAGAGCATCTCCCTCAGTCGCTTGCTTTCCCGTAGCAGCATTTTCTGGGCCTTTTTATCATAAATCCATTTCTGTTGTTATTGGGTCAGACTCACTCTCCAGTGGGACTTCATGTTGCTTTAAAACCAATAACAGAGAGCCTCTGGCAAGTTTCCTGACACATTTATCATTGTTGTTAAATATGGGGAGGGCACTGTGGTGATGTTTACAAATTTAAAGTTGGGTTATGGGAGACAGTGTGCGAGCCATCCCACTTTTCCTACTGAGTGCAGAGTTGAGTCAATCATGTAAATTTGTGCGGAATATGATCAGCAACACGCACTAACACGCTCACACCAGAACAGAGCTCTCCGCCGGAAAAACTTAGAGGCAACAGGTGAAATTTTTAACAATATTATCTCGCACTTTAAGACTTTTAGCTTCTCTAGACAACTTTGCACATTTGCACAAACGGCAGCGAGAGGCAACTATATGAAAGATTTGAACTTCAATACCCAGAAATCCTGTAACGTGACATCAGTAAACTGCACACAGCTCGCTCATGTTTACCAACCCGGCCGGTCTGTGATGCTTTAGTGTGAGAAGTGAGAAGTGTCCGTACTCGACA
The DNA here is from genome assembly GCF_048128805.1 of Centroberyx gerrardi. NCBI lineage: Eukaryota > Metazoa > Chordata > Actinopteri > Beryciformes > Berycidae > Centroberyx > Centroberyx gerrardi. Next base: position 8,442,637 of record NC_136017.1, read on the forward strand.
CAACAATTTCATTTGGGCAAACAGGGTGAATCTGCAGGGTCTCAATTAGGGGGGGGGGATGATCTTCTCTATAGCAGCCCTAACTTTGTGATTTAGGCTGATAAGTCGGGTGTATTTTTACTTAAAAAATGCATTCAGCGCAGCTTCAAGTCTTATAGTTCTCTATGAAATGAGTGTTTATGTGTGTCTGTTGCACTAATTCACTCTACATACATACACCCAAGCATTTACCCCCTACCTGTTCCTCTCTCACTTGAGACCTCTAACTAATCCCTCCCCTCAAACCACACTGACATGAAACCAAACACATTAAATTCTCCACAGAGACCCAACAGCTAACAGGGCAAGAAATGCAGCCCAGCTTGTAAATTAGAAGTGGTCGTGTTCACACAATGCAAAGTCATAGAAGAGTATTCTGCATGAATATTCCTAAAAGATCCGCATTTTTGATTTATATGTTGCGTGTTTGATATGTATGTATATGAATGTTTTGATCGATGATGTTTGAGCCTGAGCGATTGCTCTCCTTGCTACCGCAACAGTGAGGTCCGCCCACCAGACATGAATATTTATGAGAACACCATTAGATCAAGGAGATTTGTTATAATATTATGTACTGATTAGACCTAGCGCAAGTAGCAGCCTCGTGCCCTCAACAAGCAGGGAGAAGAAACAGAGTTGAAAGGGATTATAAAACCGAGGGAATGTTCAGAGTTTGTATTTCCAAAGTACGATATGTGAACTCATCAACAAATATTTATGATTTCCCCCATCCTCCTGCTCTATATTCATGACATTCAAGTTTTGATCTGACGATTGACCAGGACCAGAACCAGGCAAGTCTACTCCCAATAATGAATATTCATGAGTAAAACAGCACCTTGAGGTGACTCATTCTAATAGCACAGACTGAGATGAGTACCCAGCTATGAGCACATTCACAGCAAGCCTGTTTTGACCAGTTTATACAAACTCTGGAGTGTTTACTCCTTTTGTTTGGTTTGTTAGCGCAGGTGAGAACAACGCCATTTGAACTCAGGTACAGGTTCTTGGATGTGAAAGCGTAATTAGAAACAACTACAGGACATCAAAATGCAAGGTTTTATGGGTACAAGGAGACTGATGTGAACACCTGAGAGCCAGCAGTTACTCATGCTTCTTGAAAAGTCTAGCATACATAATAAACCAAGGACACACTTAGAGTCAAGATGAGGCGAGGTGAAACGTCTCCTCAATACACGGGCGAAGGAACGAATGTGTAATGAACACCAGAGAAGGTAAATTACGATAAAAATCATCCATCATGCTAAGTTACAGGGACTCTGTCCAATAAACAAGCTACTTCTGAACCCATGTGACTTTTGTTTACAAGCCCTGGCTCACTTGTAATCGGGCTGTGTGAACCTAAACGAACTAAATACAAAAATGCAACTAAGTAAAGATTTCCTCTACGGTTCTTTGCAAACATCCTCAGGTCAGAAATTTAGCCCCTCATCTCAGAATCAGTATAAATATATAGGAATTTGTCTTAGTGGCATTGGTGCAGAGACATATTGACAACTCACATAGTAACACAAGTAAATACTGGCAGAAATGCTACAGGGAAAACAGGACTTCACATTCGGTGCATATACACACTGTACATATTACACCAAATAGCCTGTGCGTTTAATCTGTCAAGTAAGAGATGTAGCTTTGCTTTGGCATTTGAGATGAAACACAGTGGAAATACTGTATGCATGACTGACAGGATGCTGGGGATTTGCCCTTTGCAGGAGCTTCCCTGATTGGCTGGACGATTCTCACAGAGGTTTTAAAGAGAACAAGTGAAGAGCAAGGAAAGCTGTCCCAGACACTGACATTGCCTGGGAATACCTTATAAAGAACGACGTGTGCTGCCAACTTATCAAAATGCTATTTTTATTAGTTGAAAAGAAACTTCAGCACAGTAGCTATAATGAATAAAAGATCAAATACGCGATTATATCTGGTCTGGTGATTATATCTGGTCTTTACTGCACTGTTATACTGCACAATGATCCAAAATATTGAATGTGAAATGTCACCAAGACTAACGACTCCATTTCCAGTTAACTGTGAACATTTTCTGGTCATGATGGATGTGTTTATAGTGTGGCAAATGACCTTGACAACAGATGGTGATTATACTTCCACTCTTTCTCCCTTTTCTCTCCGGCCCTCTCCCACCCCAACAACACAGAGCAATTAACAGAAATACAGCGTGAGCTTCAGGGAGATAATACCATGCAAGCGATATAAGCATCTCACTGACTTTATATACCAGCCACAGGTTTCACCTTCATTCAGATTGTTTATTCGTTTAAGTGAATAAAACTCAGTTGATGTTATAGTAAAAATACATACAATTGTGTGGATCCAACTGCCATCCATAAGCAATTGATACTGTAAGTAACACATATAACACTTAAGTAGTAACTATAAGTAAACATTGCATTACAGTACATTACAGTACTCTTCCCTATACTTCCTATGCTTACAGTTAACATGTGCTATATTTTCATACAACCTCAACACTTATACTTTTAGGTTTATATTCTATTTTTCCCTGCTGTATCCTACCCAATTTCCCTATAGGGATATCAAACACAAATATCAAAGGTTTGTTTCTCTTCTCTTCTTTCCCTCTTTTTCTCCGTAATTTTCCTTTACCTGCCTCATTTACTCATTAAATATTAATTGCTCATTGTAAGTAGCTCTGGATAAGAGCTACTGTACTGCGCATCATGAACCATTAAGTTAAAATCCACTATTTTGTCTAATTTGATCAAAATAACAGTGTTGTGTGTTGTCAATCAGTGAACAGTGACTTTAAATTTAGCTTTCTTTGCCAACAGTGAACATTTTTTTACTTAGGCTACTCATTTTGTAAATACAGAGCTGGCCTCTTTGAATGAGGACTTTTTCAAATGGAACTTCTGATGTTTTAATGAATTTTGATTGATTAGTTTGGCCTGGCTTCCCCCACTCACATAAATTAGTTTGCTTGACACAATCTATACCTTGCTAAAGAGCAGTGTTCTCTCAGTAAGGAGACTGCATAACTAGTTTAAATATTAGGTAACCGATGACAAATTGGAACATGGGACTACCATGAGGTGCAGCCAATTCACCAATAACACTGCAATTCATTTCCTCTGTACCACAAGTTACAATAAAAATTCTTCAAATGAGTAAGAGGGCTTATTGAACAAAATGCACATACTGAGTCTATCACCTGACAGTGTGTTTATGTGGAACAAGGTGTTCCAGACACCAATGCCAAAAAAAAGAAAAGAAACATACTTTTTGGAAACAATTCTGCAGTTGCTAGGCAACTAATGAAGACAGTATTTTTAGCAGATGAAAAAAACAAAACTTGATTTCATAGAACACCTCAAAGAAACATAAAAATGTACTTTTATCCATAGTATGCTTGCAAACATCAATACTTTTTGAGCAGCAGATTTGGTCCAAGCAATTTAAAAATAAATAGGACATTTGAGTCATAGTCAAAAATCTAGACCTTTACTAGCAGTATCATTGGAGTTGTTTTGCTTCAAAATCAGGCTGACGGCCATGCTTTGTTGGACACACTTCATTATGAATAAGAAAAATGGGCTACATCAAGGCCGGCGGTAGCTATGGGCAGGGGTGGGCTCAGCCCACCCGAACGTGCGTCTTGCCCACCCAATCAAAAGTTAAGAAAAAAAAATCTTTTTGTTCAGCCAATGGAAAAATAGCACAGAAAATGCGAGTACCGTTTCTAATTTCTGATTGGGTGGGCAGCCTACAGCCCACCTCCAAAGTCGCCCCACCCCCCCTTCTCGTCGTGTTCAGGCACAAACACACTGAGCTCTGAAGCAGACCCGTCCGCTGCAGAGTGTGGTCGTATTCACACCACATCAGGCGCTGCGGCACTTCCCGCAGGGTTGTGCGGGGGTGTGCGGGGGTGTGCGGGGGTGTGGGCGTGTTTATTTGTGCTTTAGAACGTAACCGCTGTGAAACAATCAGAAAATAACGTTTTATTTCTCTGATTCACCGGCTTTCTCGCTACCACCGCTCCCTCTCTTCATTCGCTCGCTCGACCGCTTCTCTCTCTCTCTATTCAATTCAATAGGCTTTATTGGCATGACATTTGACATGTGTTGCCAAAGCACAATTACGATTATGACCGACAATGTTAAGGAATGAAATTAACAAAAAATAATGTGAATAACAATATTAGTTAATAGAATAAAATAGATAATGAGATAAATAAATGAAATAAAATAATATATATATATAGTTACATTGAAGTTTGAGTATAGGCTTGAGTTAGTTGATTTAGTTGTTTTCTTTGTCACTTTTCAGTTTGAGTTTTAATAAGACTACCTTCTATTTTTGTAAATATTGGCTATGGTGAGAAGTCTCACTGGATTAGGTTTTAATTTTATTTGAGAACTAAGCTCATCCAATGAAAAGAGATGTTATGGAGTTGATTATGTTAAAATCTGGATGAAGGAATTTTTTATTTTAGGGTAAATCAATCTGCCCTCCACTGACTCAAATCACAGGGTAGCAGCAAACTTAGAAATGCTGCTTCACTACCTCCCGATTTCCCTGCTTCAAATTGTTCTTTATAAATTAGAATGGAATATTATTTTATTAATCCCCATGGGGAAATTAATCTTCTGCATTTAACCCATCCAAACACCCCATACACAAACACATAGCCATAAGCTGGAGAGGCCTGAGGGCACGATGGCAGGAGCTTGCATCTGATCTTGACTCTGACAGCCCTCCGGTTGCCAGCTGTCATTTTGCCAGATTTTTGTGCCATCTGGCCAGGGATTCGAACCGGCAACCTTCGGACTACTAGTCTGCTTCTCTACCCTCTGGGCTACCTACCACCCAAGTTGCCCACCTATTATTTCTACCAGCCCACCCTAATATAGCAGGCTAAAACCGGCCCTGGGCTACATTATTTGAAGTACAAAGACTGAGAGCAGATTTGCTCGTGTTGACGTCAGGCAGAACACCCTAAGCAGCCTACTGAGAAAAACAAGCAAAACACGTGTACAATGGATTTTATTTATTCTATTGAAGCCCATTCAGATACAGAGCAGAAAAACAGTCAGCCATTCAGTGAATTCTAGGGTTGTAAATAAGCATGACATATCTGTATTCATGACTGTAACCACTTCTACCACTACACCACTCTGTCTCTTTCAAGCTCTGCACCTTAAAACTTCAAAAATCACTTCTTTAAATTTGCTTTCACGTTTTGGTTTTCTTTGAATCTAAGTCTAAACTCAAATCTTCATTATACTTTATTTTCTACACATTTCTGGCACATGGCAATTAAATGTGAAGCACGGTGTTTAGTATAATTTAGTTTTGGCTCATTAACAACATTATTTTGCAGCAGTATAAAGGCACTGGTGATTGAACATCAACTATTGGCTGAAAGTTTGGCTTTGGGTCGATGTAGGGAAAGCTTTCCATCAGTAGTTAATTGCCGCCAAGTTTCATTTTTAGTTCGCACAACTGCCATAAATAAATAACACTGCGCTGCTCCCATTAGGCATGCCAATACTAGCATTATAAAATAATGCCTGATAGTATATTCATCCTCTTCATATTTGCAATGGTGGATTACGCCTCTCAAGCAAGCAGTGGTGCTCTTCAATCTGTTTTAGGCTGTTAAGTATAGAGTGGGAGAGAGAGAGGTGTCTGGAAGGTATGGCTAACTGATGTTGGTAATGAGCCAAAAGCAAAATTATCCTGGTGCTGTCCTTTAAATGATGTTTGAACAGAAACTTTGATGAGTCATAGCCTACTCATTTTCACCCATTTATCTTTCATGCTCAATAAAAAATGTCCAAATATTCCACATTCAATAATATAGTGAGATACTTTGATCTGAGCCAAGAGAACCTGTTGAAAAGACTGTTATGAGAGCAATGTTCTCATAAATGACTCACATTTTACAAAACAATGACCTTATTGTAGCAAGGTCAGGCAGAAATATCAACCGTAATCATGTAAAAAAAAATGAGTCAAAGGCGCAGATGAGGAAGTAAAGACTGAGTAGGCTTTGCAACTGAGAATATGAGAGAGAGAAGCAGAGAGAGGAGAGAAACAGTGAGGAAGACAGACAAAGCAGGGTGAAAAGAAAGGGAGAGAAATCATGTAAGACAACAAGCTCAGGAGAGAGAAGGCCAGAGCCAGAGACTATTTTAGATGAAGGTCTCTCCATTCATCTCCCTTCAGTCTGACCAGTGCTGACATAAGAGGAATCACGCAAGTCAGTGCCATTCTAGGCCATTTAAAGGCCGTCCACAGGCTCGTTTTCAAAGTGTTTGCATGCAATTACCTCAGTAGAATCCACAATGCCATAGTCAAAGCTGCAGATCAGATACAATCTGGGCCTCAGATCCCAAAAAAGACATCCTAAATTGTATTTGCAGTTGAACAGATAGCATGTGTGGTAAATTCTCCCAACAGAATAACTAAGAAGAAAACAACTAAGAGAACTAAGAGAACAACTAAGAATAATTGTGTGGATAATGAGATGCAAACAATATTTAAATGAGGTTTCTGTGTGTTTGGAGTGGCTTCAACCATGGACAGCTTGAATGAAAATGGAATAATACAAAGTTATAAGCCTGTTGTAAAACCATTTTACAAATATACATTCAGTAACTTATTCAGAGCTTAAAGAAAAAACTAATGAAGTTAAATTATTGACACATTTAATGAACATTTTATAACGTTTTTAACAACAGTTTCATTGAATGTATCATTTAAATGTGAATTGAATTAATCACTTTATGAAATGTTTTTAAACGTATATATTAACCAATAACAATGAATCATTGAACTAATCTATAAGGCTGCCACAGTAGAGCCTCCATGTTGCATGACTCCCATGGGTGACTGGCTGTAAATCATATAGTTTTTCCAAAAGCTCAAAAGCTGCATTGCTTGACAGTCGATATGTTTGTATTATTTTGGCTTCTGGCATTTCAAAAATATTTACACAGTTGGAAAACAGCCGTTCTTTTTCCTCCTCGCCATCAGAGCTGCCACCTCTGAATAGAAGTCTGAATAATACCTGCTCTCCCTTTTATATCACACATGCAATTACCTTCCCTGCAATTGCTTTCAGTCTTGCTAAATCACATTACACATGCAAATTAATCTATTTGCATACTCTCCTCCCAATATTTTGCGCACTCTGCTAGAAACGCCCAATATTAAATATGCATTAAGACAAACCCACAAAACAAGGACGGGACTTGTATGTTGCTCATTTGAGTGACGCAATCCTTTGCACCCCTTGTTAGCAGATCAGCTTCACTACATTTCTGCCAGTGGTAACGGGTTTGGACTCGTTTTTACACACGCCACGCTTTAGTAGATCAGGTCCTCAGGTGTTTCTGTGGAGATGTATTGTGTTTTTCATGTATGTGTTTCCAACTCAATATCTTTGCAACTATTCACAACACAGCCTTGAAACAGAATGGAATGTTAAGTGGTGCCGTGGGACACAAAGAGTCCATAATTCACTCCACTTGGCCTGAAGGAGCCACTGAAGGAGTCTATGGTCTGAAGCTATCGCTAAATGGCTACATCTCTGTTAGAGTTTGCACAGTTGTCAAACAATCTGGTACATTTGTTAAGCAGAGGCACAAAATCCAAGTCTGCAAGGCCATCTTAAAATCACACAATGCCACAAATTTAGAATTTAATCTTATTAATCACATTGAATAACATCTATTCTCTCTGGACATAATCATAATCAAAATAAAGATTCTGTCACACTTATGAGCTTAAGAGCTTAAGAGGAGGAGCTAGCTTATGTTAAAAACGTCTAAAAACTAAAAACTAAGCTTTCATACTTTAGCTTACTTATACAGGTAAAAAAAGAAGTGGAGCTCTTGTTCAGGTGCATAAAAAACTCTTTTTATTTCGTTATTGTTAAAATTGACATTGCGGCCTCATAACCTTCTTCAGAATTGTATGCCATTCTCCCAGTAAGTTTTGTTGGAAGAGCTGTTGTATAACTGAAAATCACACAGTGGAAAAAGCTTCATAATGGGGGCCAGGACTGAATCTTAAGCAGATGAGAAAAAATAGTGGGTGAAGTATAGGATAGTTTGTTGTTGCAGTAGCCAAAAGCAATGTTCCTTTTCAGGGAAAATAGACATAGTCCACGGCTGACAATCTTTTAGAAAGCTAAACTTGTAGACCTTCCCACCTTTTATACTTCATTTCCTCTGACTCAGCCAAAGCAGTGAACACATACAGTATATCTACATATCTACTGGGCCTCGCCGCAGCTTTGACAGCTCCCATAATCAGCATGGATCTATTTTTTCTTTGCAAAAGACAAATTAGACATTAGGCCTTTTATCGCCATTTAGTTGAAATTATTTGGGCAATCTGTTTCTGACAGAAGAACAGCTTAAATAGAGTGTGATTCTAATGCCACACCATTTTTTTTTAATTCACTGAGCATTTTTCTCTGAGTCCATCATTGCATACACCATCTATAATTAGATGCCAGTCATAATGATGAGAATCTTTGTACTGATGTTTAAATTAGATTAAGGTACTGTATGAATTAGATTCCAATCTCCAAATAGCCCGGTGTAGATTAACATCGTTAGGCCTGCTTAGGAAACCCTCAGCCACTCCATCTAGTTGTATTCGAATTAATTTCAGAGAGTGTGTTCAGTATGTAAATACTGCACAGAGACAACAGTAAACTAAAGGTTAGAAAAGGAGCAAGGACAATGAGCGCAAAACGTTCTTCCCTCCCTCAACAACCATCAAAGCGCTTTTGAGCAAGGCACTGAAGCCCCAACTGTTCCAGCAGACCTGGAGTGGCCAACAGCACAAGGCTGTGTGCATCACCCTCCTTTGAACTGCAACTACTGCAACTAATTTATTCTTCCTGCCTGAGTAAATAAGCAAATATATATAAAAAAAAAACACACATGCAGCAAGAAAATGTTCCGCCCCGCTCTCTTTCTTCGGCTCCTGGAAGACATGAGAGAATAACACATACATCTTTATTAAACTTAGCGGGAAAGGAATTGGTTCATTATACATCTGATATTATCCAGGGTATTTTTTTTTTTTCTAATATGGAGAAGAGCTGGGAACACACACAGACACACACACACACACACATACCTGACCCTCTTCCAGTTCACCAGACAAGCAAGGGCTCCGGTGGCGATCCGCAGTGAAATAATTTGCCTGGAATACTAGTAAGAGAGAGGAAATGTGGAGCCGTGTTACAGAAGGTTCAGCCCGTCTCATCCATCAACATAAACACACAAACGGAGCTCATATGAGGGTCATTACTGCCCTACAAAGACAAACTGCAGCAACTAACTTTCTGTGTCTCTTCAAGGTAAAACGTATGACTGGGGTTTGGATTTTACATGAACAATAATTCTAGTAGTAGCAGTCTGCAGTCCTGGAGGGGCTTCTTTCTAGAGCCGCCATTTTGCACCAACGTTCAACAATCATAGAGGGAGAAATCCATCGTAGAAGAGGCAGAGAGACTAGTTTCTCCACCGACAGCAGCCTCAGTAGACCAGAATGCAATGCAGCCACAAGGCATTTTGAGTCCGCAATCATAGACACACCCCAATGTTCACAAACTAGTTGGCTATATGCCCACCTTTGACTGAAAGCAGCAATTTCATGCTGGTTTCAATCAAAGCAGATGAGGCAGGTTGAGGGAAAGTGGGTACACCGAAAATTTAAATTACAACACTTCATCACAAAATAATTCCTGGAATGCATTGAACATCAGATTGATGATATATAACAGTGTAAGAGCATCTGATGGTGGATTTTTCTTTAAGCAGTTGGGTAGATTTAGCTGTACATTCAGAAACAATAAATAATGATAAGGTGGGAAAAAAACAACAACTGCGTGTGTGTGTTTCTCTGTGTGTATCTGTGTGTCTGTGTGTCTGTGTGAGTGATGAATAATCCAAACAAACTGTGGGGAAGTCTCTGCTTCTACCAGATTACAGGTATTTGTGATTTGGACGTCTGCCTGCATATTTTAGGATACGAATCGATGTCCAGTATGTCCTGAGTTCCACCTGCCAATCTAACGGGCCTCTGCACAGGATCGAGGATCACAGAAGATGCTGTAGGCAAGAGCTAGATCAGCAACAGACAGGCAAACAAATGGATATACAAACTAAGTCAGAACGTAGAAGAATGAACGCACACTGGAACCTGAAATGCTGTCTCGGTAATAAGTGGGCCAGGTACCACAGGAGATCCCAGCGATGCTTTCCTCCACCAATCCAGGAGAGAGCCGCTCTTGTTTGAAGTCTGATTCCAAGAAAACATCCTCAGAGTTATAAGACGATCCAAATAATAATGTATTTATTATTAGAGGGGTAAAATAACCTACAGGCTGCAGGAAGGATGACTGTCATCCATCAACTGAGCAAAGCACATTACTGACATCAATAACAGGAGGTTCACAAAGCTACCTGACACAGTGGAAGGATCTCACTGATCAATTTGTATTTGTGTGTAAAATGCAGTCTCACTAGAACCATGTTCCATTAATTATCCTTGTGTACACCAGAGATTGGCAGTATTTTAAGTAAATGCATTTGAAATATGTATTTATTTATATGCAATTAAATTTGCGTAGTTTGTAACTTCTGGAATGAGAATTTTGTATTTCAAAGTACTCAAATTATAGTATTTTGTAGAATAGATCGGATTTCCAAAATATATAATAATAAATAAAATACACTATCAAAATCTGATTCTCTGCACTTGATTTTGGCCATAGCACTGTGATAGACACATAAGATAAACCACTGACAAGCTCATGTGTGAAAGGAGCCATCCTGACACTCACATGCCATCACAAGCCTTCTAACATAATTCAAACGTTCCACAAGGGGCAACAAGCCAATTAGTTAATTAGCTAAAGGTCGCCAACTTTGGCAATGATAAAGTAATTAGCATCATCACCATTATTAGTTTGTTCCTCATTGATAGGCCACACTTCACCAAAGCTAATTAATGCCCATACATAATATAGTTTCATTTGTTATGAATTGTTGTATATTTGAATAAAATACATTTCTTTACACCTAGGAATAAGAGGATATGGAAAATGGATGATAATCCAGTATTTGTAATTTGTGACAATATGCATTTTGATGTATTTTTGCTAATCTCTGGTGTTAGGTGTGCCCTCGTTGCCAAGCCAAGTTCATTAACTTACATTAACAAAATGCTCCAACTTTACCATGCGTGAAACAAACTGCAAACACTAGAAATTTGGTGATTGGTGGACATTTCTCTAACATCCTACAACTGAATGCCACGTTCTCCACATTACAGTAACCTGAATTGAGAAGCATGGATAACTTCTACAGGATGGTTGTTTGTCAGTATGTCTACAGTGCAGGTGACAATAAACACACCACACACTGCCATGTAGCACAAAACCTAGTTTTCACATCAGTAGCGACTCATTCAGATGTCCTTGGGACGATAGTGAAACAAGCAAACTGCAATGAATGCAGGCCAATGATCTGAATTAATTCAAATTTGACAGTTTTTGACTCATGTTCCTACAGAGAGATGGTGATAGTCTCTCTTCCTTGATGAGACTGAAATGGAAAATGCATAATTTACACTAGACATCTGCATTACAAACAAGCCACAATGATCTAAACTTCATGGATGCTCTACTACGAAAAGATATTTTTAGCCATCGTGTCGAACATATGTTTTTAATGTGTACACTGCCAGCTTCATTCCTCAAGAAAATCATGGAATATTTCAGTACTCTCTTCAAAATTTACACACAAATTTGATTTCTGTAAACTTTGATAAATGCCAAGTGCTTCTGCAAAATGATTTCCATGCGGTTTCAAGGGAAATTTATTCATATCTTGCTTGGTAAGTGAGACCAAATGTCTGGGAAAAAAAGTGTGGGGAGAGAAAAACATTAATGGTAACTTCTGATGCAAACAGTGCGTCAGTTTTTGCATCTCACTACTGTCCCCCCACATGACTCTTAATAAAAGGCTGGCAGCACACCCTCATCTTCTACTGATCCCTGCTGGTTCACAGGAGAAATTACTTACAGAGACAAGAGGACAGGGCAGCAGTTTGAATCAGGACATGAGGAAAAGGAGCTAGACCTACAAGTAAACTGCCTTGTTCAGTGTTTACTATCCTATAACAATATCCATCTTAACAAGCGATTCAATCTTTTAATCTTGAAATATTATTTTTCTTAAAACAAGTGACAGTATCTTGACACAAAGCAGATCACTCACTACTGTCAAGACAGTGACACTTGAATCCAGAAAATTCACTTCACACACAGAAGATTAACTCAAATATAGTCACCATGGATTAAACTATGAGTGTAACACTGATGCCTGTTGGCATAATAGCATTCTGACACTAAAATACTGGGTTGATTTTGCCTGCTATCCATGTAGATGAATAGAATTAATAGCCTGGAACTGAAGCTAAGGGTGTTTACTCAAATGAAAGGGTGCACATTGTTGATTGGTGTGCTTTTTGGACACTTTAATTCACGGGCGCAGTTTGCAAATTTCTGTCTGCACTTCATAAACTGAAAAGAGAAAGGTTATCATAAAGCGTGGATTTCAAAACTGGCACCTGATTAATAGAGATAGATATATTAACAGTGCTTTCTCTCCCTATGGCCACTAGGCTGTTTTGTGAGGAAATGATACCAGAATTAGAGCGTATTCTATTGGGAGAGAAGCTTCCTCAGGGCCGCGTCTATTTCAATGTGGAGCTCGCAGCTGCCTTAAGGCTTGGTTCAAAGGCTGAGCAAAGATAAAAGCCTGGAGAGTGGGAGAGCAGAGGAGTGGAAAGGAGATGATGTTGTTTGTCATTGCTTGTTAAAAACAAACTGTTGAAGATCATTGAAGGTCCCACGCTTTGGAACTCAGACCTCGGGCCTTGGACAAAACAAGTGAATGAGGTACTCCTAATCAAAATGAGAGCCTTTGCACCCACATTTTGTTTCCCTCTCGGCTGGTGACTGATGTTGCGTGGGTCTCTGGCCGTATCTGGCAATCCATTACGCGGTGTCCGGAGGCTATGTTGCTATCATGCTAGGGTCAAAACAGCTCTCAAAACAACATCTTCATAAATTTGTGGCATCATTGGAATGTCCTGGATTCTTGCAAAATGGGTTTTCATCTCCAGGCATGTTGCCCAACTGGGTTGAAGAAGAAGTGCACATGTCCGCTCACTGCAGTAAGGAGCAGTATTGAATATCTGCACAATGTTGCAATGTTAAACGTGCACATGGCCTAGAATGAGGGACGTGAAATGCTGTCAATTATGGATAAGTGCTATTCAAAAGCGCAGTCCAGAATCAATGGGAAAGACTTTTAGGGACATTATCTTGGTACCATTTAAAGTGTCAGTTAAAAGGCAATTCCCATTAGCATGTGGTGAAAGTAAAAAAAAAAAAAAAAAAAAAAAAAAAAAGGAAAAATCTTCAGAAGCCGCCCTGTCAATCTATATCACCGTGAGATTCATTGGATATTCAAGCCATGAAAATGCAAATGGGAATATTTCCTTTTCATTAAACGTTTGTAATTAATTTCTTAAACAACAGAGGACTTCTTCCCTCACACATTAATTTCGTCGGTCTGCAGAGGCATATTTTAGCCTTTCCAGAATTAGCGCAATTAACCACCGCTGAATAACGATCACTGGGCCATTTGAGATTGCTTCTGGGTCTTTTCTCTCCATTTCAGTAACATTATATCTTACTGCCTGACAATAGTGAGCTAGTATTTGTCCAATATATGAATGCATGAATTATTGATACTCCCTGCTATATCTGCTGCCATTTCCCCTGGGAACTCTCAGTTCTTCATGTTAGATAATGAAAAGAGTCAAGAGACAGATTTGCGATTTCTCTCCAAAATGCCTGTCTCCAGCTGTCTACAGCCTTTGTAGGGAATGCTGTCACTATCTCCTCCATTGCTTCTCATACTAATGAAGCAACAGCAAGACTCTCATGCAAAATGGAAACAAACGCTATTGTGATGATAACTATTTTTTATTTTCAAAATCAGCAAAGTGTTGACAGTCCCCGTAGGAGCATTCCATTCTAGAATGGATCAAAATCCCCAATGTTAATATGTTGTTAAGAAACTACTGTCATTAGTCTGATTTCCAAGTTCTGCAGCGCTAGTAAAACTCTCATGTTTGCATTCTCTTCAGACCAGACACACATGCACGCTTTCTTCACCATATGTCTTATAGTAGTCCAATAGATATGTGATAAGATATGTGATGGGAGAGATACTTAGAAGGAAACATGTCCCTGTGGTGCACCTGTGTTCACAGCTAGGGGTCAAACAAGCAGGGTCCCAGATGCAACAACTGCCCTCTGCCTGTCAACAGGTCAACAGTTAGCTGCAGACTTGTTGACAGGTTCCAGGATGATAGTGTTAAATACCGAACTTAAAGGAAAAATCCACCCTAATACTGTACAGCTATTGATTCTGGGCCCATTTTGTTGTTCAGTGGTGCATTTTTCTTATTCCTGTGGATAACAGTTCAGATGTAAACAATGTGATGTCACGTCGATTTGTTTCCAGAGCAGCTACAATGGAGTTTGTAACATTTAAAAAATCTTAAACGTCAGGTTTTGGTGTCAGCTCCTCAGAATCAAACAGAAGCGCTCTATCCACTTATACCTATACAACACAGAGACACTGGGGTTGTTGAAATGCATTCTGGGAAACGTAGGAAATCACTAACTGAAGTAGAAGTAGGCAAAACAGGTTAGGAGAAAGTGGGTACAGCAAAAAAGTAAATTATATTACTTCTTCACAAAATAACTCCTGGAATGCATTGATCACAAATTGATGATATTGACCGTATAAGAGTATCTTAGTGTGGATTATTTTCCTTTAAGTGAAAATGCAGAAACCTGGAATTGGAGGTTTTTTCACGTGTTCCAGGACAAAGTTTATGACCACGCATACTGCATTATCCACTCTGGAGGCAAACTGCAAGGTGTCAAGGAGAAGGTCTGTGAGATATTTGAGACAGAAAAGTACAAGGCACTCAGAAGTCTTCATTGTGACTGAGGTCAGTCCTATTAGCCTGCAGTCAATGAGGCAGGTAGCCTTGGGGCAGACAACGTGGTCTCAGAGTAGGATTTGTGTGTGGCGGGAGCAGGAGGTCAGGCACCTTTACAGTATGCATGCACTTGTATTTAGATGATCTATATAGTATTAGGAGCGTGTAATTTAGATTAAGTACTATCATCATTTCCCCCTCATTTTTAACCTTTACAGAAGCTACTAATTTGATTACATTTAGGAGATTTAAAATAAAGAGATCCAAGTGAAACAAGCTTATCAGAGAGCACGCACACATTTCTCAAGAATCCTAATTTATAATAATCACGCCTAAAATCTCCTCAACGACTCCCTCCACTTATCTCCAAATGGCTGTGAATTTGCGGCGCTTATGTCACTATGCTGTTAGAAAATGAAACATCACTTCAAAATATCGTGGCGTAAAGAGGGAAGAGTTCTCAATCTCATTTTGCCCTGCTTCTATAGACCTATTTCTACAAGCCTATTTCATCTCTCCCCAAGGAGCCTGGACCTTGATAGACTCAGACAAGCGTGTCAAGCCGCAGAGTGACACGATCTTTATTACATGCATGGCGACTCAGGGGGGCATCCATGGAGAGGGTATGATGAGTCAATGGCAAGGAACCATGTTAGATATGGGATCGTAGTTGTTGTTAAATGTATCTCCAACATGCCGTGAATCTACCAGCAACATTTGTAAGTTTGATCTTCAGCCCCAGAGGAGACGAGCAGCCCGACAAACATTGGAGATTTTGCAAAAAAAATAAAAATACAACCCAGACTCCCCCAAACACTCACCCAATGCCCAGCCATCCTTATATATTTCCTGAAAACACACTCACAAATGCACACATAAACACACACACATGCTCACACACTGTTCCACTGTTCGATGTCACAGCACACTGAAAAGATAAAAACAGAAGCAACACTCTATTGGTACAGCTCTATAGAAGATGGACCTTGTGGACACTGGCAAAGTCCAGGGTTAGTTTCTGCCAACATGGGTGTTTTTGAGTTAGAGCTGTTGGCACAATTATGAAATAAAGCTTGTAAACTGTAAAAAATCAAACAAACTAAGTGCAGTTCTAATCAACCAGCTCCAGAAAGTGTTTGCTGATGACACCGGAGATTAGACTCTTGGTTTTTAGGATTGTGGCTTTGAGATACGGATTAGTTCGTATCAATCATTTGTTTGACTGAGCTATCCACGTTTATGAAAATATAATATCAGCGTTCTGTTTTAAGGGGATTTTTCCCATCAAAGGAACATAGCTGTATCATAACGTTTTTCCTTGCATTCATTATGCTCACCTGTCTGCATACATTAAAGGGGAAATAAGTAAGATTTTTACTGCCCCATATCACAAAATGACCACAATGTATCTGCGGGAGGGTGATAGGGTGGTTGATCAATACCAATGACTCAACAATTACTTCAACAGGTGCTGAGATTCCTCACTTCCCAGCATGTACTTTGTTTTGGGACAAAAACTACCCACTTACTGGCATTTCAAGACACTCCCAACCCCCCTCACCCCCCACCCACTTCTCACACATTCCTTTCTCCATATATTATCAACTCAACGTTGAAGGATGGTGCTACAAACGAGTGGCCGGCGTCGCAGAAGACATTTCAGCTACAAATGCTAAAAATCTTTGTTTTCAAGCCAATAAAGCGAATGATAAAGCAGGATATATTATTACAGTATTTTGCATCATAATTTATTAGCTCTTCACTAGATGTTTCTGTTAGATCTCTGCCCTAATTACAGTAGCTAGTTTACTCATCTCTGTTGTAACAATGTGATTTTATTGTCAATGACAGGCCACAGTAGCTCAAGGGCATGAAAGGGGTAAGAGGGGTGGGGGCTTGTGCAGGAGGAGGAAACTTCTGCCAATGTTGCTGCAATTCCCACTCAGAGATCATAGATTACTTAATACCACTTTAACACCTATTTACGTTTTTAGCCAGTTGTCAGTGTTGTAGTATTGGGTTTGCTTACCTTGTGTCTGCCACTGTCTGTGTCCATCTACATCCAAAGCAGTCAAGAGTCTTGTATCTGGGTGAAAAGAAGATGGCTCAGTGGCTTGACAATTGTAAGACTTTGGAGTGGCCTTAGAGAGGCCAGGGCCAAGCTGACCACCTTGAGGTTTGGACTGAGAATGTGTGAAGGTTAAGCTGCTAATATTTAGCTCTGCACTTGAGAAAAGCTAAGCTGCACACTGTGTAACCGCAATGTCCTTAGCCTGGGACCTTTGTCACATGTCATCCCCCACTCTCTCTCACAATCGTTCCTGTCTGTCTTTCTCCACTATGACTATCAAATAAAGGCAAAACAATCCCCCCAAATAATCAGAAAAAAAGGAAATAGCAGCTAAAGAAGCCTCGGCAGGCTTCCTCCCTCTGCACCACACTGATTTCTCCTTTGTCCGGTTTCATTTTCCAATTATAAGTTTCATTGCTGAGCACCTGAGCCACTTCCCCCCTGAGTGGTGGACTTCAATATTCCCATGAAACTCCATGGAAGACCTGCAAGCCGCTGTGTCTTTCTCTGTTCTACACAGCTTGTTGACCCCAAAGAGAGACTGGGCTCTCTGTGGACACCAAGGGAGCTCCCCTGCTCCCTGGTTGGAGAAGGGACGCCCTCTGGCACTGCCCCCCTTAAGGGAGCAGCACAGCCACCAAACCGTCCCTTAGAGAGCGCAGGGGGGCCTGGCAGATCGCCTGACAGGTTTATACATGGCGCGCTGAGTTTTCATTTTGGAAACCTGAGTTGTTTCCCCTTGGCCTGTGGGGCTCGGCTGTGATTTGTGGTCTTTTTGAGAATCTGAACTGTGAGAACAGTGGCAAAGCCCTACCCCAAATGAGGTTTTTGTAGCCTGGGGTGGGGTTTTGTGAGGAACTATACAACACGGGAATACACTTGTGTAAACTGGAAACATGCTCCTGAGGCAGAGGGGATAGGCTCATATACCTGTCTCTGTCAGAGCCACTGCCCCAGTTTAACAACACTATTTCTAATACTACTAATACTACTACTAATACTGCTATTACTACTACTTGTAATAGTGTTTTTTATGACATTATTATTGTTATAATGCTATCATGAAATGCAAATGTCAAAGTGCTTACAAGAAAAAAGACAAAAGCAAGTAAAACAAAACAGAAAAAAACAAGCAAACAAATAAATCAGAATAAAATGCAAAAGCAATAGGGTTAAAAGCAGTAGTAAGCTTAAACAGTTCATAGAAAATGCCTTACTGTAGCGAAAGGTGTTTAGGCCGGCAGTTGGCGGTGTCCTCAGGTGGTCGGCCGGTGCGTCCCACAGGCGGGGAGCAGCAGACAGTCCCGTCCCCGATGGTGCAGAGCTGATTCCTGGGGGCATGGAGGAGCAGGCTGCCGCTTGACCTGAGAGTGCAAGTAGAGGTTTGTGGGGTAAAATGTAGGGTAGGGTGGGGTGTTTGTGTTCATGCACTGGAAAGTCAGGATGAGGGTCTTAAAATCAGTCCTGGAGGAGACAGGGAGGGAGCAAGTGCAGTGACTAGAATGGGTGTGGCACGCTGCTGTTCTCACCACGATCCTGGCAGCGCGAAGACCAGCTTCTCTGAGGCATGGACCAGCTTGTCCGACTCAGCCCAGGTTACACTGGGAACGGGACGGAGTTTGGAAAAGTCGTGCACCGTTTCTTCTCCATAGCCCCCACTGTGGTAGCAGATGGGGCTCCTTTGCCCGGGGGCAGAGACACAGAAACATGATGCAGTTGAGCGAGTTATGGTTAACCCTGGTATCCAAAACTCTGGGAGGGCTGCTGGGGCTTCCAGGACATCCCACCCTAATGGAGGAGAGACCTCATTTTCACCACATGGGCAAATGACACTTTATGAAGCTTCAGAGCTGGTCTGTTTGAGCCAGTCTAGTATTACCTGTTTCAGAATACTCAGAGTGGAATACATGGTTTACTTGTGGAGGTTTCAAAACAATAAAAATCAGCACCCACACAATAGCACAAAGATAAAGATATAGATGGTGCACTTTTAATAAGTTTTTCCACAGTTTCCCCCTACTACTTTGCTGTTTTTGCTATTTTCTGCTTCAGTCTCTTCATAGGAGAGCAATTACTGGATGCAGTATGAGTAGATAATACAGTAGTGCATGCTAGTATGTTTTTGTCATAAGTTTTATTCCTGCCTGATCCTCATGTTCACTTCAGCATTTGGAGGTAGCAGGGTGGCCTAGTGGTTAGAGAGCCCATCCTTCAGTCGGAGGACCCAGGGTCAAACCACCCATGCTGGCAGGCGTCCAGCCTGCTGAAGCATCCTTTAGGAACATGCTGAATCCCTACCAGGTCCAGGGGTGTTTTTCTGTTTCTGGCCCTGTGCTCTGACCTCCCTGCGGAGAGGGGCAAGACGTGAGTACAATCTATTTCATGAAAAATGGCTGATCTGTTGTATTTGCATGGCCAATGACTGGACTTTTAGCTAATCATCATCAACATGTGATACCGTCTATGTTTTTGTAATATGTGGTTATGTTCCCTTGATGTTTTTGTGGACAACAGAAATCAGGTAACATGACGTCAGTAAACTGCACACAGCTCGCTCCTGTTTACCAACCTGGCCGATCTGTGATGCTTTATACCAAAGGAAACCAAAGGGATGAAAGAGGCTTTCTCTGGACGGAGCGCTGCTCACTGCTGTGTAGGAGAGTTTGTGTTTCACTCTAAAGTTTCGATTTGTCACTTCTTGTGGTTGGAAAAGTGGACATACCCGACAGAGGAATTTCATATGGACAAATATGGTGAATCTACGGGTCTAAATTAGAGGGGATGGGACACTCTTCTCAGTTGTGGACCCATTTTGCAATTTCGGCTGATAAAATGGGAGTATTTTTATATAAATCTTGCCTTGTGCAGCTTTAAGATTTTTTTGCACCATAATATGCCAACAACGTATATACCACAAGGGCATCAGGTCAGGACAAGCAGATGGTTCACAGTGTGAATTGGAATGAGCTTCAGCATAAAAATCTGCTGCCCATCCTCAACCCCTCGAAGCCGACCGGACCAAGAGTCTCTCAAAAATGTAACTCGCCGCTTTATGTGAGCAATTGTGGTTACTTCACCCCAAAAGGACAACCATCAATAACCTCCACCCCAGAGGCTCCATGATTGTAATGACTTTGTAACAAACGAGACGTCACTGCCTGTAATTTAATTAACTTCCATCTTTGTTGGCTTAATTGTTTGTGACAAGACGCTCTCTGAGACACAGACTAGGAGGGTGACAGGGCAAATGATATGGCGATGAGTAATTAATGCGTTTCTTAATTGGACTGGAAGCTGTTGGATTATGTGTGGATGGGTTGTGTGCGCTCCAATGGGATCCACGAGTGTTATCCCTTATTGAAATGATGGAGATCCATGTGTGTCATCACTTGTAAAAAAAGACTGTTGTGCTTTGGCTTCTCAGGAGGTGGTCTTTGTCTTTTGGGCATTTTGCACTGGCTGATAGTTTCCAATTTTAAGATTTTATTCCTTTTTACAAGCCAATGCACCTGGGTACATCTGATATATTTTATAAGATCTATTGCAACTGGCTTGTTTGTGATAACCCAAAAGGACTGTCACCACTGGAGAGATACAGAAGGTCTATAGCTTTTTTGTCTTAGCCTTTTGTTTTATTGAGCCATTTTTCAAAATCAAGAATGAAGGCTTCAATAAACTTGAATATTTAATAAAGCATTTATCCCCAGTGAAAGTGAATATTTAAAAGAGCACTTATATCAATCTAAAATGTATCTCTAAGTACTGCGCACTCATTTTATTATGAAAACCGAGGAATGGCATTCATCAAATATGCAGTCTCTCCGAGTACTATTCAAATGATTGGCTTGGTGTTTAGTCAGGAGAAAGTGATTCTAATTTAAACTGTCTGGTATGTTCTCTGCCTTTCAGAGCAAACACTGCTCCGAGCTTTGACAGTTACATCGACTTAGATCTTAAAATGAAAATCCACCATAAAACAGAATCCACACACCCTGTCTTGGACATTTCAGTCAAGACATGAGAACAGGGATAAATCCCTCCAAAAGTTAGAAACCAAGAGTGCCAAGGCTATTATTTGTGATATGATCAAGAGACGCACTTAAGTCGCCGCATTCACAATAAGTATGAGACTGACTTTGTGGAGACTGTGACAGTACTTGGGGTGGTTTTTCAAGACTCTGAGTACATTGTCTGGGTACTTTCTGATGTAAAATCTCACGAAAAGAACTATTACTATTTCAATTTAAGTAGAAATGTTAAGGTACCAAAAAAAGCTGTTACTTTTGTTATTATCCCCTAAACATCAGACTAAAGATGATTTGTGGAAAAAGCTATATCCCACCACCATCCCCAAGTTTGTTTTCATCATAATTAGCCGTCCTCTGCTCACACTGAGCTCGCTTCGATGAGAAATGGCAGAAAAGTTTACTTTCTCTGGGAGGAATATCATCTTTGATTTTTAGAGCCAAAGGATGACAAGAACATTGTGCATCAACACTTCTGAATTTCCCTGATAATGAGAGGTAAGCACATTGAATTATAGGTAAGAGAGGATACAAACACAAATTCCTGTAATGAATTACAGCACCCAGGGAGTTATAAGTAAAGGAGGAACATGATTTTGAAATGAGTAACAAGTAGGCTAATGAGTAACATATTACTCTTTTTGGGCAGCAAGCCCAACACGGTTCTTGATGACAGCATGGATTAAAGTCTCCTCTTCTCTGCTGTTTTCTAGTTTTGACTTTTGACTATTTTCCTTCTTGACTAAATGATAAATCTAAGTCCACCAGTCAAGACACAAAGCACATTAATTACAATATGATGATTTTGAGACACAAATAAACAGCTCACTCGCTGGTCGACGTACCAATTAGCTGAAACTGATTACAATTATACTGTCAGCAGTACTCAACTCAACTCAACTTTATTTATATAGCACTTTACACACAACACAGTTGATCCAAAGTGCTTTACAACACACACAGAGGAAAACAAAACAAAAGAAGGAGACAAACACAATAGAAGAGGAGAAAAGATCAGAGTGACGATAAATAATGATGATAATAATAAATAGTAAAGGCACATGGTCACACAGAGCCCAAGTGACACAGACCTACAGAGACTCCAGGAGAAATACCTGAGCTGTTTAAGTTAAGTTAGGCACAGTTAAAAGCTAGTGAGTAGAAGTGTGTTTTAAGATGACTCTTGAAGATCTCAATAGTGGGGGAGAATCGGATGGTGGGAGGAAGAGAATTCCATAGTTTTGGGGCAGCGATAGAGAAGGCCCTGTCCCCATAACACTTAGTCCTGGATCTCGGGACAGACAGAAGTCTTTGGTCAGACGATCTCAGTACTCTGACAGTGTGATATGGGGACAGGAGTTCTGTAATGTAAGAGGGGGCGAAACCATATGGGGACAGGAGTTCTGTAATGTAAGAGGGGGCGAAACCAGTAGTCGTCACTTGGTTCTTCCCACTCATAGTCGAGTTATCTTTGGCACTGAGGACACTCGATGACCCTAGAAGCTATACTTAACAAGCACTTAAAGAGACTAGAAGATATGTTCAAGAAGCTGGCTTTTCAGTACCTCAAGGGTTCAGTATCTATGGCTGTGGAAAATGGTTTTAAGTGATTTGCCATCCATTATTGTATATAAGCAATCCATTACTGTACATAAGCAATAAAAGATGCATATACAAATTTGGTATGGTGCATTAAAGAAAACATCCATCCTAAATTACTTAAGCACTGTTAAAAACAGCTGTTGGTGATGTACCTTACATTTCTGCGTCCAATTTGTTGCTTAGGTGGTCGTTTCTTATTCTCGTGAATAACTGGTCAAACGTTTGGCAGCAGAAACTTATTCAGCGATCTAAAACGTCAATGGTAAACGTCAGGTTTTGGTGTCAGTATCTCGGAACCAAAGAGCGAGGGCTTCTTTCTAGACTCACCATTTTGCACCAGCGTTAAACAATCATACAGGGAGAAATCCATCGTAGAAGAATTTCTCCACAGACAGCAGCCTCTATAGACCAGAATGCAATGCAGCCACAAGACATGTTGTGTTTTGAGTAACGGGTGAAGCTCTCACTTGTTGTCGCCTGGAGGAACTCACTGTGCTATCGCTATTGTTATTGCTCTCTCCACATACATACAGTATATAACCCACCGTTGAACGCAGCAAGCTCAAGCACATTCCCTTGGGGTCGTCAAAAGGCATTCTGGGAAATGCAGGAAATCACTAAATGAAGTAGAAGACGACGATGCAGATTGAGGGAAAGCGGATACACCAAATGAACATCACAGACTGATGATGTTTAACAGTGAAAGCGTATCAGAGGGTTTCCTTTAACCTGCATGTTGGTCGGCACATCTTCGCGCTGCCAGTGTAAGTGGAAGGTAGACATTGAGAATCAACAGGCATTGAGCTGAACATGACCTTGAGGTTATGATCTTGTCAGGTAGCACAGCCGTGCATTTGATCCTCTGTCAGAGGGGAAACTTCTGGCTATGCTGGGCCGATGATAGCTGGATTGAAAGATCCAATGTCTGGACAATGTTAGGTTCTGACACCGCTATCAAGTAGATCCCATTGATTTTCACCCCCTTCATACAACAGGTGAGTTTAGCTCTGCAAGGGCGCTGGCTAATCTCTACAGGCAAGGTACTCTGATGAAAGTTGGCCCTGGCTTCTTGCATAGATACTGGCCAGTCTTTTAACATGACACGGGTTCTTTCTTCTTAGAAGTAATAAGACAATAGGTAGGGCTTGAGGATAACAAGGCAGACTAGCAGTAGAAAGCCGAGATAACGAGGCTCCTGACAGACAGCGGAGATAGGGAGAGCCAGGGAACTGGGAGCTCCCCTCTCATTACCACTTCCCCACTCTCCCATTCCAAAGCTAACTGTGTGTTTCCTCCATGTCTAGAATATGCTGGTGTGCAAGCTGGTGACATCTCCTCAACGATGATTTGAGCATGCCAGAAGCTTGTTTTGCCATTCCTGATAATGGTCTCGGATTAAGTTGACTTGACAGCGGAACTTTTTAAGATCAAATGCTATGGAGATATGTTTTGGTTTATTTGTATCGTAAACATCACAACTAGACATTGGTGTAAGAAGGGTACTGTACAGCCACTTTAAATTCTTATTACATTGCACCATTCGCTCCATTAAGTCAAATATTTTTTATTTTTTAGATATTATGCTCAGTACTGTGGACACATTGTTACTGTGTGGGCGAAGACCAAGAGCAATGGAAGAGGAACATTTGGGCAGCGGATTTCTCCCCATTCCATTTCTATTCCAACAAAATTAGTTTTCTAACTTTTAGTGAGACTTGGTGCATCTACAACAACTTGTGCTTTACTTTGTGATTTTATGTTTAACCCTTGTGATATCTCACTGTCCCTCCTAGTATAAAGCCTCTTCATTTAATTTTTAACCAAAAATCTATTTTGCATTAAGAAACAACCTGTCACATATCAACAACTTGGGGAATAACTGTGTTTTCCTACCTCACAGTCCAGGTATTCTGTATTTATACAGTGTACACCACTGTACACTGTACAGTGCTGTACGGTTTTACTGTAAAAATTTACATCATAAGTGGACTGGTACCGAAGCACCTTTATAACATTATGACCCCACCCCTGATTCTTGCGAGAAAAAATTACTACAAATCATTTATCAATTTTTTATAAATTAGTCTGTAATTGATTTGATAACTGACGGGTCAAAAATGACCCAAAGACAATCTTTGTACCCTGATGGTGTACAGCTTTTATAAAAATATAAAAAAGGTAAATGTTTCATTTTTTCTAATTGTAAGATCACTCCAGGAGAAGTCAACAAATTTCATGCATAAAAAAATAAATTTAGGAGGTTTTCACTGCTGTTAAACTCAGAAACGGGTCATTTTTGACCCGAGGACAACACAAAGGTTAAGTACTTCTCTATTTGTCAATTAAGCGTAGGGATCGTTTTTCAAGCTTGGACGCAATAAGCCAGTTACTGTGGTTAATTTGTTTGTTAATTTGATTGATTGATTAGTTTAGAGGGTTATAAAAAAAAATGCTAGTTCGTGTTTATTAGTGCATTTGCCATCATGATTTTTGTAAACTGAATGCAAAAAAATGAAATTGTTCTACAGTTCTGTTACTGAACTCTAGGGGACCTTAATTCTCTTTTTTTTTCTAAAATATGGATTTATCCTTTGGATACAGATATATTTTACAACCAAAAGAAAATGTTGTCAATTATCTGCCTTGTTTGTTTTATGCAGACATATTTAAAACAATATCTGGGTTTCAAAGCATCTAAAGCATCTCAGAATGAACATAATCTTTTTCAAGCTGCAATCAAAGCACTTATGGTGATAATACTGTTTTCAATATCAGCATCAGAAAATAATAACCACTAGAAATGCACTTGAGAGAGAATGGTGGAGATTGATTGTGGATTCAAGCCTCTACACAAAGTGCACAGGCTGCCAACCGAAGCCACCAGCACGCTGTGTGTGTGTGTGTGTGGGTGTGTGTGTGTGTGTGTGTGTGTGAGTGTCTCCAAAATGCCTTCTGGTCCATTGGCACTCAAATGAACCAATCCTTCTCTGTAGAAACATGGACGGGTTAATAGGATGTTCACCTCGGAGATGCCAAACTGAGAAACAGCCCTCTGGGAAATGTAGTTAGCATGTCCAGCTTCCCCTTACTGCTGACACAGGGTGCCTGCTTCACGAGGACAGCAGACATTACAGTTAAATCTTAATGGTCTTCGTATGGTTTCTTACATTCACTCTGCTAACCTCCATAATTCTGGTCCTTGTTAGTGAGCTTGAGAGCAATCAAGTCTATTGGTACCATCTATGAGAACTCAGAACGAAGGCCTGTTCACATCTAGAACGATAACCATGAATATAATTATAACATTTAAATCATTCTAAGTAAATAGAATGTTTGTGTTCCCGTTCACACAACAACAATAACTATAAAAACATCCAAAGCAATAACTATAACTATATTTTTTATTAGATCTCAGAGCGTTTTTTTTGGATGTAAAGACAACAATAAAACTTGCTTGAGCAAGAATATATCATTATAGTTATCTTTATAGTTGATTGTTCTAAATGTGAATTTTAATGGGATTTACATTTCACTGAACTCATACATGCTGAAGTGCTTTTTGTTTGTTTGTTTTGGACATATACTCTTAATATTAGCTGCTTTCCAGTGGCACTTTCGTGAGTTATGATTCTTTTTTTTTTCTTGGCTTTTAGCAAAAATGAAAAAATTAATTACTTGGGCTTTCATGTATGAGTGTTTTATAAATTTTATCTATTACAGCCATTAGGCTCATATGTGAAAGCCCAGCTCTTCTAGGTTATACAACATTTAAAAGCATCTTGAGCTCATTTGAAAACCCAGGCCGCCCACTTATTCAGCATTGCTTTTGTTTGCAAAGTACAACAGCTGCACAAGGAATTTGACTTGGTTAGTTGGTGCTGACAGATTACAAGACAGTTACACAATACAGTTACACACTAGGTGCACAACAAAACGTAACGGGACGTCACATATAGTGCAGATGATGTGCTGTTTGGCAGTGCTAAACGACAACAAGCATACAAGAATAAGCACCGCTGCGTCCTGACATAGTGACCATATCAGCTATGAAACCCCAAAAGCCATTTCACTACCACATTCTAATCAATTGTCCTCGACTGTCCACCAAATTTCATGGAAATCTGTTCATAAGTTTTTGAGATATCCTGCTGACAGACAGACAGATAAACTAACTAAAAGGGGCGAAACATAACCTCTTTGGCGGATAGTAGATTTGATGTTTTTGGGATAACAAGAACATATTCTCTGCATCAGCTATGTAAATAAAAACCTGTTGGTAATCAAACAGGTGCCTTAGATTCTTCTTTTTTGACTGCAGAAAATCTAATCTGACCACACCAGCTGTTTTTCTGATATATTCATGAAATAAATGAAACGGACGTGCCATCAGGACACAGGCCGTTAATTTGTTCCAGTCACTATCTGATATAGAGAAAGTCATGGCTATACAATGCCACAGGTAGCACAGTTAATTGGTTTTCATTAGCAGGCATGCTGGCAGCATTTATCTGCGAGAAATCTTGGTGACATTTGTCCTTGTAATACACAACTATACACAGCCTGTAATTACTGTGATTGCTACAAAGGCCAAATGAGGAGCAGTCCCTAATCCCTAGGTTGAATCCAATTGTATTAAAAAAGAAACATGCAAGGTTGACTATCTTTGCCTATCTCTATCTCACCTTGAGAATCTGACAAAAATACAATTTGTTGTTCATGACTATTTTTATTCAAGCCTAATTTTATTTACAAATGCTTATTCGTATAATCTTATAGTAACTGTAAAGAAAATAATACTCAGTTTCAGAACTTACATGACTTTTCATAAGATTAAGGTTGGAGGTGCCTCATTGGCAAGGAAAGGACAATTGAAAGAACAATTCTAGCTTTTTTAGCTGTTTTTAACAACTGCTTAAGACATGAATGAGGCAAGCGGGCTGGAAATCAAGCTTGAATTAAGAGGCAGAGAGAGCCTGGAGCGGCCCATAGAGACCGCAAGGCACATTTGTGTCTAATTAACCTCTCCCTATATCTGTGTTTGTTTCGGTGGATGCTGGTAGAGTGAAGTCTGTGGACTGAAAAACAAGGACGCCCACCCTTGCACATATCGAGAGAGAGAGAGCGAGAGAGAGACCGATGGCCGAATGCAGGAAAGGGGAACTGATTCCAGCAACGATGGTGCAAGTAAATCAAGAAACAGACCAACCTCTCCAAGTGACCTTCCTAGTAATAGACTCTGAACAGTTGTCACAATGAACCAGGCGCGTAAATACTACAGGTGCAACCTAGGGAGTCAAGGGGCCCGTCGGCATCCAAGGAAATAAAAGGCCTCTTTGCCCAGTGAATGGGCCTCTTAGCAAGTGCTTCTGTCTACTGCGATGTAGGCTACACTCTGTCAACCACCATGATTATCAAATTTAGGGTACATGTCAGTTGTAAACTACTGTATATACCCCCAAATTTCTATATAGATAACCCACATTGCTGGCAAATATGTGCTTATGTGTCCAAAGGAATAGGTGAATTATCTCTGCTCTGTCGTGTGATAATGTAACCTACATAACCCACTTTAAATTGTATTTGTAATTGAGTCAGAGTAGTAAACGTTAGAGGCATTAATCACTAGCTACCTAGGTAGTGGTGCGCAGACATACAGGGAGAAAAGAAAGCAGGAGGAACAAACAGCTGAACTACCTAACCAACCAAGCTGGCCACATTTTTCACAGCTGCTGGTTTGGACTTTAAGACACTGTGGATGTAGAGTGGATTTCCAATGAGGGAATTCAATTTTCCCCTTGTTTTGGGACTTACATGAGCAATATAATGATCACTAGGCTTTAACAGTGCCAAATAACTAATGTATTAGGCCACTGTGGCAAGTCTGATGAATGATAATGTAAATAACAGATGCAGTAATGTTTCACAGCCTACAGGAGCCTGTCATGCCTGTAGGCGTATTGGTCTTATGAGATGTGTTCTTTCCTGATGGTCGTTTATTTCGTGATTGTCATGGTGAATAGTGAGCAATAGGCAACGTGTGAGCAAGCTTGAGTTGATGCTATGAGTTGCATCATTTGGCTGACATGTCATAGCTGTATACAAGGGAAGTTTGTTTGTTTTTTGTCAGATCGTGTGTCAGATGGTCACAGTTTGAAACCTTGTCCACTTGTACACTTACAGCTGCTGCTGTCTGTGGAGTTACTCAGCTGTTACAATTTGTGGTATGTGAGTTGGCGCAGTGTCCACTCTGTGTATCATTTTTGCAACTGTCCGCTCTGTGATAGATATAATAATATATAATTTGTGGTAGTTTAACGTGTGGTAGTTTATAAGGACCCAAACAAAAATGTTTGCACTAGGGCCTGTCACTGTAATGTTATGTTACGCCAGTGCAATGAACTATGGGAATTTACGTGCAGATCATCCTCCTACATCGCCAATATAATAAGCACCAATGGGGATGTAGTTCAGTGTTCTGAGTCTGTGGCATCTCACGTCTTGGCGGTAAGGTTGGCCTCGTACTTAGAGAGATAGGATGCCTTTGGTTGAAGCCCTGTGTTGGCTAAACTCCAATACAGCCCTGCTGAAGTGACCTTGAGCAAGACACTGAACAGTGATTTCTACAGGCACCAGCTGCCGGCCAAATAGACGTTTGCTGACTCCTTTCCAGCCAGCTACTTTTTAACGCTTTATTCACATGGAGGCCATATTTGATTTACATCCACTGTTGCCAATTTGGCAACTTTGCTGCTAGTTTTAACAACTTTTCAGACCCCTTTGGCAACTTTATTTCTCAAAAGCGACCAGACATATCTAGCTACTTTTTCCAACCGTGGGGAACAATGTGAATGTGTTGACTCCCAAAGCATATGGCAACAAAGCAGTACAGCTGATGCAGATTTGCACTATTTGCTTGTCTAATCCAAAGAGGTCTGATGATCACAGTGCATCCCGAACAAAGCTATATAGTGGATATATTATTAATATGCAAATTGGTGTATTATGTCATCTAGCCTCTGGTGTGAGCATGTCTTGCCTCCAATCATCAATATCATGGATGTAAAATAAACAAATAAACCAATACATGTATTTTCTACTGAAAAAAAAATGTAGTGCACTACCAGAATTGTTGCAACTTATTTTCGTTTACTCATGGTAGCAACCCTCATCCTGAAGCAACCCTATAATGTAGCTGAGGAAGGTTTCTCCTTGGTGGTATGAAACAGTGTGATAATATCTATCATAATTCATTTCTATCATCTGACCTATCATTTCTATCATCTAACCTCAGAGTGTTTTATGTGCTGCTTCAAAGGGTGACCTCTATTAAAAAGAGGTGTGAGATTTACTCGGACGTACAGCAGACAGTCACGTTCAGACAATGAAAGACAACCAACATGGATAAGAGAGGCACAGTATATAATTTAGATTACATTCAACCAGGTGGCATGTCCAATAGGCAAGCGGGAAAGTAAGTAATGGTCGCAGGTCGACCTCAATAGAGTCGATTCTTCGACTCCAACGCGCTTGAGAGTCGGGGTCAGATCTAGGCCAATGACTTTGAGAGTCAAGACTGAACAGAATCGACTCTAGGGATCTATCGATTCCCCTTATTCGACCAATGATTTTTTTGACTCAATACCTTTGTGACGCCCCTCCCACTGTCTTGGAGGCTGTCCTGGCCAACCTCAGCAGACAATTGATTGACAGTGGAGTCGTCAGCTGATTAAGCTCATCTGGGCCCTTGGACTATATAAACTGGCCCATGTGTTCACTCTCTCTCTCCCTTCCTACAGCTGACATCCACTCGGCATCACTTCCCTTTTGGTTTGCGCCTTCAACACCACCACAGCACATCAACCACACATCCATGCACTGCTTGCATTGCTGACCATGCTGATCTACACACTCCATTGTTAATTTGTGTTAACCTTAGTTTTAATAAATTATATTTGTTTTAAGTAAACCTCTTGCGTGGACTCCCTCGTCACATTCCCTGAGCCAGTTTGTGACAAATGGGGGCTCGTCCGGGATCCAAATTTCCCATCCTTAAATTGCTCCCCTGGATCCAAGGTTGCTGGGTGGGGGATTGGATCTGGTAAGATGGATGGCAGTGGTTGGCGGTATTGGTTACTGAATGGTAGTTTGTGATAGCCGTTCCAGGGTAATGGGGACACTTGGTAAAGACCACAAGTTAAATCGGGGAATGTTATTTCTTGTCTTCAATGTTAAAAAGGGTTTGGCTCTGTTGCAGTTTAGTTTAGCTCTGTATCATACACAAACATAAAACTGTGTTCAGTGTTGCCATGTGTTTAGACACATATATTTGCTGTCTTAACAATTTTAAAGCACATTAGGATTAATGCATTAGGATGAAATTTATTTGTGGTTTAAACATTAAGACTGGAGCACCAAAAGAAGACCGAGGGTATACAACTGAAAATACATAATTCCTATGCAATTGCAATGTGAGGTAAACACATCAATGCCCCTGTTCCCTGAACCATGATGTTTTCATTTGTAGAGGGAGAAAAAGACATAAAACACTAGTTATGAGTTTGATGCAAAGCGTTTGCCATGATATCGCGGACCCCATTAAATGTAATTCCATCATTTCTGAAGGCTTACAGAGAGAGAGGATTATAGTAGCATTCATCATAGAATGAGTGCAAAAACATGAAATGCTACAGAATGATGCATGTTTTTGGGATAATATGGTGCACATACATTACATGTCTGTCTCTCTGTTCATATTGGACTAAAATGTGCTGGGTGGTTTTTTTATTGTGTTTTATTTTCTTTTTCCTCCCTCCACCCTCCGTCACCACAGTATGAGCTCTTCAGACAGCATACAGCCGGGACAAAAAATGGGGAGATAAATGTGTGTAAAAGAGCATGCCATAATGTGGGTTACAAACCCTTGCTGTTATAAAGAATGAAAAGCACATTTCAAAGTTTTTCAGCAGGGCCTGTGGCAACTGCTGGATAATGTAACAACTCAAAATGTAATGAAATGGGCTCAAAATGTAATAAAATTTGCTAATAAGTTGCTGGATAATGTAATAACATTCGTACATGAACTGGCATTTATTACTTCATAACAGGTGTAACATTTAAATTGATGATGACTCCTAAGAAGATTGAAGAATGTAATAATTTGAGTTATTACATTATTAGTCAATATTACTGTGTCATCAGTTAAAAATGTATTTTTAATGTGTGTTGTAATTTATGACTTTAACATGTTTTATTACATTTTCAACCGGCAGTTATTACATTATCAGTTTCTACAGTTTCTATCAGTTTCTTCCTTTAATCTTTTAGAGCTGGTCTGTATGAATGAAAGATGAGGCAAGAAACAAATAGGCCTATTTCATGTCAGACATTTTGAGCATTGAATTAAAACTTAACTGAAGGAGTCAAATGAACTACTGTGCTGCTGTAGTGGAAACAGGCTGAGACATGACACAACCCATACGGACACTTTGGGATGTGCTGCTTGCTAGGAAAGGAAAGGCAAGGTTGTCCTATTTCCTCTGTTATGACAATGGGGCAGATCTTTTATTTATCTTCCATGTTCTTGAAATAAATTACACCTTGAAAGTAAGAGACAAGCAATTTCGGTGCTGCAGAGACTGTTTGTGTTTGTTTGGACCATGTTTTTGCATGTTCTTGTTTGGCAGCAATCTTTTTGACTTGACTCAAACAGCTTGAAATCCATTTCCCTCTCAAAAGTCAAACATAAGAAGTGTTTGTTTTTATAATTCAGATTGTGTTTGCAATAACAAACATGTAACCACAAATACACACACAAAGCTTTCTTCAGCCAAGCTTAAGCAGACTTTGAATTTCAGTCACCACTGATGTATGAAAAAAGAACAAATTGCTGATGTCAGATGAAAAGCGTGTATCTGCTGTAAAAATAAAAGTACATTTTTCCATGAATGGATAAAAGAATTACTTTATTATTGTCACATGTCTCATGAATTTCTAAAATTATACAATGGCCAAAGGGTTATGAAACTCACCTAACACAGATTAAATCTTGTGTTATTGTGCAGTCTTTCAAGGTCCTCAAACACAATGTTACATTTTTGCATGAAGGGGAACGTTGATAGAAATAACGAAGCCTCACCTTGAGACACTGTATTGTACAAGAATTTGCCAGACTTGTAATGAAATGAAACATTAATTTGAACTGCACAGATGCAAAATTTACAGTGTCATGTATCAACCCAAATGCCGCAAAATTCATCAATTTTATTCCCCACAATAAATATGTTTAAGCAGGTGTAATTTTAAAACATAAGGCTATGGAAGGTGTAGTCTCAACTGTTGTACCGCTTGGTTCACCAAACTCTGGCCTGAGCCTTGTAACAAACTTCATCAGGCCACAGCACCATGGGCAATTGGGGAAAGCTTGTTAAATGCCTTGGCAAGTTTAACATTGTGGAAAAAAAGTTATCTCTCATCCTTGTGAGCCAGACATGCTGAATTCCATGTTGGCTAGAGGGAAAATAAAACTGACACAGGTGTCAGCTTGACTCATCTTGTTCAGAATTCAATTTTATATAGCCAATGAAATTCCTTGTTCACTGCTATTTTTAGATAGCATATATACCGCATTTACTCATTTCCTTATGTAAATGAGTCCATTAAAACAGTTATGAGGGGAAAATCCATTATGCTCACGTTACAATGGCAGAGATACATGTTGTTGTTATTCAGGTCAAAGTTTGGATACTGCTATTATGTTTGCTGGGCTACAACACGCTGGAAAAGCAAGGAACTGGTGCACTTTCATCATGCGCTCATTTGCCAGCTTATAACATTGGCAATCATGATGTTTATTTCCATGTAAATAAAGCACATCCCCATTTAAATTGCGGTGTGAATTTAATCTAGAGGCAGGTTTATCAGCAATATTCCTCCCATTACTTGTACAAAATATTAGCTTCCAGCCATTGCTACCATTGCCTGGCCATTATATTAGTTTGGCCGATTTTACATGTAGATCCTGGAACCACAAAAATGCTGAAACAATAACGGCATGAATCATGGTGTGACTGCATTCACCCCTGAAAGGAAATGATCATGTCAAAAACGGAATGGCACATCATGCATTTACTATGGCTGATAGTAAATGCTGATACAAACGGTGTGAGGACAGCGTATCTTTTATTCATACAAGCCTCCACACAGACTTAGAGCCTCATTTATGAAAAAGGCAACCGATCACATTTGATCTTTGAATTGTTTGTTGGTAAAATTCCATCAAAACACAGGCCATGACCAAAATAACCTCATCATCACCAGAATAAAGACTCCTCTTAATGCTGCTGGCTCTGTTATGCCTGGAGTGCTTTCTCTGCCATGGATTTTGCCATCTCCAAGAAGGAAAGGTCAAAACTAATCACTACTAACATAATGATTTTGACTGGTCATTTTGGCTCTCCATCTTCATGATGACAGCTCAGAATTATGCATCAAATGCTGCTCCTGAATCTCCCATAAATGCTCAATGCACATTAAATTTGGATCAAATCGGATTATCAAGAAGGCCATGGCACATTGAAAACATGATCATGCTGTCCAAATTACTTGTGCCTTACTTACTGGGACATTTTCATCTTGGACCACACTGCTTCTATCTGGAAAGAAATGCATCATGGGAAGAAGGTGATCACTCAGAATCCTTGTTTTAGAAGTGACTGGATATAAACTGAACCAAAAAGAGCTGCTACTGCCTGCAAGTGTAAACACACCATGCAAAACTGCTTACAGTTCCCAGCACACTGTTGAATTTGCCAATGATTGACAAAGGTTTATTTGGAAGTGTACTCCCTTTAGCTCCTTTGTCTCATCCTGTCTCATTCACAACAGGTGTATAACCTCTGGCAGCTGAATCCGCTGTAAGCTGGGAAAAGAGACAGTTATCAGACAAGCAGCGCCTGGTATCACTGGCTTGCTCTTACTCCTTTTTCTCTCTTTCTGCCGTCAAGTCCATCTGTGTTTCGGGGTTGTTTTTGATGCTCCGTTCCACAGTCTTTGTGAAAGAGAAACATTGACGCCACACAAGAGCTGCATACTAATGTCTTGTGTGTGGTGTGTGACTGAGAAAGGTTGCTGCACCTTTTTCACAGCTCCTAAATAAAAGTGTTATTACTGGTTTTGGTTTTTAGACCAGACCTGAGAGCAAAATCAACAATAATGTTAATAATCAACACTATGCCAGTGTTTCTAGAGGTGACTGATGGGAGTTAATGAGTTGGCAACGTGACTTTTTCGAGATCAGACCGAATCCACGCTACACAGCAAATTCTCCAGTGTTAATAAGTGTTGTTTTTTGAGTGAAAGTGTTGATTAGAGAGTTGTTTATCCACTCATAGAGGTGACATGGCGCTGAGGCGGCTGTTCAAAACTAGCAAAAGTGTTAAATTAACTGATGGGTGTTGTTTTTGATGTTGTTTTTTTACACTCTTGGAGTTAAATTAACACCGAAGATTTTGTTGTGCATGGTGGATGACGTCATGCATGAGAAAAGATGCATAATAGAATAGAACAGAATAAAAGTGTCCAACCATACGAGTCGTCACACTACATCAGCGGATTGGGGCAAAAGCTACATTTCATTTGAGCTTACTGAGGAGGCTCTCGGCGGTAGGAACAATGCACGTCTACAGAGGTTTTTCTCACCCATGGGTGTTCTAAAGCCCTGTATCAAGAAGCAACGCGCTCCAGTGAACTTTTTAACTCGGGCGTTGAATCTTGGTTGCTGAAATATTGAATAAATCAAAGAACACACGACAGCACTGCAATTAATATTTAATGTGCTGCACAGACGTTTCGAGCACAACTCCCTTTCTCAGCATGCTATTGGCAAATGACAGCTATACAATGGCCCACAAGTGGCTTTAAGTAATTCAAATGCAGGCACAACAGAGTTCATTCTAGCAGGGAGTGTTGTATGGATGGCTCAATCCACCAATCCGAATATTTATGTCTTGCTGCGGATGAAATTTCTATCGGGGATAAAGTTTTGAACTTGAACTTGAGAGTGAACTATATCCTCACACATTTTTCTTACCCAAATCATGCTTATGACAAGGATCTTTCAACAGATGTACCACGTGTTTTTTTTGTTTTTTCACGCAATTCTGCCTCACACCTTTATATTTTCACCAGTATGAGGATAGGAGGAAGACTTAAAGCTATTCATTAAACAACTAATGCAATCATGATATGGACTATTCCACTGGGAATATAAGAAAAAACTGGGAAGATGATTTATTTGGATTTGCCCAAAATTGTCAGGGGTGTGAATATTCTGAGCAAATGCTTCTTTTCATTGATTTGTAGTTTTTTTATCGTTGCCACTTGATCATAATCTCATTTAGTATTATTGCACTATTCCATTATTATCCCATACGCCACACTTTTAAGTCTATTCCCTGTGTGGTGTTTGTGATTTATTACAACTGTCCACCATTGCTATGGTTGCAATTACTATTAACACCACGAGACATTTTGTCTTCTTCAAACTTCACCTTAATGCTGAAATAATAGTCAGAATCATCTGTTACAGGGTGCAGCAGCATTAATTACCGGGGGAAATGCTACTGTTTTTGCTCCAACATTGTCAAATTCCAACACACAAGTATTTAGTTATGTGTTTCTTCAACCTAAATACATTGTTTTAATGTGCCATCTCATAGGATAAAGTGATCAAAAGTCTTTTCAAAAGTGGTGTTTTTAATAGCTGAAGAAATAGGAGAGGAGGAGAGGGCCAGTCCGGACCAGCAGCCTTGTTGCGATTCTGGCGACACACTCCTCCGCCTGTCTCTCTAATGAACCTGCCGCATATTAATCCCTATCACTAATGAGGCCATTCAGAATGATAAGCTTCCCCGGCATTCGCTAATGAACACATGCTAATGCTGCCTGTGCCTCCGCTAAGCACTCGTCAGCCTGCCTAAATCACACAGCAACACCTGCCTGTCACAGTGGCCATCTACCCTACTGTACCGACATCGTCAGTCCAAATAAATTAAGAGGTTGATATGCTACGCACATCAAAGTCCTGTATCGTCCTGTATAGCTCAAGAGGTAGGATGTAGCACGAAAACTGACAGGGTCAAGGGCTTATCTTCCAGTGGGGCGACCCATGCTAACAAAGTCTGCACTCAATGGTACAGTAGGGCAAAGTGTCTCCAAAATAGGATATGTCATGTTAGTGACAATAGCGGCACATCTGGATTTTCTTTTTATGTCAAAACAGCTGATATCTCACCTCCTCAGGATTATACATCTCATTACACGTGTGACAACTTGATAAAACTATTAAGTCTAAATATTCTGGCTATTTTATTGTCTAGTTCATTGTCGTCTGCATATTTAAGTGTGTGTGTGTCTGTGTGTGTGTATAGTGCAGCAGTGCAGTAGTTAGAGGGAAGGTGCATGTCTGCTTCCCATCTGCTTACAACCCTCTCACTTGCAGCTTGCTGCCGCTGGCAAGACCTTGTGATAACGGGGAAGCAGCCTTGTGTTTAAGTCTTCCCCTGTCAGTGCGCAGCCTCTCCTCCACCAGGACTCCTGCCTCGCCTCCTCGTGACAACGCCCTGCCATCAGCCAACTTACTGAGGGCTGTTTACGTTCTGTGCTACTCAACAAAACACCTCTTCCCCAGAAGCGCCTGCACAAGAAGACCTCGTATGCCCAACTGCATCTTCATCTTGGCCAACACTGGACCAGAAAAGCGCTATAAGGACTGGTTGAAGTGTCACTCCACCTCATGGCAGCTCTGCCAGAGAGGTGTGCAGATGCTGGAAGAGGAAAGGAAGACAAAGAGAGGAGCAAAAACTCGGGAAAAGACACACATCCATGTCAATCTGCACTACCTTAAACTTCTCACCTGCAATGAAACATGCGGATCTCGTATTGGACTGTTCAGCCACCGAAGAAGTAACTGTTGACATTCAGAAGTGGAAGACATCATCAGACACAAAAGGACTACAATAAGCAAAGCATAAGCAAGCGCATGTTTATGTGTTTAAGGGTAACTTGGCTACATCCCAATGTGAAAGCCTATCAGAGAGATCGCTGCTACTGTATCAGTTAATAAGAGGCTCCTTCTCCTTGAGGTGTGAGGCAAGGTGATACTGCCGTGCCTCAAAGAGTAGATGTGTTCAATTCCTGTTTCCTGCGTGATATAAGGCTTGTTAATTGTCAGCTTGTTCGAACTCTGACAGTTCTTTTCGCAATTTGTCAATCCAGAGAGAGATGTTCCAACTATTGTAAAAGTTTTTTTTGCATTACACACTGTAGTCCCCTGTAATGTTCCTTTTGTGAGTTTTGTGAGAAATAACGAACATCTTCATAGACAGAGTTTCATGGCAAACACAATATCCACAGAAGCTCTCTAGGAGTCAATAGTCAATAGAGTC
The DNA here is from genome assembly GCF_048128805.1 of Centroberyx gerrardi. NCBI lineage: Eukaryota > Metazoa > Chordata > Actinopteri > Beryciformes > Berycidae > Centroberyx > Centroberyx gerrardi. The sequence continues at coordinate 8,480,940 of NC_136017.1, forward strand.
AATAGAGGAAAACGGCTTCATAATCCAATGTCTACAGCTAAAGTATTTTTCCTTTTCTGTAGAGGATGAATGCATGTAAACATTTTAATTTACAAAGCAAACTTATTTCTCTGCTTTGAAGGCTGTGACTATGCTTCTCATGTGCAACGCAGCGCTAGCTCTGTGTGTGTGAAAGTGCAAATATTCAGCCAAGAGAGTGTCAGTTTTCAGTTTAACCTCTCATGACGGGGTCAAGAGGGCGGTTCACAACTTCCTCCGTCTCGCCTCCCACCCGTCGGTATCTGCCGCCACTCATCTGCGTCCGCTTGTAAAAGGTTGGCTTTATTGTGTCGGGCCTTCTTCAGCCCCGCCATGTGCTGCGACCTGAGCGCGGGTGGTCGGCACATGAGCACTATGACATTTCCACTAACCAGAGTGGCTGTCTGCCAGTAATAGAGGTCAGGTCGTGTCTTAGTGAATGAAACAGTCAATCCCTGATATTTCACCCTCTGCCACTTGTAATAACTTTCCCATAGGCACAAATAATTCTGTGGGTCATTATTAGAAAACAGATCTCGGTGCTACAGACACCAGCGTGTCACCTGATATTGTGTTCTTGCATGGTAGAGCTGGTTTTTGCTCATGGACAGGGCAGGTGATCAGCATTCACACCACCATGCAAGATAGCAATGTGTTTTAAGTGATACCTTGACATTTTCAAGCCGTGCCCCTTGGTCAAGTGTAGAGACTTTTTTGCATGTGTCCGGCAAAAACAAATAAAATTCGAAATGTCAAGGGCAAAGTGCAACGAACGGCAAAAACCAGATAAATGATTAAAGTGAATTTTTCATTTGACTGATAGAACAACTTGAGTATGATTTTGGTTTTCATGAACTAGCCTGGTATATTTCTTACACTCCTGTGCTGCATCTGAAATGGATTCACTGGCGCTTTAAGCTTATTCTATTACCTAAAGCTTTTTCCAAACGCGTTCAGCTTCCCCCTCCCGCTCGCTCACGTTAGGATCTTGCAAAAACATAAAGCCAGATGCGCTGGCCAAATAGCCGTAGAGCGCTTATGGTGCTCTTCAGCTGCGATGACTCTGCCTTTCTGAAAACACACCTACGTCCTCATATCACTATTTCAAAGTCAATCGTTGGTTTAACACATTTTTGCGTTAATGCATCACAGAGGAGGGGGAAAGGTGTCCGTGTAAAAGTAGGCCATTGGGAAGACTGATGGATCGCATTATGCCAAACGGGCCATTATGAGAGAGCCGTGGATCATAAACAAATGACATAACGATCACGAGGTGGTGTAGGAGTGCAGGGGAAGATGGGTATTCTATCTGGCTACACTAAACACAGCAGTTAACGCGTTCCACTTACGATAAATCACGGACGCACTCAAGGGAGGCCAAGCCAGTCCACTACTTGTGGTCTTAAACACCGAACACTGTCCGTCGGTACCGTCTCTCCGTCTTTATCACTCTCTTTGTGTTTTTTCCCTCATTCACACACATCCATATGCGCGCGCACAAACAATGCCCCTCTTCACATGTTCTCTCCTCCGTCTTCCTCTCTCTCTCTCTCTCTCTACCGGCAGATAAAATGCGGCGGAGCGGCGCGGTCATTTGGGGGGCTCTGTGATCTATGTTGATGACACCGACTTGCAAGCACCTACAGTCCCGCAAACTCCATTTGGAATGACCTTAGTCATAACCCGGTCTCACACCGCTGGCTCCAATAGATACCATCATCTATCATAAAGGATGCTCAAATTGGCCCACTGACAATGGCTTCCAGATCACAAATTAGTAAATCAACAACTACATACGGAAATGAAGGAATAGCTGTAATTATCTACAGGTAGGGAGGTCTTATTAATCATAATAATGGGTGGTGCCAGGGTGGCCTAGCTGTTAAAGGGACCGTCCCATTATCGAAAGGTAACAGGTCCAGGTCCGCATGACAGCCAGTGTCCTTTAGCAACACATGGAATTCACATGTTCAATCATACTAAGTCACTCTGGATAACAGCATCAGTTAAATGCCTGAAATGTAAACGTCATAATTCAATCAAATGTAATTATTTGTGCAGGTCATTCATGGACTCCACTTGTGTTAGCTGGTTCTTAAATCTTAAATCACTTCTCAAAGCACACTTGTACAGGAAAACCTGTTTATAATGTTCTTTTTGTGTCCTCTGTTGTCTTTTTTCTTTTTATTATCATTTTGTCTCCTTTTATATTCCACTTTTTTACTGTATTTATTATTTATCGTATTTGTTTTATAAAGTGCTTTGTAGCGGTTGTTTGGAAAAGTGCTGTTTAAATAAAGTTTATTATTTCTACTGTTATTATTAGTCATTGTGTCATCCATTCAAATGGTTTAATGCGATACACCTCTTTAGGCATTATTCCTTATCAATTAAACACATTTTGTAGAAAGCACAAATGTTATTTACTTGCTAGCAGGTGCAGTATTTTTGTTTTGTTTTTTTAGATTAGCTGTTCTGGAGATTGGAACAAAACAAGCTGTTTCAAACGGTATGTGCCAGTTGCTTTGAGCTGAGACCGGATGATGTTCGCGCAAGTATTTTAGGCTTACATAAACTAACGTGTACTTTTCATTAGTTGTGGGAACTCGTGGCCAACTGGGGTAACCAGAGCTAACAGGCAAAAACATCTCAACTTTCACTCGTAGGCCTTTCAATAAATAGAAGTCTCTCCTAGGTTGTAAATTATGTAAGGCTGCATCAAAAAAAAAACAGTCAAAACACATACTGCACTGGTTCTGGTCACATGCTGTAGTTGAGCTGTTCTCAGCATATTAATGTACATCTCACCAGCCAGCTAGGCAGTAGAACATCTGTCAATCCAAACTACCCCCAGGAGGGAAAGGCATATCAATCCAAAACATTTGCTTGATAGCACAGTGCTTCATATCCCCTTTACAAACGGCAGAGCAAATTCAATTTAATCCAAATGAGTTCAATTAATACTTGTAATACTATGTAATTTAATTTGGGGAAATATTATGTATGGCTATTATTAAATAAGTGACTACAAGTGAATGCTGAACATTCAAATGAACTTTTCAAATGAGTCACTTGGTTAAGTTAAGCCATGTAGTGGAATTGCACAGATGTATTGCAGTGGATGCTGTGGTGAGGTGAAGAAAAACAGGAGGGGGACGCAGAATTTTTGTCTTCGCACTCTCTGTGTCTTCATGCAGTCACATCCAGTCATTATCAGCAGCCCTACTCCCATTAGAAAAATGCTGAAGCTGCCAGTAGCCGATATTTTGTGCCAATATTCAATATCTTCAATTTTTTTTTTCCATTTTCATGCCAAAAAATACAAGTATTCAATGTTTCCCCCAAGAATTTTATTCTTGGCAGGATGGAGAAACCTCTTATGGTCTGGTATAGACCATCATGCAACACTAAAACTCTCCATTCAAACCCAGGATGACCCACCACAACTAGTCATTGGTAGGGGAAAACTCTGGGATACATTACTGTCTTTACATGTAGAATTAATTTACAAAAACATTATTGAACAATTAAATGAAAAAAAATGAACATACCGCTTGACTGGCTGATATGCGATCATTCCAGATCAGCCCGGCTCTCCTAAGAAGCGGTCTGAGTCAGCTGAGGTGAATGGGAATCAATAGCAATGTACTCACTTACAGCAATGCTCCGCAGCCTCCACATGCCAACACTCAAAGCACTGGAGGGTAGGAAAAGACTGTGAAATCGTGTGTGTGTATGTGTGTGTGTGTGTGTGTGTGTGTGTGTGAGCAGGGGTTAACCATGTAAGGTACTTGGAACAGCCATGTGCGGAAAAAAAAATGTTGCATTCACTCACTTCAAAGAGCTTTTTGCCTGGCAGTAACGGAAATTTTCTGTCTTTTGTCTATTTGTTGTTTTGATCTAGATACAACCGGTTCCTTACAACGTGAGGTAAAAACCATGCACAGAAACATTATTTTTATGAATGGCGTTGCTGAAGTGTAGCACATTTTGGCAGATATTAGGCTATGTTGCAAAAGGTATGATGAGAGTATCTAAACTGAGGTAAAAACCTTGTATCTCCAAAATATCGTCCTATTCAGGAACCATGAAAAACAGCTTTTGTTTTAGCTTGACCAGCATGTGTTTGATAGTTTATCCGATGGGTTTTTGAAATTGTTTCCTTTTCTCAACCCATAGAGGACCATGTAATCCTTCAATTGACGTTAGCATGTGTGTGAAAATCACCAAAATTAGGAGTTAGAAGGTTTACAAATGACAGCAGCATATGTGTTAATTATGTGTGTATTATGTGTATATTAGCTATTATGTTAGCTATGTGTTCAGACTATAGGGAAGCAATCGTTCCTCTGTTTGCTCCACAGGCAGAATTCTAATACATTCATTTTAAAGAATTCTAATACATTCATTTTACAGTTTTTATTTATAGAGGGAGCAGGTAGATGATAGTTTCTCAACTTCGTCTGTGTGTGTCTGATCAGCGTCCCTCCGCCCGTCTTGCGCTGCTCTTGCTCCAGGCGCAGGAGGAACTGGTGTATGCAAAGTTCAGTCACTGATTTATGTTGGTGTAATTTGTGGCAGCACAGTTTTGTAAATCTAGATAAATTTTTCTCTTGGGTTGCAGCGGGTCCATATTATAATTAGATTTTCGGCTAATACATGCACTGGTACACTCCCAGCTCATTTCCCTTGTGGTATAGGCGGTTGCCTTGCTGTAATAATACAACTATCCTCTCTCCCTTTCTGTCTTTGCCACTTTCAGTTTTGACCAGTCCATCTTTTCTTTCTCAAAATAAAAAAAAAAGCATGTAATGGTGTTTTTATTCACAATGACTGACTTTGCTTCCTTGAAATGTGTCTGTGTAATTGCCTATGGTGAGGTTTCCCCCTCCCATCGCTCACCCTTAAAATGCTAAAACCACCGCTCTTATTCTCGTTACTGGTCACATAAGAAAAGAAGAGAGAAGAATTGGTCAATTTACTAATTAGGCAAATGTGAAGGATTGCATTTAAACACCAGTTACAGTCAGGTTCCTCTAAACCTAAAATCAACACAAATACTTTTGCAATTCACATGCATTTGATGGCAAAATTGTCAGTGCGTCTATCCTATGATTTGATTGAAATTGCTATAGCATCAGATTGCCAATTACAAGAAGTGCGTGATTACACTGATCATTTTCAAAATGACCATTCGTGAATGCGCTGTCACCCTGGCACATTTAATTAAACCAATCAGAACGTAATGTTTGCCTCTCAATGAGTCATCACACAATCACACAAACAGAGAGCCTCTCTTTCAATTGGAGGCACTTAACAATTTGGTGGCTGAAGTAGCCATCAGCTGCGGCTGTGTGTTTTATTGGACAGACCTTTTTGTGAGTACAGATACCAGCTCACCATATAATCAAGGTAATTTTGAGGTGGTCACAAACAGAAAATGGAGTGGGGAATTTTGGAACATTAGTTGATTGGGAGTCCACTGCACTAAGTTGAAATTTTCAAAAACACTGGACACTACATTTTATTCATCTGTGCTTTTTGTCCTTCACATTATAGATCCTACTTATTCTTATAAGGCGAGTGGTGGGCTGGTGTTGTGTTGCCGCGATGCATTTTGTGACTAGAGAAATGAGGAGGCACTGACGAGGCTTAAAGTGATATTTTGATATCTTGAGTTTTAGTTTGTTATTTTCCAGACACTTGTGACATTAGGGAAAAAGCTTCAACACTTCACTAAAATGGTTTGTTATCGTTGTTTGAACTTCTCTTTGAAACTAAGTGGCACAACAAGTCTTTGTCAAAATGACAAGTGTCTGGGAAAGAAAAATAACCCAGTAAAATGTCACAGTATCCCTTTAATGGCTAAGTGTACACAGGAAAACAAATGAGAGATGAAACTGTCTGTCTCCATACTACAGCTAGAAAGAGGGAAAAAAAATCAATTATCTCCGGAGCTACAGCATAGTGGTAAAAATCCAATAACCCATAAAGGTTCTGAAAGTCAAAAAACACTGATTTCCTTCCCCCTTTCTTACTTTTCCCTCTCTCTTTTTTTCACCTCCACTCTCCACTACACACACACTACACTTTATTTAAATTTTTTTGGAAGTTGAAAATCAAGATCTTCCTTAAAAACAAGTGAAAAAACAATCAAACTTGGTAAATTCCAATCAGGAAATTACACTTACCATTGGTTGTTAGATATCTGCTAATCTTTGCCACGTTATAAAATTATTGACTATTGACTATTGGTGACATCACAATCTGACAGCAGTGTGGCAAGGGCTTGCCCTCAGCGATCAGGTTGGAGGTACAGATCAGAATCAGAAACTTTTATTCGGCAAGTACAATGTACAAGGTATTTCTCTATCCCTCCTATCCTATATCGCTTGCTGGGTGAAAACCTTGTATCTCCAAAACTTCTCAGGAACTAAAAAAAAACAGTCTTGTTTTTAGCTTGACTACAAAGTATATTTGAGCTTATATAATTGATTTTGAAAAGGTTTTATAAATCCAAGGCGTGGTTACTTAAGTTATGCAAACCACCAAAATTGGAGTAACAAGGATTTCACCCGACAGTTATGATATGCACATTCTCTGTAACTACTGCAGTACAACACTCGATGCATCACTACACTCTGTGATGAGGTACAAGTCAACACACACACACACACACACAATCTTACTTAAGTCACTTTTGGGGTATTTACATAGACTTACATTCATTTCCTGGAGACTTACCCTAACCCTAACCCTAACCACTACTTGCCTAAACCTAACCCTTAACCTAACCCTAACCTTAACTTTAACCACTGACCCAAAAATCAGCTTTTTACCAATTGGGGACACGACTTTTGTCCCCAATTGCACAAGCCGTCCCCAATCAACTGGTCTTAAGTCTGGTGTGTGTCCCTGAAAGTGACTTAAGTCATACCCACACACACACACACACACAGTGAGTGAGTGAAACTAGGTTGACTTTAAAAACTCCACCTGTTAACATCAAAGTGCTGTGGGAGCACACTGCGGCTGTAACTAAGAGAATCATTGAACAAAATCTTTAATTCATGTGTTGACTTAGCCACTGTAGTTAGAAAATCAGCTACATCCTGTACTTGTTACTATAATTACTACTGGGATTATCATTTACTTCCCCTGTATTAGAAGTAACCTGCTGCTCGGTCAAACAGCCGAGGTGGCAGTTGAACCTTTTCATACTTTTTTTTTTGCTGGTGGCCTGTTCAGTCTGTGGACCTGACACCACAGGTGGACTGGAATATTCTGTTAACTGGTTTATTCATGGCAAGAGACTCGATCGGCAGGTATCAAAGGTTCACGTAAACAGCTTAACCCGAGTAAGTCCTTAACCGGAGCATCACCGATAGCCGTGTTACTCTGTGCATGTAAAAACAGCCAGTACGTGTCTGCATCTTGTTACGGCCTGGCTCAAGGAAATAACAATGAGGGAGCCATACGCCAAAGTAAAAGTTAAAACAACGATTTAATAACTAAAACTAAGGGAAAATAAGTAAACACAAACTACATCAAACCAAAAGAACAGAACAAAAGGTGTGCATAAGTGAGGAGGGAGAGAGACACTGATGGTCCGAGGCCTTCTTAAGCCCAAGGAGTTCACCGGGCCCAGGTGCACTCCTTCAGCTCTGATGATGACTCCACCCACCAGGCTCCTGCAAGATGCAGAGCCAGGAGAGTGGGAGGGTCATCACAATCTCTATTGTGAAGTATTGTATCATCTATTGTGAAGTCTATCTCTTCCTCTCTGCCTCTGAGGACAGCATACAATAATAATAATAGAAGAAGAAGAAGAAGTAGAAGAAGTTCGTCCTTTCTGTGTTACAAGCCCAAAGTTTCTCCTTTATGCTTTTGATACAACACTGAAAAGAGGAAATGGAATCTATTGAATGTACACATTTTTCTTCTTTCCTTTGTCCTCTGTGTCCTCATATCTAAAACTGATAATTAAAAAAATGCTTGGGCAGGCGTAAGCAGCTGATTTAAGTTCTTAAATGCAGCAACGCTACAGTGTTTCCTCTCTCACAAGATGCATCTACTCATCTAGAGGCCCAGGAAAGAAATAAAGGCGTCAGATAAACGAGCGTATTTGCACCACTGCCAGCAAGAAACAAGGTAATTGATTGTTTCATGCATTTTTCCTCCAGATTTTAGAGAACATCCATGAAAGGACTGTGTGTGTTTGGCCAGCAGAGGCTATACACTCGAACTCTTGATGGCACTAATTTTACATTGTGTACCATCATATTAAAAGATTCAAGTGGTTGATATTTGCCGACTTTGAACGGAAAGTTATTAGTTCACTTTGACAGAATGGCCACGTTGCCATGGCAACCTCAGTGAAGGTGACAAATCCCCTTTTTTCTCTTTAGGAGGAAATGATCTATGGCATGGCGATTGGTATATTCTATTGGCATCCATCATTCTTGTTTCCATTCTCCATGTGTTGAGTTAAATATATTGCTGTCCAGCAAATGTGATGACAAATCTGTCCGGTGCGGTGACCTTTCTCCATACTTGTGAGGGCACTTTTACGGAGGATTTGCACAAGATTTGATGAATTGCTGTCATGTTTTCTATGGAGCGTGATTTCATTTTGAGCTTTGACTGGATGGAGTCGGATCAAATAATGCACTCGTTTCCGAAAATGACCAAAACGACACGTGTAGAGCAATGTGTAAAGACGCGCTTGATTACCACGTCGGGCGGCTTCAGATCAATAAACCGACAGGGGATACATGTGAAGAAAACGGGGCACGGCGGCCCCAAAAGCGTAAGGCAAAGAAAAAGCGAAAAGACAGCAACCCACCGACATGAAGAAAAGAAGAAAAGAAGACCACAGCACATGAATAAATCACTGCAAATGTCAATTAAACATAATGTAGAAAACACAGGAGCCTACAGTTCAGAGTACCAATGAACCACAGAGATGGAATTTCTAATGCTGACAAAGACTCCTTACTCGCAAAATCATGCATGTAATGTGTCCGCACGCGCACACTCACACATATATATTCACATCATTTGCCATCTGTCCGTCTTCTGTTGTTTAATTGATGGAAAAATCCTCTGACCCTTTTAGATAACCTGCCTTAACCCTCTACAGAGTTATGCAAGGTACTTTGCAAATGGAGCACACAAATCCATATCTTTAGAAGCACATAAAGACAAGGCGAGCACATAAGGAGTTTGCTAAGCTACGAGTGCTTTGAGGATATCAGTCAACCAGCTCATGGTCTTTTCTTATTACCATCATCTGGGAAGCACTATCAAAGTATTTGGAATCACACTGCTTCTACCCACAGGCAATCAGGATCATGAACACTGGAAAAGCAGGCTGACACAAACACACGTGTTTGCATGCACATATAAAATGAGGACAGTCTTGTTTTATTGTTGTATGTTGTTTTTTAATGTGTTTTTTTTTTTTACATGGGTATAAGGCACTCAGCACTTTACTTTGAATGCGTATTCTGTCTGGGGAGAGAGCCAGGATTCACGCTTTTCATTGTGTTGGAACATGTTTAATGCATATACGACAATAAAATTGAACTGAACAGTAGGAACCAGCAGAATATCTACATTAAGATGAGGCAAGAGTGTTTTTTTGATGAGGCACCCTGTGTCAATTTGCAGATAGAAAAATATTTATCTGAAACACACCTAGGAGGATAGTGGATATTATAGAAACAACAGATATGTCACCATTAACAATTGTTTCTGCAGTCAACCTTGTGGGTTATGGCTACATAACCCATAATATATTTGTCTTTATGTGGTATGTCTTTTTATGTCTTTTTTCCTCTTTTATGAGCAACGTCAAAGACAATTTTCTGTCATGCTTTGTGATAGACAATAAAGTTTCTGAATCTGAATCTGAATAACAGATTCATAGAAGAAAGATGCCACTTGAATTCAACTTTTTTCTCAAATGAAAAACATTCAGAAAATGTTGTGCCATGCCACATTGTGTAAACCAAAATTACCAACCATGACAGGTCTAGTCTTGCTGTAAATAATCTTGTTAAATATATTGGTCAATTACCTAGACTTTTAGCCTTGGGCTTGCTTACTGTTGGTGCATCATGGCAAGACTAAAGATGTACAGCTGGACAGAGCACAGTGCTGAAATGAATATCTCCCTTTAAAAGATAGTTGGGGATTTTTAGACATCTCTCCTATTGATTATTAATCAATCATCCTCTCAAGACATTCAGAATGCCCTCCTAGCTTTGGCAACAAAATGTAAAGTTGCAACTGGCTTGAATTGGTACAGTGTGAGAGGTTCCAAACAATTTCTGCCAGTAACATTATAATTACGACGGCTTAATTTGTACCTTCTGATAACATGTTTCTCACACATTTTAGTGCGATTCAGTTATGATTTTTTCTCTCAGCACCTCTGCGGTGTCGTTTCTGGTATTTCTTTCCTCTAAAGTAGCAGAGAAATATCAGTCCAATACGAGCCATCACAAATTCCACCAGCTTTAGTGGATTCAGAGAAATATGTAATGAACCACACTTATCTCCTCCTCATGGTTGAATGATCATCTCTTAAAAGCAGATATATGAAAGACAGAAGCCGCCTCACTCAAGTATATTGTGTTGCATATTACACATCCCGGCTTCTGTTCCTGTCTAGTAAATGTCTCTCCTGTTTCTCATCCTCAGCCTCATCTCCACCTGAAACAAACTGTAAATTTGTTTGTCTGTCTTTCCTCAGAATGTACAAACTGAAACACTGGTTTTGATAAAAAAATGATTAATTCAACTTCTCGATTTATCTGATTTACATGAAAAACTGCTCTGCCCCTAATTTCCATCTGTTCAGCCCATTTATTTTTTCATTCATGAATAATCGCGTCCTCCTTTTAGTGTAAACACGGTGCGCAGTTTGCAACTGATGCTCCGGATTAGCATTTCAATTCATCACATGCTATATTGTAAAATCAGAATGAAATGCCCATAATAAACCACTTGAGAAGAAAGCCATGCTTGCGGTTTAACAGTTTTGTAAGTAATCTACCAATCAATGCAAAGCAATGAGCTGTATTACCCTAAAACGGGAGACATTTGCAAACTGTGGATCTGCCAGATTTGAGGAAAACTGGCCATGTTGTTATGTAAATGAAGGCACCACATGAATGCTTGATCCAGCCAAGAAGATTTGACATTCATCAAACATGAGATGGTTTAAAAACAAATTGCCGGCCACATTTTTCATGAATCAAACTGTTTTCACACACATACATACTGTACATACAGTGCATAAATACACACACTTACAGTTACTCATACATTAACATTTATTCATTTATATGCACATGTAGATAGATAGATAGATAGATAGATAGATAGATAGATAGATAGATAGATGGATGGCTGGCTTCCCTGCCTGCATTGGCCTACAATTCCCATGTTCCCTGTTCCCTGTTACCCATCAACTGGGCCAGCTGAGGGACTTTTTGCATGATTGCTGGACAGCAGCTGAAAGAGGTTGGCAGTCAAGACCTCCAATGCGTATACAGAGCGCCTAACTGTGCGTTCACATTATGGCCAACAAACGCTACAAAGCGGTCGGGCGTACCAAGCTACAGCGCCGCCAGCGGAGCAGAAGTGTTGGCGTTGGCGTTTCATGTCGTCATCACTTTGGGTGCACCAAATACAGTAATAATGTCATACCGTCATAACTTTGTTTTTGTCTCGTTTTTATTTTATTCGGCAAGTAATTGTTCTTGTTGACCGAAATAATAAATCAAGCAAATAATAACAAAGTAAATAAAACTACCCTTTGCCTCTACGCCGACTGGTTCGTGCGTCACCGCATCACCAGAGCGTTCAGCGGGGAGAGAGAAAGCTGCTGGGGGAAGCCTGTAGAGACCTGGGGCTTCTCCAGCAATTTTTCTTTGTTGCATTTTTCCCGACTTTTGATTTGGACGTCGGAAGATCACCGCGGTTTGTGGTCGGTCTTTTGTTGCACCGCTACATGTGGCGGGCCTTTCCCCATCGCTCCAGTTAAATATACCATACAGCCTCAAAAGAAATCTTGGGGATTACACCTCCCACCAGCTTGTTTTGTAAGGTACCAGAACCAAAACAAATGCACTACTCTGTTATAAAATATATAAACTTGGCGGGTTTATTACAATCAAGTAGGCTATTAATTATTTCACTCACGGAATCAGGCAATGATTGAAGTCCTGTAGAGGAACTGATGTCGGATGCTGCTGATTACTCTATTATTAGACTATCATTTTTCAATTTGACATTTTTTCTAACAAGGTCAATCTGTTCATCGGTTGTATTGTTAGTTATTATGTGACAGAAAAAACTGTCATGATTGTGAGTTGCCTTGTGGGATTAAGCTGGAATAAAGTGACGAGGTACTGGAAGGGGGAAACGGTTTTACGGCGCTCTTCTCTGCCCTACAATCGCTCTTGACCCACTGAAAATCTGGTAATGATTTTACGCAACTCGTAATTTGTCAAGGATTGGGGGAGCAGCTCAAACAAAAACTAATATTACATCTTAGAATGCTGTTTGTTATTCAAATAGCAGTATGCATAATAAATGGCCTTGATTCAATCTCGCCTCACACAAACGGGCAATAATTCTCCCCACAGAGCATCCGACTCACTCTGAGCCTGTAAAAGCAAAATTTGTACTTCACAGTTCTGTCTGATAAAAGCAAAAATGTAAAGGAAAACCCAACGAGGGAGGATCAAAATGTTACAGTAGGAATTGAACCCTGGGAGCCTCTAAATCCTGCAGGTTTGCTTTACATGCTAGAAAGACATCAGCCTCATAGCCTCACATAAATGAGCCTAAATAAATGTGAATTTACTCTGCATGGAGTCAAATGAGCTGTAAAGTGAAATGTGAATATAGATTTTAAAAGATTGATCTGGGTTGAGGTGATTGACCATTATTAGGCCGCAGGCTACATGAACGCTGGCTGCGGTTGGAAATAGGGGTCAGAGAAAGGAGGACACAGGTGCTGCAGCTTTGAAAAGAAAAAGAAAAGTCTAATTTCCATGACCTGTGTAAAGTCTGCTTTTTACACAGTTAACGCCGCTGCCTAGAGTCTCCTTCGCCCTTGAAGTTACAATGGACGTTACCTCTGTTTAAAGCGGTTATATTGTTTAATATCAAGCAGCAGCCATTATTTTTCACCCCTTTTCTATTTCTTTGACAGGGCAGCCTTGTTGAAGAAAATTTATCCAGTTTAACCCTTTGGCCCATGGTCCATTTCTGAAAGGCACCTTTTCTTCTCATATCTTATTTTTAAACATTTCCATTCAGGTGACAAGAAATGGCAAAGACTTGCCACACCTTCCCAAAAGGGCACGGCGGAATAAATGGAAAAGAGAAGCCGGCTGGCCTAAAGCCATTCAGGACAACTGGAAAAATGGCGGTGATATGCTTGACAGACATTGTATATGAGAAAATTACGATTAGCTGTCAAAGCCCAATGCAAAGACAACACGATATAAAAAGGGAGGCATAAAAGTGTACTCAGACGCTCAAGGCTGTAGTGAAATCTTTGGAGCAGCATGCACAAAAATATGTGATTCCTTCAAAAACACTCAAGCGCTTGATATGACTTCACAGAGTTAAAAAAAAAAAAAATATGGGAACATAGATCCTGGGGGGGTGTTACTTTGAAGTGGATAGGAAAAGCAGGGTAAATGGCATTAAGCAAGACACCTCAGAGTGGTGCAATGCGAGCTCAAAGTATCTTGCAGGAGCGGGAGTGAATGGTTTATTATGATTAAACAGAAAAGATGCTTGGAAGAGGGCAAAACAAGAGGAAGACATTACAGTGTTCTCAGGCATAATAGGCAAACATCCAGCTGAAGACTCAACATAACCGCTGTCTCCTCATTTTGACGTCGTTAATCAATACAGTTGAGATCCTCTGTATATTGCTTCTGAAGTCTGTTGCTTGTTTTGTGCCACAGAATCATTTCTGAGATAAAAGCCTGGTGTTGTGGTTTTGCAAAGTTCGACATCCTTCCCATGTAGTGATCTGTGTTGTTGAGGCTGCTTATCAACAGCATGGAGAACGTGTGCCAAGACTTGTAAGCAGCCAGCTGGTGCCTAGAAGTTGCCCAAAACTTTCTCAGCCAGCCGGTTTTCTTTGCCACTGCTTCACTCCTCAGCCAAAACACGCATCACATGACAACATCTCATGCACTGCCCACATCAAAACTACTAAAAATGATCATGAAACAAGATTTGGTGGTGTAGTGGTAATCAGCTTTTTTTTTCTTTTCACTGTGGTGTTTCTTGCACTGCACTTCCCAGAAATCACTTGTCAATCAAACAGTGTGTCCGGTACTGTGACGTCTTTTTCCTTTGATTTTATATTGATTTGTTTGAGTTTCTGTAGGTGGCGCTCTTTTCTTTGTCTGCTACTACCCAGTTCTTCTCCTGTTTATTCCAAACAAACCGCTGCTGCTGCTGCCGGAAAAACAAACCGCAGCTTTCTGTGTGCCAGAGGATTTTTCCCAGGAAAGAGCTACCAGACACCAAGTGTTTAGAACAGCAAATTTAAAAGCTTTCATGAACTGGGAATAAGTTGACATAACTCTAATATCGGCAGAGTGGCAAAATTGACATTTATTTATATGAAAGTGTTGTGGATTATACTGGCATACATCACCAGCTCATCACTCGCACATTTTCTTGATACTGATGTATTTATATTTGCACCTGCTGTGAAATGAACTCTACATGCTAGTGAAGCCTCATTTGGCTCAAATGAGGCCAGAGGCTGCAAAGTAGTAAAAACCCTGGTTGTGAGTGCTGTGAAAGCCTAACTTAAACCTGCAGGAGCGATGGAGAATAAGCTGTAAGCTCCAGAACGTGCTGGCACTAACTTTTTGAATGGTGTGGGTGAGGTGTGAATGTGATTCACAATAAGACTGCGTAATCAGTCGGGTTGTTTGGCAACATGAGTCTTGCTGGAAAGTAGCCAGTCGGTGTCAGGTACCCAGCGCCCAAGTACCTTGGATCTAGAAGTCCCTTTCTTCTCCAATCTTTTCCCAAGGCCTGTCAAAATCTTATTCATTTTTAATGAGACTTGTGAATTATTACCATCTTATTTGGCAATCACTGGGCAACACAGACATATACGAAGACACACACACCCTTTATCAGTATTTCATGAAAAATTACAACATCACCCCCCCTCCCCACCTCCCCCCTCTCCGAGGAAAATTTACTGGAAACTAACAAATCTCTGCAGCATTTGAGACCAATGTTAACTTTTGTTTAAACTGTATTGCATTCATGTAGGACATTTTGTCAATAAAAACTTGGGGGGATCGGGAGTCTTGGAATGCCAATGGGTGGGTTTTTGTTCCAAAACAGAGTACAGGCCGGAAAGTGCTTTTTGAAAGCCAGAAATCTCAGCGCCTGGTGAAGTAATCACCAGTCACTGGTATTGATCAACACCCTATCAACCCCTGCAGAAATATTATAGCATGGTCCATGATATGGTCATTATGGGACAGTATGCAAAAGCAAATCAGTAAGCAAATCTTGCTTATTGCACCTTTAATAATAATCCATATTCCCACAGAAGCATATCTATTGCTCAGGAATGTGCCTAAGTGTTTGAAATAGTTTAATGCCCCACTGGGTAAATTAGTAACCAATCATTCTACATCGTTCGCAAATTTGCTAACCAAATTAATTTGTTCTTGACTGAATTTTTCATGAGCATTTAGAACTATTTTAAAATCTGTCACATGGCTATAGTTGCTGAAAGACTTTCTTGTGAAACTGTGCTCGGTTACCTACGGTTTAAAAAAAACGACAAATGGAAAGAAAACAATATAATGGGATGTGTGCTTTTGGGAACACAAAGCAAATCAGCAGCAAAATAGGTTGGTTTTTTTCCAACTCCGTCAAATTTGTGACTTGCTAGCATAAATGGCGTCTGCAATATACACGCAAGCACAGTTACGGTTCGGCGCACATCTATTATATATCTTTCATTTCATTTGTTTTTGCCTTTACTTGATTTGTGGCTCCAGCATGTACTAAGCAGAGGAAATGAAGAGGAAGACATGCTATGCAGTGGAATTAGATGTAGCCAGTAAGATTGCCTGTCCTGAGACATTCAATTGGAGTTTGTGAACTTTTCAACATCAGAGCGTTAAAATTACCTCCCCAATGTGACTGACTATGGTGTAGAGGTTACAGTCTTTCTCAATTGATTTGAAATATTTCTCCAAACTAAGGTCCATGCTCTTAAAATACTAGAAAAATACAGCCATTAAAACCCTTGATCATTTTGCAAAACCAACTGCACATTTTCATTGTTTTCACGCAAAATACAAAACTCCAAAGATCCATGCTCTCAAAATACTTCACACAGCTGCCTAAACTCTACAGAACTTTGCAGAACTAACACCTTTAATTACAGTAATACTCTAATAATACATTTTCATTGTTTCCACACACACCATTCCCATATATATCATAACTCCTCTGGCCTGACAGAAACAAGTGTGGATGAGGAATAAAGTCAGTGGTTACAACAGTTAATTAGTTTGTTGTTTCTTTTGAGATTTGTCACGTTCATCAGTACTTCTTCCTAGTCACTGTATCACACATAGACAAATGTAAAAATGTCACATGTGACAAACCTATTTCATGTGAAACTGTGAAATATTACATGCCACAGTATTTCCAGAATTATGAGGGACAGATGTTTTGATTACTGCAAATGAAAACATTTAATCAACAAACTATGGATATAATTCGATAAAATCAGAGGGAAAAAAAGGACTGTATAACTTTCTGATAAATGTGTTTTATCACCAGTATTCCTGTGTGGATAAGGCTGAAGACATTATCTAGTCAAGCCATGACATGTATAGTTTTGATGTCAATATTTGGTTTCTACAAAGATTTGATCTGAAATTGGAATTGGGCTGCATTACAAAATGAGTCTCTGTTTCGGTGGCTGTGTTAACTGTTCTGAGAGCATGAACCTTTTTTTTTTCACGCTAGTTTGGAGAAATGTGTCAAATCAATGGAGAAACACTGTAATACCCCCCGTCTCTGTACCCACATGTTCCCCTATGGGATTAAATCTCTTCTCTTCTTCTGTCTCCCTCCCAACTTTCATAC
The DNA here is from genome assembly GCF_048128805.1 of Centroberyx gerrardi. Lineage (NCBI taxonomy): Eukaryota > Metazoa > Chordata > Actinopteri > Beryciformes > Berycidae > Centroberyx > Centroberyx gerrardi. Next base: position 8,498,139 of record NC_136017.1, read on the forward strand.
TGTCTCTCCATAAAGCAAAATACTCAGGGGGGCGTATTGTCTCAAAAGAGCCAGGACATATGTTGGAAAGTAAAATGAAGCCATGCTTGTTTCACCTGGGACTGGGAAAAATAAACGAGGAGAATGAGTTGCTTTGAGGGTTTTTTTTGTGTGATAATATACTTTCCTGAGGCCTGAAGTTAATCCAGCATCAATGCATTTTTCTAAGTCACCAGGCACTCAGACGGAAAGCTAATTGTGTGTAAAGTGTGCTTCATTCTCTCCATGTAATAAAGGCATTGGGGATGCAGTTTGGGGCCGACAATCTAAATCGAATCTCGTACTTTCCCCTTAAACGTTTTCCTCGCAGGCCTGCTCTCCACGGAATAGTTGATACAGATCAGACAGAATTGGAGAGGATAAAGTTCAGCGAATGAGGGAGGGCTTTTTTTTTTTATTATTTTTTTTTTTTTGCAGTTGACTGTGCCTCTATCATACATGGCTGGCTGCCATTCACAGGGGCAAGATTCCCCCTAATGTGTCTTCTTTCACCGACTGGGAATCAAGTGTAGTTAGCGAGAAACCACCTTCACAGTGAGTTCAGACTCCATCAAGTCATATCTTGAGGTGATGATCACAGTGTGAAATGAAATCTGGGGGATACAGACTTGCGAACGACATTTCCTTTCAAGTCTACCATCAGGTCGAGGTAATTTCCTTTACAGGATATTGATTCATATCCTAGTTACAATCAGGTAGAAGCAGAGACTTTCCCATAATTTGTTTTGATTATTCATCACTCACTTTGATTGACGGTATAGCAAACACACACACACACACTAGAGTCATTTTTCATATATTTTGAGTACTTCATTCTTACCGCATCCTATGGAGGCAGTTACATCTAGATAAAATACAGAATCTATATTTCACGGACGATATAAAAAAGGCAGCAAATGAACAATACCTCGAGGCAAAAGGTTTTGGAAGAGGGCATATTCTCCCCGCATGGCTGCTTCCACTTTGCAAGATAAGGTTACCCTCTGCACACACAGTTACATCCCTGTGTTGTTGAAATTGAGAGGGCATTCCATTATTCATTCCCTAACCCTTAACCCTCACCACTACATGCCTAACCTTTCCCCTTAGCCCCACCTTACTTTAATAATGAAAAATAATCAAAAATCTGTCCTCGCAAGTGACCACTTTTATGGGTTTTATGTTCTTATTTGGACATTTGAACCCCACTGAGAGGTAGTAATGTAAATCACACATACACACGCACATGCACAAATCTCAATTTACAACAAAAAAACACATGAAAACATAAATTCTGCATGTATATTTTGCCAATCTTACCAGGAAAACAGGGAGGCTGACTTAAAAGTGCCTCCCTGTTAACGCTCCCCATTAGCGTTCAGGTCTGGCTCTGGAGCAATGATCCATGACACAAAATGATTCATGAGAGCGTGACATGTAATGTTTTATATTGCAGCAATGAAAATTTTATAAATGTCACCAAAAAAAAGGACATCGGAATTGCCAGGCAGAGCGGTACTATTCCTAGATGCGGATGCTGGTGGGAGGTCTGGGATTTGATGCGTGTATCTGGGCAAATTATTAATGAGCGACGGTTATGATACACAGGGCCATTTTTTTTCCAACAGCGTACAGGGACAACATTCCTAGGAAACAAAGAGTGACACGGGGTCAAATAGCCTATCTATTCCAATGTTACCTGGCAACAAGTCAGTTCTATTTAATGACTGCAACAATGCTGAGTCAATCCCTTGTACACAGTTGAATATCGCTGTTGTTCAAAATGTTGCCCTGGGTATTACAGTGTTGATGCTTCTCTCCGTTTTTGGCCCGTTTTTCCATGTTGGCACGCTGCAGGTTTAGCAGTCACACAAAAACAGTGGTGGGGTGAAGTGTGTGTGTGTGTGTGTGTGGGGAGGGGGGGTGTTAGTAATGACTACAGGGAAGAGGGTGACTCAGCTCTCGGATTACACATAAGTACACCATTTCAAAGTCCAAAATAGAAAAATTAATCATATGCACTCAATCATCGCAATCATATGTTATTCAGGATTTGGAGGTTGACTGATATCAAGCATCGTAGCATGGCTTAATAAACTGATGTTTAGAATCAATCAAGAAGTCAAGAATCAAGAAGAAGTTTAAAGTGCATTTGGTCTAAAAAAAAAAAAAAAAGAGACTCCAATATAAAGCAGAATTCATGTTTCTATTGATCTTAGAAAAAACGAAATAATAAAAAATAAATAAATAACTAAAGAGAAGCTAAAACCCAGAGAGCCAATGAGTCACAGACTGACTTTGTGAAGTGAGTTTTTACAGCCAAATGAGCTTTATTGTATTACAGTGCTACCAGTTGATTTTTTTTTTTTTTTACCAGAAAATGTGCTCATATCCCTGTAAAATCACCGCAGGCAAATTCACTGTATCCACAAAAGTTGGTCTCCCTTTCACTGACAGCAGAGCAGCTCCAGTTCTTTTCTTTTGATGATTTCTTGGCTCTGGTCTTTCTACCTTTGGGAGAGACATGCTCATGTTTGCAAATCTAGGCTGTTAAGAACATAAAAATAACACATATGAATTCTGGTTTAGATGTTTTTTCCAAACTCACAGGCTCTGAGTCATGTGCCTAAGTAAAATTTATTTTTGTTCAAATTTGGACTGTGCAAATGTTGCATAGCTATTTTTTTTGGCAGCAGCTCCAAAATATTACAGTCAGCCGTTTCCAGCTCCTATCCCCTGATTTTTGTCATTGGAAAGTTTATCTTAAAGCCATACGCCCATTTTGGATTAAAAAATCATTACCTGTATTTCATCATTCAATATCTCTAGAATATAGAGATTTCAGTCTGTAAAAGTGTTATTTTGTCACCCAAGGACTTAAGTAAGCTCCTGCTAGTAGGGAGACCGCCCTTCAACAAAGGCCTGGTTCAAGCCCCAGTGACAGCGAGCATCTGCTCTGCTGAAGTGTCCTTGAGTAAGACACTGAATCCCTACCAGCTCCAGGGGTGCTGCTCTGTAGCTGACTCTGCACATCCCCCCTATCTACCTGCCCACACGGGATCAAACTGGCATTGACACTATATTTGCACACTGTCATGTTTCCAAAATACCTGGCCACATCCCCAAGACAACTGGCAATGTAATGAGAGGGACTGTTGACTCTTACATTGTGAGTGTAAACAACTGCTGAGTTGTTTCTGCCAAGTTATTCAGTCACCATAGCTGCAGTTATTGATAATTAGCACTTCATATTGCCCCAGGTCACAGTTACACCGGTAATTACAAACTGTATTTTAGCAAAACTAACAAGGAAGCATCAATTAGGTATTTCAGCACTGTTGCTGAGAATGAGGCTATGAGATAGGAGAGAATTTGATGATTACTTTCAGTATTTATCCATGAAAAGAAGTTATCAAATAATTTAGTAATTTATATTCATTTTTGGAAAAAGTAATACATTTTTGTTATAATATGAATATTACATATTCATCATCAGGTGTAGCAATATGATTTCAGCATTGTGTGGTGTTTTTAAGTCCAAGTCCAATGTATTTCTTCCTGTTTGAAGATTTTATTCTCATTGAAATCAAGGTAGACGTTAGCTGAGCTATGGCAAGGCAAATGAAAGCACTACCACTGTAACTACCAAATTTGTGGAATGATCTTATATACAAATGAAATTACACCTATAGCAATTCTGTCTCACAGTTTTAACCTCAGGTTGCTAGCAGATTGTGTGCATTTTTTAACATCACATTTCTAAGTGTTGAGTTTTATGGAAGCTAAACATGTGACCTACCTACATGAAATGAATCCTGAAATAGGAAGAAGACTGGATCGGCATGGTACTACTACATAGACAGTGCAATACAATACAAGTGAGGCAAGGCGAATGAAATTCACTCAAACACCAATGCACAGAGAAGAAACGTCCCATTACATATTCATGAATAAACATTTCTAACAGATTTCGCATAGCATGTCACTTTACATTAGGGTTAAGGGTGTACAATGTAAGTCTCTTGAAAATGAAGTGTTACTCACAGCTCCATAAGTGTCATTTGAGGGCCAAATTTAGTTTGAAATAATCAAGAAAAGTCTGTATTGGCACTAATAGTCTAGTTCTGTAAGGGTAAAGCCTGTGCAAAACTAAATCAAACCTCTTCAGACAAATACAAACAAATAACCAAATTTTGCTACCTGTCATCATAGGCAGAACACTTACAGTACTTTCTATGTGGCACTGGGGATAGTTAACAATGTCCTGTCCTGTATCACAGAGTTCGATGACTCATTCACTGACAATATGGACTCAGTGGATTCAAGCCAGAGTTTGAGATTCTTAATTCTCAGTTCTGTAAGCAGCATGGTCTCACCCACTCCAACTAACACCATTTAAATAATTCAGAGACCTGGGCCATTGAAACAGAGTTGAAATATTAATGAAATAACACAAGTTTCTATATTCAAGCAATTAGCTCGAGTGTTATCAACTCTCCAGTGCTGCTCACGCAGTGAGAGGTTCAACTTAACCACTCGGAGCATTTGAGATGTTAAGATGTTCAAACAAAGTACTAGGTCAACTCAGTGGACTGAGGCAGCATTTCACCCGCAGACCCCGCTCTCAAAGACTTTCAAAAGAAGTCTACTTTAGCCAATTATTAGTTAAAATCACACAGTCCTGTGTTGCAGAGCGCCAGCTTTTTCTCATGAATTGTTTCCTGTTCCGCAAAACACTTGATATTGTCAGCTAGAAATGTGTAACCCCTCACCCCACCCCCATAAACCAGTTTACAGAATATTCACACCCACAGCTAGAATGGTCCGCCAGCAAAAAAAGTTTGAAAAGCTTCTTCCAGCTACCCCCTCCCTCTTTGACTGAGGAATAGATTACTTCTGATACAGGGGAAAGAAATGATTGCAATAGTAATACAAGTGAAACATGTCATCCCCCACAAATGATTCAGGCTTCCCTTTGGCCAGTCAGCAACAAGATGCATCATCCATCCAAGTTTCATCAAAATAGGACCGATGCTGGAGCAGTTAGGGGCTTTTAGTTTGAAATTTTAACCTTTTATTATAGAGTATAATAACACCTGAAATGTGTTTGACGGACGGACGCAGCCCGATCCAATGCAAATAACGTGCTCCATGCATGAAAAAGGGAGAGAAATACGTTTCACCATCACTAAAGGATTAGGTGGAGGAGCCACGACTGGAAACAGGCAGCAGTTTGATATTGAAATAGCACAGTGGAAAATAAGGGTGTGGAGGTCATGATGGCAGATGGGTAAATACACTTGCCTTCAACTCCAATGGCCTGGGTTCTATTCCCAAGTCAAGAAGTTTTCTACTATGACTGAAGTTTTTATTTTCAGCTTAAGTTTTCCTTATTTGACCAAAACCTTCCCCTAACCTTAACTAAATTGTTTTTGTTGTTAATCCTAACCCTAACCCTAACTTTAACCAAAGTTTGATTGTTTTCCCTGCCTATGGCTAATGGCTTGTCCAATTCATGCTCTTGTCACATAATTCTTTTATGGTGGAGGAACATAATCTTCACATTATTCGTGTCCAGTAAACTGCTCAGTAAACTTATTTGGAGGAGGGTTGGGGAACTCCAGAGCCAGTGTGCACGGTTCAGCTGCCAGCCAATGTTGAAACAGCTTGTCAGGCGTCATTTCTTGTTTTACTTCACTCGGCTCATTCTGAAGTATGTAGGTGTTCGTTGCCTCAAAGTCAATAAATGTTACAATAAAGTTTTGTGCCCCCACGTTGCCTCGCCACGCACCGAGAAGTATTGAATGAGTTGGTCTGACAGATCCACATGCTCTCTATGTGCTGCTTGTTCTCCATCGCCGTTATTGGTGCACTGACTGTGATGTTTTGCCACTGCCCATCTTATTTTGTCTCTCCTGTTCACAACCTGTCTTGAGTGCACCATGTCAATGATGGAAAGTACGCAAACATCTTTTTGATCTCTTCGTTTCTCAAAGAGCAAAAGGCCATTTCTTATCCACCATATACAATCTCTTGGGCATCAGCTCATAAATGCGTTTTCTAGGGTAGTTGGGGTTTCTCTTCTCCTGTTATGATAAGCGCTGCATGCCCCGGAGGCTTTCTCGACAAGTCTTTGAACGCTACAGGAGTGGGAAAGAAATTATCACAAAACAGACAGTAACAACGTTCCAAAGTTGCTCTCCTTTCAAGTGTCACCTCTGAATCAGATGAGAGAACTGTTCTCGCTGCAAAAGTCAACTTGTTGACTTGTCACAGCAAATTGTGAGATCTGGGTAACCGCAAATCAACATATATATATATCCAGACACACAGGTAAAAGCCTCTACTGTTTACATATCCTTGCCATCCTCTGCTTTTCCCCTGCCAAAACAGCTGCTCTCTGAATCTGGATTACCCATTCAGTCTGATTCACTCTCCAGCAGTAACTTCACAGCATCCAAAGGGCTGTACTTTTCTCATTTAGTCACGCCTCTGTTCATGCATGTACTCATTGTTGCCATGACAAAGGGGCCAGGTGGCAGACAGCGTTAACAGCTATAAGTATCTCTGGATCATGACTGATGATCAATTGAGTTCTGAGTACAATACAGACAATACTTAGTGTCTCAGCAAACTGGCTCATTTTCAAGTGGACATGGACCTTGATGAAGCTCTTTTATAAAACATATATAGAATCTGTGCTTACCGTTTCAATTATCGTTATCCGTTAAAGCCAAGAAAGCACTTACGATAATAGTTAATATGGGCAAGAAGATAACAGGCGGTGGTGAGGAAGGCAGAGTCCATCCTGTCTGACTGTGCCCACCCCCCTTCACCAGGAGGTTCAGCTCCTAGTCTCTGTCTCTAGACTGCCCACTATTAAGACTAATAGGTACAGACACTCCTTCATGCCGATGTCCACTGGCCTCCAGAACAGGAGGGGCAGGACGTAGGTTTTGTCCTGTTATCTGTGTGTGACAATTGTTGTTTTTGGTTGTTTGATGGGGGTAATGCTTTTTATGTATGTGTTTTCATGTGGTGTTTTATGCCATGTCTTCTTATGGTATGTTTTTATGTGCCATATTCTTATGAGTTTTTTTATATGCCATGTTTTTATGTTATGTGTTTTTATGTGCCGCCTTGTTGCATCTGAAATTGCCCTCTGGGACAAATAAAGTTAAAGTTGAAGTTTGGAAATTGTCAGTCAGGAGACTTTCTGATTGGCAGGTAGACCAACATGATCAGCTAAAAAGCCAGCAACTGAGACTGGTCATAAAAAATAGACCACTATACACTCAGATATTGGAACCAATAGGAGACTAATTAGAGAAATTAATCCAAGTATTATGTAACTATGAATCTGCTGCCACTGATGTCATCATCAGAGGTGCCTTAGATTTGACTAGTGCTGTTGTTACTGATATTACAGTCGGGCCACACGTGTAGCAGCATAAATCAAAAGCAAAGCAATTAGAAGGCCAAGCTGACATGAAATATCACCACAAATTACAATACGTGCCATCCCAGCATTGTGCACCACACATTCTATTCAACTTTATAACCGCTTTGTCCCCAGTACAAAACAGTCAACAGTCATTTAAATAGTGTGGGTGAAGTTCTGGGCCTTTTAAGAGTTTTTCTCTTGGCAGAATCTTTCACTGTCGGTCAAGTAAGGGTCACCTTTGGATATATCCCTCAAGAAGCCTGTGGACTCCCCACTGGGTTGCACAGTATCCAGGCTTTCCTCATATAAGCTGTTGACTAGTGGCAGGAAATAACTGGACCTTTTCTTTTGGTGTACTAGCATGATAAGCCCGATGATGATTAAAAGTTATTGAATCCAGAAATCCTCAAAACGACGCTGGTAATGATTAACTCCTCTGAACATCAGTTGTTTTTGATTATCTGCCTTTTGCTGAGTCCTGGAAAACCTTGCTTAGGGCAATGTCAGTCATTTTACAAGTGCTGAGCCTCCTACTCCTAAGCGGATTGGGGGTATGTTTTGACGTTTTGCCTGCCGTGGTCAGTGATAAGGATGACCGGGTCATCACACAGCAAGCTTCTCCACAAGACTGCCTTTACTTTAAAGAATAAGACAACACACAATGTCCTTATTCAATGTCGTAGTAAGGTGCAGTAACATGTGATAACAGCTACGCTCATGCAATGTGTATTAAACCTGAATTAGATGGCATGCCTGCCCAGACACATTTACCATTGGCTGCTTTTACCAGTGATTGCATTCTCTACGGGAAATCAACACCAGTCGGCAGCCAAATGCTGGTAAATCAGTTGTGGCTGATAAATCTCTCTTCTCTATCAGCCACTTTGGAAAGTAATCAACCGTCATTTGGAGGCCCCACTCTATTCTAAAAATCTGTCAGTTAAAATAGTGAAAGTGGCTGATGAATTTTGGGATGCACCAGGCACTCAAAGCTGCTTAAGAAAAAAAAAACGTTTCCTACCCTGATTGCAACACCATGCATAGGCAAGACAAGTTAAGACAAGTTAACCTTTGTTTAAAAAATTGGCTCATTCAATTTTTGTGCATGTTGTCATTTTTTGCTTATTATAACCTCAATAGAACCATGACTCAAACACAAGTCCAGCAACATATAAGACACCAACCCAAATTTAACGGCAAAAAGTGAATGTATTAACCAAAACATAGTTTGAAAATAAAAAAAATAAAGAACAACTAAAGGTTCAGGGGGTAAAACCAGACAGAACAAAAGTGCCTGGGCCAACGTTGCAGTGGGCTGTCGGGCCCAGAGCTTCCCCCTAGACTACTGAGAGATAAGAGAGGAACTAGACCAAACCACACAAAGCTGTGAAAAACCAGCACTCCCTTCCCCAAAAGAAAGAGGGAAAGGAAAAATAACTCTAAATATTCACCTTTTATGGCTTTTTTTTACTAATTGTGAATCAGTGTTATTTTGAAAATGCCAGAACGCAGTGGTAAGACGCATCATTTCCACAGGTTTCTTCAAAATCCAATCAGCGGGGTCTGAGATATTGTGTGTGATTGACGGACGAATCAATTAACAAACGGATGGAGACTATCCACTGACAAATAATAATCTAATCTAATGTGTCTAATTTTGGACATAAGGAGAAATGGCGACTCCAATGGCAAAGCAGTGAAATAAAATGTTTTAATGACACTTTCAATCAATTCTTTATACTCCATATCAAATTACAGACCTATAACATTCGTATCCCAGAGTAACATACAGGACCTAATCATTTATTTGTGGCTTAAGTCTAAACAGCGTCTACTTTGCCTAAAAAGCATCTCCCTATTTGCAATGAACTTTCATTATGGGCTCATAAGGTGCGTGTCCCAATTAACTGCTACAAATTCAAGGTGTTACGCAATTGCACTGAATGTCACAAGGTTATAAATGGGCTTGCAATGGTGGTCTATAATGATGCGTTATGGCTGCCTAAGTACGCATTGGAAACACTGCATCCTCATAAGTCTGTTGTGATTTTTTTTTTTTATTTAACTCAAACCAAGTATGAAATGTGTGTTTCTTTCCAAACACAAAAAGGCACGTTCAGGATACCTGGGTCAGCTGCAGCAGCCTCATCTTCCTCTAATGCCATGTCGGTGTCGCCCTCTCTTTCTGGCACAATGCCAGTAATTAGGGTTTCCCATTATCAAGGTGAGACGTCCATCAAGGGGAGAGAGCTTCGGTGTCCCCTTGTCCCCACCAGTGGCACTGACAGTGTTGATGCACAGCAATGCACTTCTTGGCGTCAACTCTTTTTTTGGTTGGTGATACCCAAACCCCAAAGTCTCAACCTCCTAACCACCGGGGAAATTTCTCTTTTTAGCCTTGCGCACTGACTTTACCATTTTCTCACACAAAGAGAATGGCACGACAAGCACATTTATATGCATATTAATATTCATGAAGGCCATTTCATTAACCATTTATTGATAATTGTGGGAGTTAACAGGGTGGGACGTGAGGCTCGTTCATGTGTGCAAAATTACAAGTTGACTGGAATTTATAAAGAGAAACTTGCATGATGGAAAACGTACGCACGGTTCAGAAGATTTTTTTCCATATACGCACTTTTCCTCATTTCCTCTTTTAGTGTGGAATTTTATAAATGAGGCCCCAGCAGAGTGAAATGAACAAAAAGCTGGGAGGACAGGGAGCTTGTACCTCTGTGTATGTCTCCACACTATCAATACACTGTACTTTTATTTAAATGAGTCATATTTTTAGATAACTGCTGTCCTGGCTGGGAACAGCGGATATGCTCCAGGTTCTGTTAACACGTTTCACTGATGTATTCTTTGTTATTGCACATTTTGTCCCCTACAAGAGAAATGCAAAATAAAAAAGGTGAAGATGATATTCCATTTTGAGCGTAACATTTTGATTTTCTTTGTCGGGGTCATTGGACATCACATAGCATTGTTATAATTCTTGGGAAACTTGTCACTCCATATTCTCACTTCAGCTTCATGCCTTTAAAGTTTGAAAGTCAATGGCTTTTGTTTGGTGTTGTCAGTCTTTCAAAGTGGCGCGAGAAAAATATGTATTCAGGTTTGATTTTCAATTTCTGGAGGAATGAACATGATGGGTTATTAAGTCCCTTTTATTAAGTTGTTATGTCCCTGCTATTGCCTTAAAGCCAGTTCAGGGAATTTGTTTCAGCACAGAATTTGTGGAATTTGGTTCAGGTGGAAAATCACTCTGACATTTACAACACATACAGTAACAAACCTCAGTGCAATAGTGGACATAAACACAGCAGACAGACAATACACTGTAAAGTGCAACAGAACAAGATGCTCAGCCTTGGAAGAGTAATACTCTAAGAGATGTACAGTATTTCGGCTAAGAAAGCCTATGTGCATTGCAGCCCAAGAAGAGCCCACTCACTCCATTTGTAAATATTAATTTTGAAAGTTCTGTATATGTTATGTATATTGCATCAAAAATGTAAGAAATGGCTGGCCTGCTTCAGACATTGAGCCCCTCTCTGCAGCAAGCATTCTTAACCAAATGTCTGACAAACAGGTACAGTTTACCAAGTAATTTGTTCTCAAAAATTAGTATGTAGACCAAAACTGGGATACTGGAAAAAAAATTAGATGGTTTGATCTGCACTCAAAAATCAGGACGCATGTTACTTTATGTTTAGAATTTATTTAATTCATGAGGAAGCACAGAAAACAGACCCTTTCAACGCTCAGTATGTTCTTGGGGGAAACTGACACTAATGACGGCCTTGTGTTAAAGCGTCTGTCAACTCCGTGCTCCGCGGAATGAAATAGATTCTTTACGAAGGAACATGCCTCGTGCTCTTTGAATGCTGACAGCACCATCTAATTTGTTCAATTTTCGCCGCTGAAAAGGTACCAATTTGTTGAGCCGAGAGAGGAATTTTCAATTTAGGAGAAATCACATCAAGGGTCTTCTTCCTCAGCCACATCGTACCTAAACCCTCTAAAGTCACTCAACGTGTGATAGTGACCCCATAGTGACCACCTGGAAAGCTAGGTTGAAGCATGGGATATGGGTCATGGAAGCACTGAAAAACACATGCCTGGCTTCCAAAAAAATCCACAAGAACATGGGAATGGGAATAAGGCAAGACTGATGCTCTGGTCAAGGCTTAGGCAGAAATGTGTCAGCCTGATATTTGTTTTTTGTTATTTTGGGGAGGAGGTTGGAAGAGCCAGCATACTTCACAGATTTTTGGATTATATTTTATTTGGATGTTTTAGCCTTATTAGACTATTCTTCCAGTTTGACTTGTAGATGGAAAATAAGTTCTTATAAGTCCTATCTCATCATAGCTCAAGATACAGGTATATTTTCCCTCCATTGTTTGCAATATCACACATGTAAACAGCCTCAAAACACATGTAAAACTCACATTTAACCGTCACATGCTTCACAATGAATTTCATAATGATAAAATATGTTCCATAAATTACCATGTTAACTAAGCATGGGGTGACAGTATTTCAGTAGAGGGCAACATACTGCAATCACAATTTTAAGCTATAAGGCTTTACACACAACTGAAAATAACCAAAGTTCTGCCAGTAAACTTCCCGCAATTCTTTATTCTAAAAATAGCCTGAAACAATACTGGCAAGAGGAAAATATATTCAGAATCCCACAGCTGAACGAATGCACAGGTGCTAAAAAAAAAATGTATTCTTTGTTAAAAATCATCCTACAGTCAAGTTAACCTGATAAATGACTTGAATTTCAGAGCAAAGCCTTTGTCCATAGCGGGCTCTGCTGTACGCAGCCAATGTTAGTCTTATGCTGTATTGATTGATAGTGGCGGATGCTAATTCCATGGCAAATGATGCTATTATTCAGGGGCTCAAATTGAATTACTTCATCCATTGGATCTGCTTAACATTTTCCCCATGGAGAGTTTAGCAACCAGTGTAATCTCCCCTACTTACTTACAAGTCCCGTTTGTCATGCCTAGTCTCTGCTCTCTCTCTCTCTCTTCCCCTCTTACTTGATGTTTTCATTACAGCGTGTTATAGTGAAAACACTCTTTGCATGTTTCATTATGTGCTGATGCTTGCCCATACATTTCATTCTCTTTCACACACTCAGTACAGTTAAACACATTGACACCTGGAAGCTCCCCAGTAAAGCCTGCAGTCTTCAGTTTCAGGTCCAGCGCTTTGTTCAAGGTCATTGGTGTAAGCTTGCAGTCACAAGCCAGCTTCTCTAACCTTTAGGACACCAACACCCCAAATATAATTAACACAATTAACTGCAACATTACCTATTCAGGTTGCCTGCGACTGCTCTGCTACTGCTTTCCAGCCTAACGATGATTAACTTTACATAGATTGTTTTGTTGTCTGGGCATTTTTATCCTTTATGTGCTTAAATCCTATCTCTTATAATTTCCCCGCATTTGTTCATATTGTTGCTATGCATGCTTACTTTAGTCTAATGCCCTTTTCATTGTGCCTCCTGTTTTCCTTTCATTTTGCTGCCCTGTCTTTCTGCATGTTGTTTGTACATTATTATATGTTTTTTGCCAGTCACAACTTTTTTCCCCCCTGAAGAGATGATTTCCCTCTTGGCAAGCCAGCCTTGTCAATCATATTTTATTCTTAAGGGGGTTAATAGGTCAAAACTAAATATAGTAAACAAGTGAGAACTAGCCAAGCGGCGAGTTACCTTTGCCAGTTGTGAGCGTCGTGACAAATAACACGACAAGCTTAAGCGTCTTTCTGTGACAGTCATCTAAGCTTTTAGCGGCACCACTAATTGAGACAGTGAAGGGTTTGGAGTAGAAAGATGTTACAATTCATTTGTTTGCAGTCTTATCTGCAATTGCAGTCTAACATCATGACTAATGAGTTTAATAAAATGTGTGTAGTTGTGTGATAATAAAGTGTGCTTGAGTAGTTGTGTGGGTCAATCTTCACTATAAATGAAGTATTTTAATAAAGTTGTGATGATGTGACAAGTTTGAGTTTGAGTGTTTCGAATAGCAGGTTACAAAGGGGTTTTTTTTAAATGGAGTTGTAGTTACATTCTTACATTCCTTTTGAAGGCTTTTGATTGAACATTTTGATTGAACATTTATTTCAACCTCAGAAACACAATGATGAAGATGTCTTATCAAACATTTGTCTAGGTCAGCGGTTCTCAAGGTAATTTGAGGATAGGAAAAACATATTTCTATTATACAAATTTATCGACTATTCTTATTTTTATTAAGTTTTTTGCTTTTTTGTTGAATACTGAATAGTTTTCAAGCTCTAGACCTCCTCTGATAATCAAATGAAACAACCTGAAAAGTAAAAATCATTCTTTGGTTTAACTGTTCACCACTCTGCACATGCAGCCTGCGTGGGTCGCCAGTAAGCATCACTTTGTTTTAAGGGTCACGAGCCAAAAAGGAGAACCACTGGTCTAGGTGAGGATTATTTATTGTATGTACTGATTAAATATGGTGGTAGAGAATCCTACGGTCTCTCAGCAACATCAGCACATAGATGCTTGACTCTCTGGCAAGGATAAAAAAAAAAAAAAAAATACATCAGGTGGTAAAGGGACTGGTCAATGTAAGGCTGGTCCGTTTTGATTAATTTTGTGAACTGAGGAAAATATGAGCTGTACTCCATATTTCTAACAAGGATGAAAAGCACTTGTATTTAGATAACTGCCCTGCAGAGATGATGATGTTCAGATGATGTGTTTTGAGGACAGGTTCTGGGCACCTGATGGATAATACACAGAGCACCATTTAAGGACCATTACCGTGTGAAAGCAATTTTCCACAAGGGCTTTGACATGGAGATTATTGTATGAACTCAATACAATCTAGAGACCCCGTGATATCAAGAGGTGCAACTTAAAAAACACTGGTGTGTGGAGCCCTCGGATGGCCTTTGACAGCCGATGCACTCCACTCGGGGAAGTGAGTCAGACTCGTGAGCCAAAATTTCTGAACAATTGCTCAGCGATGTTTGCATTGATAGGCTGTATTGCATTAGTTCCAAAATAGGCTAAAATGCATTCACAGATATGAAGATTTATTCATTGTTCAGCTACCAGGGAGGCCCCAGGTCCTCTCTTTTTCTGAATTCGAACATGAAATAAAGACAGGGCAGCTGTAGTCAGAGCAAGCAATCAAAGGACATTATCCTTTACACTATGCCTGGATTGCGATGAGTATTTGCTACAGAGCTTGGACTTGGCATATTGTTATTGTTGTTACTGAACAAAAATCATGTTTCTGAAGAAAGAATGCTCCTTTTCTCATTAATGGACGTATTTTTGAAATTGTACTATGGGTTTCTAAAATGTTACAGGGGCCTTAGGGTCATGAAATTTACTCAGCATAAGTTTCAATTAATAAAAAAATATATAATATCAAATTTGAAGTTCTCCCCTACAGCAGCTAAATTCTGCACTTCATCTATCTCAGCATATTTAGTTAGTGATGTTTTTTTGCCTCTTTAATGGTTTATTTTTAGAAATGTGGCCAATAAACGTTTATCAATGATGAGTAAGCCAGTCTGAAAGAAAATAGGAGAATGTTATAAAGCTGCACCAGCACTGAATATTTTGAAATAACTATCTTTTTGGTTTAATTGCATTCAAGATGGTACAGTAAGTTATAATGTTACTTCAGGGATGTGAAGGTTACATTCAAAACGTAATTCATTGCAGATCCAAGTTGCTAGTGCTTTATGTTATGATCCATCCCCTGGAATACTGAAAACCAGCAACATAATTTGATTACTTTACTCATCACATGTAATCCACAACCCTGGAAAGTAAACGATTAGCATGGCCCTGTTATCTTATATCTGTCTCCCAGTATACAAAGAACCAACAAAAGCAAAGTTTTGGCAATTTGTTGAGTTCTATGAAAGCAGACATCTCACAGAAAACACAGAAACAACAATAAACAAAGCAATTTAGTCTATTCTCTTGAGTCGGCTCTCTGACAGGATATGGCCCTAATGTTTGTATTACTGTCACAATTCCTTCAATTGCTTTCCACCAGTTCTGTGTTTAAGGGGATGCTGCTTGTCCGCCGATGAACCTGCGGGGTCTATTTGGGTACAGAGTATCTGAGAGTGATGAGCCCAGACGGTTGAATATAGCCAGAGAAACCGGTTGTCTTCGCTCCCAAATGGGAATCCCAGAGCGAGAGACAGCCTGTCAGTTCCATCAACGCCGGGATAATCCCAGTGAAGAGACGGCATTTTTATTGGCCTGTGTCTCGCTCCACCGCCAAGACCACCAGTCTAATAAGTCAGTGATGCCTCTTTCTTCTCCTTCTGCCTTTCTCTCTCTTTGATGCCTTCTTCCACTGACAGCTCTCGTGCTTTTCTCCCATGTTTTTTGACCTCAGGTGAACAGAAGACTTCTTTTTTATGAACAGATGTCTCTTTGTCCAGCCAGATGAAGGACAGAAAGCCTTGAGCCGGCCCATATTAGTCCCTCTGTGTCCCATTGCTCTCCATTAAAGTTATGACATATGAGCAGGTAAGTAGAAGGTGTGAACAGCATGGCGCGCAATAGGAAGGGGTCCTATCCTTCTACAGAGGTCTGTCAATACATTTTAAGGAAAAATCCACCATCGGATACTCTTACACTATTATATATCATCAATTTGTGATGTTCAATGCATTCCAGGAGTTATTTTGTGATGAAGTGTTGTAGTTTTTTGGTGTACCCACTTTCCCTCAATCTGCTTCATCTGCATCGACTTCAGTTAGTGAAGTAGACATTTCCCAGAATGCCTTTCGAACCCCCCCCCCCCCCCCCCCCCCCGTACAGAATTGGTGTCAACTAGTATATTCAGCTGTGGGTTATACGTCTAGGCACTAACCATAGTGCCTTGTTATAAAAGCTAAGATGTTACACAACTGTTCCTTGTCTTCCATCGCTGAGACATCTGGTAACCAGTGTGTGTTGACGCTGCTACAGCTTTTGGTGTATCTGAAAATTGACGTTAAAAACAACAAAAACCCACCACATTTGCAAAAATGCTATTTTAACCTCAAGCTGTAACGTTTTTGCTCAATAGACGCTCCATTGTGCCATAATAATGCTGACAGAAAGCCTTTTCATCCCTCTCTTCAGATGCCGTCTTAATGGATTTTTAATGGATATTTCGAAGGATGCAAGAAAGGTTGTACTGGTCTTGCTCGAGTCACAGTGAACAGATGGCATTCCAGGCAGGGAAAAAGGGAGGAATCAAAGAGTTTATTGATCCAGCAGCTTAATTAAACAAGACTGAGTGTCGGCACTTGGCATTGCGTGGACCGCATAGTGACTGAACTCCATAGTAGCTGCTATGAACTCTACCAGAGAGAGAGAGAGAGAAAGCAGAAAGATAGAAATGCATATGCAACAGTAGATGATACTGCCTTTGTAGACAACCAAATGCACACACATATATACACACACACACACATACACACACACACACACACACACACACACACACACACACGGTTCAAGTCTCAGGAGAGCTACAGGCTCAGCGGTAGGAAAAGCAGTTGAAGAGGGAGAAACAAGGTGTAGGAGGAGGGCGACGACAATAGCTATACAAGCTCCCAAAGGATTGTGGGATATCTCTTTGCTAAATAGACTTGTTGGGAACTTGCTGTGGTTTTTCACCCCTGGGTTATTCTGGCATTACTTGTTGTTGTGCATGCTGTTTTTGTTGTTTGTTTTCCTTTCATAAGAAGGCAACCCAAAGCACTGAAATGAGTGCAATCCAGAGTTCAGTCGCACACCCCAATATACTCTTCCCATCACATTGCTGAAAAGGATCTGTCATTTTCAATACATCCACGTGTCTACTTAAGGGCAACACACATTTTATTTTTTTGCCACTTTCTAGTTTGGGACTTGCTTACTTTTCAACACAAAATATGTTAATAACAGATCTTGTGCTGCAAAGCAAGCAAGTCCCAACCTAGAGACACGGATATGGCACATCCTTTTTAAGAGTGCGCACACATACACTCACACACACGCACACACACACACACACACACACACACACACACCTGAGCGGGCCAATATTGAGCATGGGCTCTATTCCGGGGGGCTGTCGGAGGGAGACTGATGGAGGCTGGCAGACAGGCGTTTAGGGAGGAGTCCGTCTGTTCCACGGTGTGGCAGCGCCAGCCGCCATCCATCTCCATTATACACATCCACATGCCACTGGGCAGGGGACAACTCCTCTGAGAATGACCAGAGGGGGGGGGGGGGGGGTGGAAGGAGGGTGGGGGGGGGGGTGGAAGGAGGGGGGGGGTTGGGATGGGTGCAGCAAGGGAGGGAGGGAGTGTCTATCAAACTCCTGTTATGCTGTTATTCCCAGCTTCTGTTCCTGCTCAGCTTGTACATGGAGCGCTTGTGTAAACCACCGACAGAGAAAGAGGAGAACAGTCAGCGGAAGAACATGATATGATCTGTCACCTCTCTCTCTCTTTAAATTTTTCATAGATTTTTTTTTTTTTTCCGAGTCATTTAGTTTACACAAACATTTTGTTCGTTGTCTTTATCCGCCTAATCGTATTCACAGGGAGGTCACGGGCAGCTGGAGCCTATCCCAGCATGCACTGGGGGGAGGGCAGGGAAAACCGTCGAGAGGTCCTCTGCAGTATTTGTTGGAGCGGAGAGTGTTACTCATTCATTATATCTGGGTAGCTTGTGGAGATCATAGTGAATTATCCAAAATGTCTGCCAATAATTCAGTTCAGTTCAATTCAACTAAGCTCAACTCACTTCTATTCAAACCACGGCTTTCATTGTGCCATCCGGTCTTTGCCAAGGGCTCTTTGTTCTCTTTCTGGCCATCAGATGTATTTTTTCACTTTAAGTCAGAAAAGCATTATTGAAGATGTAAATTCTGAGCTGCTCCTCCCTGCAGGTTTAAATTCAATCTGCCAACATGTAAAATACAAATGTAAAAGAGGCCAAACAACCCCCAACTACAATTACAGAGGGAAACTACAGACCCGGCTCTTGTACTCTCCAGTGTAATGCATGTCGACTAAACTAATAAATAGCCCAACCATGTTATTATCCACGAGTGACATTAGATATACAGTTTGGTATTTTTTTGTACCTACATTTAAATATTGGGTGATGAAAAAAATCTGTTGTGATTAATAGCATTTGAAAAGTTTTGAAAGGGTTTTTTTCACAGCATTGTAAAATTCAGCAAGCCACAGCTTCTTCATTTAAAGTCCAAGATGCATAATTTTGTTGTTCTGACCTTGGTCTACAAGAGAGTATGAAAAACCACAAGAGCATTCTTGGATCCATAAATGCTGATTTCCCAAGTTGAAACTGTAGGCCCAACAATTCAGGGAGAGATAATCAGATTCCGTTTTTGCGGCCATTCAAATCTTTTTAAAATTTTCATTCATTTACCACATCCAATCCTCCAGAAAATTGCTTCATCAAAGACATCCAAGTCATGGCTAATCTATCTAGTTTTTCAGGTTATATAAAAAAAAAAAAAAAAGAACTGGTGACTTTCAGGAGGACTTTTATTTTGAAATTTCCACTCAAATGATATGGCCTAATCTCCCACTGTTAAGTCAAAAATGATTAATTTAGAAGTATTACTGTACATGAACACCAAATGTAAGATGACATAAGGACTGAACCAGTATTCATGAATGTGGCTCTTATGATTTTTTTGTTCAGATGTTATACACTAGAGTTCATGTAAAGTATTACCAAAATACTCTCATTATCATCATTTTGTCCATGTAAACGTCATCTGTACAAAATATTTGACTCTTCCATGTCCATTTTGGATAGTACAAAAAGTTGGATGTGATTGATATCCTTCATGAAAAAAACATCCACCTGTCTAAGACCGAATTACATCTCCACCCGTTCTGACAGGGCGGTGATGCCGGGCCGCCAGTCCGGGTGTCAATAATAAACGAGTACCTGAGGTAAAACCAGGCCAGCTCAAACCAGACCGTGTTTGTAGGCCACACAACTTAACTGTAGCCACATTTCTCCCTCAGCCACCTGCTGAAAGTTATTAAATCTATCATCAGCAATGTGAAGAAAGGCAACATGCTACATCTCCTGACATTTAGTAACAACTGAACTGCTGTGATATTCCTGGAAAATTCACTTCTGTTATAGACACCTTCCATTTGTGTGAACAGTTCATCTGCTGAGCTGGAGGCGTGAGTAAACTACAAGCCTGCTAATTTCAGTGGTGGGCGACGTGTCTCTTGTTTTTTTCCAGACATCAACAACATTAGTGTCAAGTAATCTGAATATTACTCTCTTACACAAAAGTAAAACTAATCTGATCTCCCAGCTGTGTCCTACTACTGTGCACCAAGATGCACATCGTATAAACATTTCACTGATTTCCCACTGAACGAATGGATCTCATGAATCCAGATGGCTATATCTTTACATTTTAAGATATTTGGCCCAATAACGCTAACTATCTTCCCTGCAAAGTCATTGGAGTTATTGTTCCTGAGATTGCTAGCTAATTTTATAACTGTTAGGTCTATCTGAATTCCTCACTTATGTGTTGAAGCAATCTAATCTTCCAGGTAGAGTGTGCCACCCAGAGTGTGACATAAATTCAAAATGGCCACTGTGGGAATAAGGGCAATTGCTTCGATGATTAAACAGTGGGACACTGGGGCAGAAGGGATAAATTATTATATTGTGTCATATTGAGCATTCCCATAAACCTACAAACCATATACCATACTGTATACTGGCAATATACTTTCATGTAAACATAAACTCACTTGTCAACACAATTTGGAAAAAAATAAAAATCTTAAGAGGGTCATTGCATAATCTCTCTGCAACAAGTCCCCCAAGAAGGATGAGAGTATTTCCCGATGCTGAGCTGACATCTACTGACATCCACAACGTCAGAGGGAGGCGGGCGCTTCCATATTTCAAATGATTTAGAGGATATGAATAAGTTCAGACACAAGTGCCAGGCTAGAGATGTGGTTGCCACGGTAACTGCAGCCAGACTGTACCGATGTCAGAATCATCAATCACAGTGATCAAGTCTAATTGAACAAGTGAACAAGTCTAATTAGGGAATAGCTCTGTGAAGTGAGAATATGGCCTCATCTTGGCATCCTCTAATACAACTACTCCATTACTGAGGGCTAACAGTTTGACAGGAGTGACGGTGACATCATGATACTGCCCACATAATACAGTGAAATGCATACAAAACAACTTTTATCTACATTTCTCCCACGCTTTTCTTCTCTCTCTCTCCACTCTACTCCCAATCCTTTCTTTGCAAACTACAAAAAGCGCGAGAATGGATTCCCTCTTTTGTCTCTCTCAATCCCTCTGTCTCTCTTTCTCTCCAACTCGTACGGCCAATTCTTTCTTTATAGACTACAACAGTATGAGAGAATAGATTTCCCCTCAGACGCAGGTGAAGAGGGGCTGATGTTAAAAGTGGAGACATGCCAGCTGGTGTGTAATCACTGTTTTAACCTCCCTCTCGGTCATTAATCATAGTCAACAGACTCAGGCAGGGGACGTGATCCTGGAGCCTCCTCCGCCCCCCACAGCTTCGCTCCTACAAGGGAGCCGAGGACCAGGGGGTCTCAGACAGGCAGATAATCAGGACGCCTACAGTGAGAACGCTGTGGACCGGGATAAAGAGTATTTACTTAAATAAGTAATAACTTAAAAAGTCAATAAATATTAATTAATATGTGTTTGAAGCACCAAGCCTTGCCAGAGGCTGAATTTACACAGGAAAAGCAAACCTGATTTTTAAAATCTGTGGTTACCTTGTGATTATAGCCGAAGCCCACCCCACTGCACAGAAAATAATAATCTGTTAATCTATTCTTTTAATTCTATTCTAATATGTGTAACCAGGGACAACACAATACCTCAAAACAGCCTGATTACAGTTTCTGTAATCACTGAATATACAATATGATTTTATTTTTTATTGGTGTAAAGACTTTTTTAATCCAGCCCAATGGAAACTTAGAGATGGGGGAAAAGCGACCCAATAAAACTTATGATCACTCATTTAAAGACATGAAGACTGAGTCAGCATCTATGTGTCATGAGCTGTTACAAAGCTTTTGTTCAGGCACTGTATTGCATTTATCAATACATAGGATATGATGTTAATATCACCAGCTACATGCTCTAGCTTTAGGGTGAGTGAGTGTATAGGCAAGACTACACTACACTACTTTACACCACACACTACCATCAATATCCCTTTCTATTCAGGACATTAATGTGTTATAATTCAGGGTTCCAGTTAAGTGTGACCAAATTATTAGTATAGTTCATGAAAGTGCAGTTCCAATTGGTTCCACTCAATCAATGAATGATAATAATCATTCATCTGACCATATATAACAGCTATCCACAAAAATGATATAGTAGAGCAGAGTATAGTCTATGTATAGTCTATCCCTGGTCTTTATATAATTATAAGGACACAAGTGTGAAGTTTTTTGTCAGTTTGTAATAAAAGGCTCACTAACATTGAGGCATTTGTGAGTTTGTTCTTGTTTGCGTCTATCCACATTCTGAGGTTCAGAGTGAAGGAAATAATATTTATAATAATAATTTTGTGAAGACATTTCCTCCAGTTTAAGATTTCCGTAATGGCATCTAAAATATTCTAAGGTGAATACTGCATTTATGATAACTTTCCATCTTTGCTCTGGTACTCCAGAAGGTCAATTTGTCTTTTCTCATTTTAATTTAGTCATATTTCTGTGATGTATTGAAACCAGCGACTTATTAACTTACTACTTTACATCTAGAGGACCTGGGATCAAGGACCTGTGACCCTACAAAAGCTTGTGATTGATCTTAACCCAGACACCGCTCCATATAATTCAGGATGGCTCCCAAGTCATTTTTCATGATTTATTTTCATTAGACATGGCACTCCTGTTGTGCAATTCATTTCATCTCAATAAACAGTGTCTGTGAGACAAGCCGCAGCTTCATAAAATACCACAAGCGCCTTCTTGAGTAGTGGCTGTGGCAAATGCAGCTAACAGGCATCAGTTGTTGTTTTTTTTGTTGCCGTTTTTTTTTTCCCCAGCGGTTGTAAAGTATGAAGTGCATTAGTGAGATAACACCTCTATTACTTTTAACAATATTGCTGTTCCTCAGTGGCAAGCCACTGTTGGTTGTTAGTCACACTTATCAACTCAAGGGAAGCACAACTCCAAAAGGAGTTAAGATCCGAGCCAAGCAGTCAACTATTAGAGAAGGAACAATACATTAGCCTTGCTGTCTTTGATGGCTCTTTCTTCCAACTAAGAATGACAGTGTGAAATTACATCAAACTGATTTGGAACAGACCTTGAAAGTTTGATTTCAGGACAACAGCATAGGTTCTCCTTTATTTCGCTCTATCAAGAATATCTTCCTCTGGACCAATGCACCCATTACAATTCCCTCTACAACTGCAGCCATATTGTATCACACAGTGGTTGGACAGATATAGAGTAATATAGAGTGATGAATTTTGACTGTACTGTATATTTATGGAGCAATATCTATGGTCTGCACGTTGTCTTGCTCTGTCTCTTTTCACTGTATTTGCCATGCACCATGTGTTAGTATTAGTAGTGTTGTAAAACTCACAACTATACAGTGAAAAGTACAACAAGGCCCGGGACTGGCGGATCAGGCTCTTTAGGCAAACTGTGGTGCTGTGTACATGGATGTGTATACTGTGAATCACCAGTTGACACTCAATGGCGCTGTCTTGGTGGTGCTGGGTGATGAGTTGTAAACTACAAAATTCCTTTCCTTTCCAATTGTGAAGTGACTACTATATGGCAAGCAATATGTCCAACAATATGTCCTGTTGTGCTACATCCAACACCACACCTACATAGGCTTCTGCTTCTCATCCCGATGTTGACACTCATTAAGAAGTTTGGCAACTCAAATCACAAGGCTCCAGGGAAGAAAGTGAGGAGGCCAAGCAAACTGCGTCAATCAAAAACGCAGTCACACAGTAGCAGAACAAAGTCAACCACATTATAAAACAAAATAGGCCTATAATGCACGTATTAGCAATTACATGACTCAGAACATAATTATATACAAGACTTCCAAGCCTTTTCTTTTGTGTTTGTACAGCCACAGCTCCTCTGCTAGTTCCCAGCCATCAAACATGCTACATTTTTCTTTTTCTTTAATGTAAAGTTTTTAAGACCACACAAGATCCCAAGATGCCACAGGCACATGTTTACACGACACACAATACCACTATTATGTAATATCATAGCAAATTGAGAAAGAAGAGAACTATGACAACATAACTTTAAGTAAAATGTAATTATTTTGATCTACCGATGACTAAAGATATCCAGTATGCGGCACTATAACTCAAGCATCATATCATCAAATGCCAAATTCTAGTGCAGTTATTGTAACTGGCATTAAAGTGATTCAGTCTCTATTTGTGTATACAAAGTCAGAAAATTATTCAGAAATCATTCATGTTAATCAAAAATGCCTTCTGGCCTCGGGGTAGAGTTGTTCATGTTCACAAATATTGATTGGACTTTGTTAGACCACAGAAATAAGATTTAAGCATTGTTCAACAGAGTGGATCCTCCTGTTAAATCATCTTTGCACACCCATGTGTGTACCAGTTCACATGGGAATATCTTAAACATGTGTTGCTCAGTTCACTGTAGTGATGCCTAAATTTATGAAGCATAAATCAAATCTTCCATTGTAAAAAATACTGTTAACAATTTTCATGGCTTAGGAAGCAAAGCTTCTGCAGAAATGGGTTTTTTGGCATTCTGCATCAACAGGCCAGAGGGGACTTTTGTAAAGTGACAGTGGAGTGGATGGCCTGGGTCATGTGCTATTATGCGTGTTTTGTGTGAAATTGCTACATCAATGGGGGCGGGTGGGTTGGGAGTAGAGAGGCTTACTAAATTTGTTCCAGCATTTCTGATTTTGAGGAGTTGGTTCTTTTTTTCTGATTGTAAGTATGGTAAAAGTCACAGGAGGTGCTGGTTTGATGATGCAGCAGGATGTGGGGAAGAGAACAGGGCTAGGCAGACAGGTTCTTCAGTTTGTGGATGAGTGTAAGCATGGCAACATTCATGGATTTCTCTGGTGTGTTTGAAACTCACGTAATTGTCTGGTGTGATACCAAGGCCTCAGCTATTTCTGTAACTCTAATATCTCTGTAATTCTGTATTTCTGTTCTTTGGTTTTGGAGACACTGAAGTGGAGGAGCTGGTATTGTCACCCCAGTGGTGAGTGGATATATAATGATTGTAGTAAATGTTTAAAAGACCAAGGACCACAACAGAAATACATCTTGATGACTTTTTGAATTATCATTTTGAGATCCATGTAGATTTTTTAACATGTTGTTTCAAAAATATCCAATACACTAAATGAACTGTCAATGGAGAGTGTTAGCATGGCAAAACTGTGACCTGGTGAGCAGTGTCAGACACTCTTGAAATGGACGTGTCATTTTCAACACGCCTGTGTGTCTAGTTTGGGACTAAACACTTGAGCTACTTTTCAGCACATGTTTTTAAAATATGTTGTGTTGAAAAGTAACACAAATGTAATGTCCCAAATTTACACAGACACACAGATGTACTGAAAATGACTGAAATGATGATGTGTTCCTTTTTAAAAATGTCTCAAAGCACAATAGAGGCAATTAAAAAAAAAAACCTTGTATAATTGCACATCTATTCAAAAACTCAATACAATACCTGTTTGGTCTCATAAATCACCACTGGCTGTTTACATACGAGCGCTGCTATTCTGCCCTTCAAAGTCGAACAGCAGTTAACTACTGTTTCATAGCAACAAAATTATATAGCAACAAAATTATATCTATAAACTCTGTAAGACCTATAAATTCACTATAAATGATATAAAGTCCACTTCTGTAGCAACAATAATTTTGTAAGGACAAGAGAAAAACACTGAAGTCGTTTTTCTCAGAGTCACCGCTCATGTAGTCAGTGCTCTTTGGCTTTATAGTGCAGTACTGTGTGAATAGTCCTTGATTTCTACACCAATGCAACTAGTGATGAAGGCTTTTGATGTCTTGTTTAAAATTTGTGAGAAGAGCAATTCCTTGAGCAAGAGCCTTGCCTTTTCACCGGATCCATTTCAAAGACAGAAAGAAAAACATTCACAGCTTCTTCTGTGAATTACAAATATCTGGTTACAGTTTAAGATCATATTTTGTATCCCAGTCAAAGTCCCGTTCCTCAGACCGCTGACTGATCGATCTGGATGTATGATTAATACTTCCCCAAAATCATCTGAAGACGCTGGAACATTGGCTCCAGTGGGCGGCTGATTTGGATGCTGGTACTGTACATGCTGCGTGCATGCACTGCCGACATCATTTCGGGTGGAGAGCTTTGCTTCTCTGGGAGACGTCTTTCTCCTCGAGGACTTCACACAGATGACTAGAAAGGGGCCTGACCGAAATCCAATGCCCCTCATTGGACGGAGGTGGAAAGGGAAGGACAGAAATAATAGTCTTTTTTATTTTGCCTGATGAAAAGGCGACAGCAAGAGGAATCTGTACTCTTCCACAAGGAGACATCACTTATCAGGATGCACCTCTGTCAGAAAGGCTGTGAATGAGACAGTAGAGAGCAGGTTTGAATTGTTTGTTTCCACTAGCATCCTGTTGTTTCTCTCGTTGGTAACAACTTCTGACTAGAGCATGAGCGGTGCATACCAAGACCGCTATCTGCTAGTCGAAGTCCTTTGGCAATGTCTATTATCCTGGTTTCATCAGGCCCAAATCCAGTTCTCAAGATCAAAACAATCTTTGAAGTCTGAGATGGTCTTTTGATGTTACAAAAAAAAATCCGAATGACCCAAGGTTAACCACTCAGGTCTTTAAACCGGTTTAAAAAAAAAGGTCTTTTTTTTTACAGTACCCTGGGGACGCGGCATGGCTCTCTTTGCCTTAGTTTGACGGAAATATGTTGAGAAACTGTCATTCCTCATGAGAAATAAGACCTTACTGAAATAAAAAGACATCTGATGGTTATTACTTGTGAATTTACTAAATAAGTCAGGTAAAAAATTATTAACATTTTAAAGAAGAACAAAGGGCGTTTCAAGAGTAATGCTGCGGTCAAAGCAGTGCGGGGGGAAAAAACGCCCCTCATTCATTTCAACAGAGGAGGACACGAAATACATTCACTTCCTGTTGCGAATAAATCTCGCCTCATTTGCTTCGCATATCACTTCGCAGAGTTCATTGCGGCTCAACTTCGCATCATAAATTAGACCTAATCATGTGTGATCAGTCAATAGGTGATGATTGGCATTTATGTCCTAACCTGGTTAAATAGAGGTGTGCTGGCATCCATTTATGGCTAACTGTGGGAGTGGGCAGTGGGCTCGTGCACAGTTTCATGATGACTGAGATTTATAAAACAGAGCAATGCGTGAACGCCACGTAAGGAGGCTCTTATAAATCTGAAGGAAAGACTGCGTATGCATGTTTTCAGTTTTGTGCATAGACAGATTTTTATTCTTGAATCTACAGAGTTTTATGCATCTGGCCCCAGGCTGCACATCATGACATCATGAAAGACATCATGGAATAAAAATGACAAATTTATAATTAATCAGTGGCATTTAATTTGACCTAATTTGACTTAAATTTGATGGGTGCCCCAGGTAGAAAATACACTTCACACCAGTTTGTTATCACCAGAAAATCGTTCTATTAACCAACTATTGGTAGAATTTAAATTGAAATTGCATTTATTTTGACCATATCTTTTAAGTATTCAATGCACATACAGTATGAGTACAGCCAGCAAAGAATGGCTGTAGATATCAGTGCCACTCAACTTTGTTTCAGCATTGTTTTTATGTGGTGCAGCCTCAGTGTAGCCAGTATCTGCAGAAATTGGCTAGGTCGAGTATTTCACAGAACAGACTGTCATGCTTTCATTACATTTCACAATTACAGGACAGGGTGAGTGCCACAGGAAGACAGACAGTAATGATCTCACACACACACACACACACACACACACACACACACCCCGCTCCTACGCCCTTTCAACTCCTCTGTCCTCTCTCCCACTGTCTCCTGCAACATAGCTCAAAGCTCCAAAGTCTAGACTCAAAATCAAAGGTCGTATGGGCCATAGACTCACTCAAGGGGATCAGGCTAGAAATATCATTAAAACTTTGCATGGGGCGTCCTGGTGGCTCAGAGGACTAAGGCGCAGACTATCTAACTGCAACATTCTGGGTTTGAAGCCAGAACAGGACCTTTAGCGCCTTTATGTCATCTCCCACTTTCTGCTGTAATCTTTCCTGTCTCTCTTCATTTTCAACTGTCTAATAAAGATTAAAAAAAATGCCCAAAATAAACAAGTACAGATGCTGTACAGTCCCACAGCGCTATTGTAGAAGAGTCACAACCAGGCACTGCACAGGAGAATCATGGCTGAAGTTTAAATGGAAGGAGGGAACATGGAGATGTAACATGTAGCCTATTAACCTATGTGTAATACATTATAGCATATGAAGGAGGGCTGCAGACGTAGCCTATATATTGAATAGTCAGAGTAAAATTACATGGCATATACACAGGAGGATTTACTTCTATAGGCATGTAAACAGCTTAATCTAATTATTATGATAATCAGAGTAAGAGCAATAGTCGCATTATTTATTTGCATGTAAACGTGGCCAGTGTGTAGTCATTTAGCAAAATCCAGCCATGATAAACCTAGCTGCTGCTTTATAATTATGTCTGTTGGTTGGATTTAGCCATTTGCCATGGTAACATCAACTAGGCTGCAACACCACACGCATGCAAAAGTAACTCCTTTACATGCCTCTGGGTTAAAGTCACAATAATGAAGCTCTATTTTGAGAGCATCTTGCTTCTTTAATGCGATGTATTTTCTGTTGTAATAGGATGTTGGGGCGGGATGTAACATGGGGAGGGATCATTCAAAAGTGTAAACCAATGGGATATCAGTGAGGGAGAGAAAGGCAATTTTATTTGATGAGAAGGGCAGAGGGGCTGGGTTGTTCCAAAATCTGTGATGGTTTTATTGGTTAGGAATGTTATGTCTGCCTTCTGGTGTACATAGTCACCAGCAAAGACTTTCAGTTTTCCACAAAGTACAAGTAGTGAGATTTTGTTACAAAAATACAAGAAAATTACAGACAAACAGTGGGTTGACAGTTGACATTGACTTCAAAGGCAAATGCTGTCAATTTGAAACCAACAGTAAAGTTATCAACTCGACAACAACAAAACATCCCCCTCATTTATTTACCTCTGAACCAGCCATAAAACTACGTCTATATCTCAGTAGCAACTGTGACACGGACATAAATAAATGACAGTAACTTTATCGACTGTAACAACAATAAAATCCACACACACACACCCCCCCCCCCCCCCCACATTACCTTGGGATGTTGAAAGGCTCGGGATTAATGGCTCACCGAATGTACTTGTGTGCTGTAGCAACGTCAGCAGACCAACTCTAAACTAACAGCCAAACAACCAATTACAGTCGCTGATTCCTCATATGGAGAAGGATTGTGGGAATTTGCTTTGAAAATTGAGCTAAGGTTGTGCTAAAATTCATCGCTAAGGTTTAATAATTACATTTTTACTTCATTTTCATTAACTGTATACAAGTAAAATATTATCACAATACAACAGACATAAACGTACTGCTTCATAACAGCTACATGGCACATTCAAGTAGCTGTTTTAATCCTTTTGTCTGTTTTCCTGAGGTATTCATGTAATTATGTCATTTGTTACATTGCAGGGGAACATTCAAAATTCGAAAACACTGATTGAGAGTTGGACTTTGCCAGTTTCTGACTCAACATGCTCCAGAGTTACCCATGAAAATATCTGTCATCAATCTGTTTTTCAGATATTGGATGGTTATGCGCACAGCTCCACTTAGAATTACCCACTTTTACACAGGCTTTTCATCTTCTTCTCTGGATTTGAGCTGGTTTAAAGATTTGCTTCATCCCATCTACTCTCTGCTGGCTGAGCAAAACATTGTATGGTGACCATCTGAATATAGGACACGGCGGTTGAAAAAAAAACTTGTCACTTGCAGTAGACGTGAAATATTCATCTAGTTCTCAAGGTAGTTACTCTTTTTCAAAAGCACGTAATCCATATACTTAGCGGCTGGAGATTCACAGTGGCCACAAAGCCACAAATGTGCATCTGAATAAAACATGCATCATAAAATCAGATAACAGGGACTTTTCTAAACCTCATGGGCCTATATAAAAGTTATACATCACTGATAAACAAAATTAATTGCCCTCTCTCTTTCCCAGAGTTAATTGCCTTTGGGCGTTTCATTCTACAGCTTAGCTCCATGTTTGTTTTTAAATTATTTATTCATATACCAAATTATCATTCTTTACGCTCCCTCTCTCCCGCTTTGCTCTCATGCTTGGTTTTCCCTGCCAGCTGAATGCAGAGGTCCGAGGTGAGATGCAGTAGATATTTTCTGTCATGAATAAACCATTTCATGCCCTCTGTCAACACCACTATTAACATCAAGCAATTTACTGTATGAGTCTGCGCTGCTAATATGCCCTTGTGTACCACCACGGGAAATGTGTCATATTACCACGGGAAATGTGTTTTAAAAAGTCACCCGATGGTCAAGTTGAAACACACACTCTCTCTCTTCCTGGTGAGGAGTCATATCCTATGTATACAATTATGTTGGAATCCCAAACTGTAAAGGGCATCAACAACAGTCAGAAACCAATACTAACATTTATTTACTGTATTTATTTGTGGCCAAAGACATACTGTAGCTCTTGCTCTTTCTCTCTCCTTCTCTGTCCTATTACTAGCTATACCATAGCCTGAATTCTTGATTGTGACAGGGTGGAGGCTGTCTATTTTTTATTAAAGATATCTCTAGCAGAACTGTCTTCTCCCCATTCCAAATTAATGCGCCGCCAACTTTTGTATTCTTGTTATGTTTCAGAAATACATACACAAGCCTAGCTGCACAAAAAGAGCAAATGGCACAATTTACGCCACGACCGGGGCAAATATTTAATTCTAATTGGCTGGGAGGTGACCGTTATTTCTGCAGCCACCTCAAGGAACTGTTTGATCAGTGTTCAAGATTAATGTGCAAACAAGATTTGATCATTATATTCCAGCCATACACTGGTATATACAGTAATTGCTCAAATAAATGGGTTTTAGAGTTGCTTTCATAATTCCCGAGTTAGGGGTCAAGGCTCATAAGAACAGTAGTCATATAGTTCGGTCTTGATGTATATTATATAATGAAGGCATCTTTTTGCACAGTCACGCATCAGATGAGCATCAAGCTCTTTGTGATTGTGCCTTTAACCACAGAAGCTTGATTTGCACCCCAGCTGATGCCTCTTAAAGACAGTCAGTGCCTTAAAACACTGAAAAAATACATTTAAAACAAGGTGGGCTATGTTTATTATTTTATGGGAAACAGACAATATGTCCATCATACATCAAAACACAAGCATTTGCATCATGCGTTTATATCACTGCTCTCAGGTGTGTGTGTGTGTGTGTGTGTGTGTGTGTGTGTGTGTGTGTGTCATTGACAAAATCAATATCACAATATTCATGATTGAATAACTCGATAGGTAATGCCACGGTGATTTGGGGATGACCGTTGGTGCTTTTAGAAATTTCTGAGAAATGATCAATAGTAATGTGGATATGATAACAAAAGAGGTAGGCTAGTGTAATATCACAATATCAATATTATATCAATATGTCCTCCAGTTCTAGTAAAGGCCTGGTGTACCCACAGCTGTGTTTTGGCTGATGAGACCGATGCTCAGGACTGTCTGGGCACGTACAGACTGTGCTTGACTGACTTCTCCATGACTCTACTGTGAGTTTTACTGCACCAGTTTGGGCAAGCAAACTTACAACTTTGTTTCTTACTGGTGAATGGAGTCGAATCCAGGGATGGGCCACCTTATCCAGAAAGGGCTAATGGGTGGGTACAGGCTTTGGTTCCAACCAAGCAGTAGAACATCTGATCCTACTAATCAAGGTACTTAGCAAAGACACTGCTGATTGATTAGTTGGTGTATAACTGCTTGGTTGGAACCAAAGCCTGCACCCACGACCACCGAAAACGGAGCTTTCTAAAACGCTGACGTGGGATTGTCATGTGATCTCAGGCGGTAGTCAAACAGTCTATAGTCTCCGTGGCTTTGGCGGCCTTGTAGTCATTTGTTACTTTCAAAAGCAGCTCAACTTCGTCGTCTGTCCAGACAAAGAAGTCTGGCTTGCTTTTGTCCATCTTTTGTCGTGATTTGGATTTTTTTTGTGTATTAGTGTTGCCTGTTGCTGGAGGTCCGCAGCCAGACCCTTCTCTCAAAGGTTCTTCACACAGAACAACATCGTACTTTTCATTGTAACAATTTGTTGATCCAAGATAGACACATCGCTCTCACACACACAGCCAAACATACACACATAATCTCCTATACTTAAACATCCCTCCACCCCACCCCACCCCACCCCACACACAGCATCGGTGTCCATGTCTCAGAGTGATTAATGGTTGTTCATTGTACCTCACACTCACCTGCATTCAGCTGTTTGATTGATGGGCCTGTATGCTTGACAGATGGACAGATGTGGCATGGCAGAGCACCCAGGCAGCAAGTGACACCTCAGTCCTGCCGGCATCAGCAGGTACTTCCTGCTTAGGCAAGAAACAGAGAGAGAATAATGAGAGAGAGAGAGAGGGAGAGAGAGAGAGAGAGAGAATCAGGGCTTAAAGACCTCCGGCCAGGTGCCAGATTTCCAGCATATGGACGTTTTAGATTCACAAACTATTTTCGACAAAAAAAAAAAAAAAAAAAACTCACTCCACGTGGGTTTTTGTTTTTGATGTGTTTTATCCAATCATATTCAGCGAAGCAAAGCAATATTTTACATTTACCAATGGAATGCGAGCAAGTTTTTTTTTTATCCAATGAACAGCAAGCTACTTTCTATCATAATGTAGCACCAATTCCGTGGTGTAGCACAGCTGAAATATGGAAACAAAGTTTATGAAAGCTGGTGAAGATACGCGCGTCACTGAGACAGGAGTAAAAAACAAACGGTGATAGGGATGGATTGAATAAACGGGTGGAGACGGGAAACCATTTGACACTTGGTGCGACAAATTAAGGGAACCAGGTGTTTGTTCTGCATTGTGTGCTCAACCAGCAGAAAGAAAGTGCTCTTTCCACATGAGGTAAATCCCAGACACAACGCCGCCATGCGCGCACTCCGATATCTGACCACATTGCCGGGAGCGACAGTTACAGCTGCCGCTCCAGCAGCAATGACAGACCGGAACGTGATCTGTCTTTAACAATTTACAATCGTCATTCAGCATAAAAATGTGGCATTGCTTTGGCTGTTCTCTACAGAGCTCCCCAGGGGTCACCTGGTAAGAAAAAAATAATAGATGTGGAAATCCATACGGGCACCGATTGGTAAACCGCGCACTCGAATTAGTAATCAGTGTGCACGGAGTCCTAAACCATGCCCGCAGATCAGTAGCGGCCTTAGCTATGTTTCACCCGTTTCAAATGAAACGGGCCCCGCACTCCCAAAGGGCCCCTGACTGACATGCAAGCATTGAATAATTCACCCACTTTTTTTAATACATATATATATTGTGGCAAGCTGTGGTTACTTCAATCAAAGATAACGCACCGGACACCGTTTCAAAGCTAACAGCCAGCTTTAATTGCAGTTACTGTGCGCTCACACCAAAAGCGTCATGAGCTACAAAAGCGGCCGGCAGTCATTCATTTTCAATGGGAGCTGGCGACGACAGGCGTCCGACGCCGTGGCAGCAGCGAGCGATGCGATGCCAGTGACCAGAGCGATGAGTTGAAGTTGAGCTGAGGTGAACTTTATGCAAATTAGCAGCGACGAGATCGGGATTTGATTTTCTTCCCGCTGTAAACGTCTCCCTATGTACTGAAGTTCCTAGCAAATGTTTGTTCCATACTGACAATGGAGGAGAAACTGATTGTTGCAGTCTCCGGTTTCCCGGAGCTGTATGACCCGTCCTTGTTCATTAATAGAGACATAAACAAAAAAAATGATGCATGGAAGAAGGTGTCAGAGATAGTAGGGATTTCTGGTAAGCATGATTAGGCCTACTGTACAGTGTAGAAGTAGTAAAATTAAATTTACTGTGCTACTAGCTTAAATACAAATGCAAGAAGCATTATTTTATGAAATACAGACTAGGTACATTTTGCAGGAAAACGTGGAAGTTTGTTTATTTGATCATGCTTGTCACAGTTCACGGCAGGCCTGCCGAATAGCTCTACTACAAACTTGATATATTGGCCACAACCTAACTTGATGTCTGCAGCGCTGCTTGAACGCCCCGCCCCCTAGCCACGACTGCTGAGGGCTGGCAGCGAGCAGCCAGCGACCAGAGCGCCCAGCGGCGCTCATGACGCTTCTGGTGTGAGCGCACAGTTAGAACCAGTTAGCAGTTCAATATTCACAGCAAAACGGTAGGCGGGTCATTTCTTTCACTACGACCATTACTAACGGTGTCAACTAATACGAACTAGTAAATTCTCAAACTAAAGCAAATACACATAATTAAAAGAATCTCTATAAGCAATTATTTAGGGTTAAATAATCCTACCAGGCCAACAGTGCATGAATAACAAGCTCTCCAGGCCTGACGTGAGCTGTCCACGGTGCTGAAAGAGCGCGAAGCGCAATTCATTGTAAACAACCAGTAGTTTCAGACACTTTTCATTCCCAAGCAAAATATGGCATTGCTTTTGTTGTTAATTTAATTTGAGGGAATTGTTTAAGCTGTTTTTATGTCAGCTGATACATAACACATAGGCCTAGTGCTATTCAACGCAGACTAGTAGTTGCCGAGAAGGGCGAGGCTTCTCCTCATTCAAAGCAAAAATGTCATTGTTTCAGTTTTAAATTGTTTGGTTTGTAATTGTTTGTTTGAATTGTTTGGATTATTTCTATGTTGAGCTGTCATGATGCTGAAAGTGCACATAATGCATTTAAGTTGAAGTCCGAAAATATACCATTATTGATGCAAACCAACTTGAATCCTCGCTTTTTTTTCTCTTTTCTCCTTTATGTATTTTTTTTCGCACATTAGCTCTTGAAACGGGCCCCCAGATGCTTAAGGCCGCCTCTGCCGTGGATTAGTAGACCGTGCACACGGATTTGTAATATGTATATTGATAACGTCAAACAGGGACACCACAGCGGCCCACAGAGTTGCATATAAAATGTAATTAACATGCTTTTTCTACAAGCATGATTTATACAGAGTAAACAGGTTTCATATTGTCACCAAAACACACATCGGATCATAAATTAGACCTACTGATGTGATTAATCAATGGTTATGGTTCACATATGGTCTAGGTGCCTAATGGCTATTACAGCTCACTATGTGTATGCCAAGCGGTGTGTAATGGCTCTGGCTCACTGTATATAGGCCCTCTTTGATGTTATCAACATAGATATTACAAATCTGTGCGCATGGTTGACTAATCCGTGGGCACGGTTTAGGAGTAAATTGTAAGAAAACCGTGCCCACTGATTTCCCGTCATTTTTTTTTTGTGACCCCTGGGGGGCTTCACAGTTATCCTTATTGCACTAGGTTTGTAGATTAATAATGCAGTGTGTTGAATATTCATTCATTCAGCATAGAAATATGTCAATTGTTTTCGTTGTTCTTGTTATTGGACTAGTTTTATAGAGAAATAGATAAATAAATGGTGCGATGGTGCAATGTACTGACTACTTTTGTAGAAAAAGCACTGCCTCTGGGAATCCAGCCTGGGACCTTTGTCACATGTCATCCCCCTCTCTCTCACCACTGTGCTCAGTTAAAATAAAAGTAGAAATGCCATAAAAATCATCTTTAAAAGAGACAAGTGCAGCCTCAACCATATCTTGTGCTGGGTCTCGTAACACGCACTTATTTTCCATTATAACGTAATCAAGCTGATATGACGTGTGTTTTGTTTACATAATAAAATAAACATAGATTGCATACACTCCCAGTAGATATATGCATAGCACATGTTTGGGTTTTTAAGCACTGTCTTATGGCAAAAAGTAGACTTCCTCCGCAGGCTTTCACAATGGAGACTGAAGACGGGCTGAAGTCAGACTGTCAGCTGCCTACAAACTAAATCCCACCTCTTCCTTGTTGTTATTGGTCAGCTCACTAAAAATGCAGTCCACATCATTTGCTCTTCTCTAAAAAGTTGAGCTTGTCTCCGCTTTAAAAGGAGGCCAGGCACAATACTTTTTCCAAAGTGGGTGTCTTTTTTTTTCTGCCTTGCGGCGGCTCCCTGCTGAGATAGTGGCAGTGTGAAAAAAGTTGAATAATGTGAACATGCCCTAACACCTACAAAGAAACTCTTGGTAGATATGAACCAATATTGAAGCATAAGTCCCTGTGTTTTTATTGCAATCCATTATTCTATCTATTTTTAAGTCATTCCTTATTTGAGCTCTGTGGTATATAACGCTGTTTCTCTACTATCCATCCATACCAATAAATCTCACTGGGTCAGATTTGAGCGACAAGCAAGAAGCAGATATGCAAGAGGGAGCGAGAAAGGGAGAGAAAGAGAAAGACGCCATGTAATCTAGGCTAGTGTTGCTGAAGTGAAATCAGTGGTTTCAGTCGTGTAGGAGCGGCAGAGAGAGCTATAAATCATATGTCTACTAATGGCAGTTCCAAATGAGCTCTCTCATCAGACAAGACAAGTGCATCGCTTTGTGTGCTACTTCAGGCTCCGCTATAACATCTGTGCGCTCCAAAGCAACTGTGCATGAGATGCGTGTCGCCCTTGTATTCATTAGGAATTGTCTATTGAGCCCTAACAGTTCAATTCAGTGGAATTTAGTTCTTATCTACAAAGCAGACTATGAAGTACAATCAATAGCAGAATATTCCGCCTCTGAAATATTGGGTATTAGTTATTCTTCCTGCAAGATCTCAGTACAATTTGAGAATGCCGCACTCATATTTTCACCCACAAAATTTCCTTTTCATTGTCATGACGAATGCCAGAACTTCAATGCCATATACTCATGTTTGATTTGGCTATCTGGATATACTGTAGGTATTTTAACATTAAATCTGAATCATCTTAACTGACTTTCTCAAGCTATTTGATGATCTGAGAGGATTTTTTTAAAATAGAAAAGGTGGGAAACCGTATAATGCACAAAAAGTAGTTTATTTGCTATAAATAGCGTTCTTCTTGCGGCAGCATGAAGCGCCAAGCTTGAAACGCGTTGTTACTGAGTAGCTGCTAAACCAAGCCTATATTTGTGTTCATTTATTGCTTTGAAGTGCTTGTTGCACTATTTATAGCAAATAAACTAGTTGTTTTGTGCATTGTACAGTTTCCCACCTTTTCTATTTTATGTTCTCTGACCCATTGGGAACTGATTTTTCCACTGCCTTCTTATGTGGATTCCAGGATTATTATTTTTTTAGATATCTAACAATCATCACTAAAGATATATACTTTTATACAAATAAAAAATTCACATGTTACACATTTAAGGCTGTGTTATAGAGATATGGTTCTCCCCACCTCTGTCTTTTATTCAGTAAGTCAATGTATTCAAATGCTCTAAGACATTTAAAAGCACCAACATACTGTTGGTTTCTTAAGGGATGTTTATAAAATATTGATGTTTTCAGAGAATTTTTCAAATGTTAAATATTTCCATTGTCTCCTATAAAATACTAAAACGGAATAAAAAATTCAAAACTGATTTTAAAGTGACCTGAACCCTGTCATATAGTGAAGGGTGAAGGCTTTCAAGTGCACTTGTGCCAACAGCACGAGGATAATCCAGCCGCTGATACAACACCCGGCTCTGAGACCATAAATTAAAGTCACAGTCCGTAGCCTGTGAGACTATGACACAATTTGATGTCTAACCCCAAAAGGGGTCAGTGTCCCTTTTTGAGTGCCAAAAACATTGAATGTTGGGCTTTTGTTCCATTTGGCAAGCGTATAATGGGGTTTGAGAAGGGTATGCTAGTGCTGTACAGAGATAGGGACTGAATGGAAGAGAATGTAATTACTATACCTGTCCATACAACAATGGCTAACCACCTTCATCGCCCCTCACTCCAATTGAAGAGCCCAGACAGCAAGTGCTGTTGGATTGTGGGAGCACAAAAGCCGCCCCTGCTGTGACTCGCGAATCAGTGTCTTACACTTCCACTCAGACAAGAGAAAAGGGATACGTCACAGTCCTTTCCTGAAAGTAGATATGTGTGTCTGTATGTGAGTGTCTATAGATAACAACTGTAATGTTTAACGTTAGCAGCACTGCCTGTTATTTTTATTTAACCGTTATTTAACTAGGTTGTTCCACTGAGATTACAAATCTCATTTTCAAGCACCACCCAGCCAAGGAAGCAGCATTATAACAAGTGTAAATGTTGCAGGCATGCAAAAATAAAAATAGAATAAAACCTCTTACTACTACTCTAATGGATATACAATTCCCCCTGTTATTTTTTGTCCTATTAAAATTAGCTATCCTTAATGGTGCATCAACCAAGAGAGATTGTTTTCTTTTGGAGTTCAACAGTTTATCAGTTGAATGGTAATGGTAATAGGGATTTGGAAACACACAAACACACAACGGCATCTTGGACTACACTGGAACATACACAGAAACATATAAAAACAAAACATACTAACTTAGTAGCAGGTAAACTCTCTAAGCATGTGCTTCAGGTAGACACATAACATGCCAAGATTCACATCCACTGTTATTGCCTTGCTTGTAGGCTATTATTAAATAGTGAATTTATAATCCAGTCATTTCTAGCACTGGCTTGTATCATGATTTACTGATTGATGTAGCTATATGTAGGGTTCAAACTGAGTCTGAAGACTTGGGGGGTCCCACCCCATTGACTGTGGACCCACCCAGAAAGGGGGTGAGGTGGAAGGAGTGGCGGGTGCCTGTCATGAATCAGTATTTGATGATTTATGAATGAGATTATCTGAGGCTACACAATGAGGTATTCATTTTTCTGGTCAATATTCCACCAGAAACAGTGTTTTCCAAGTCATGCAGACATAGCTTAGGTTTAGCTAGCTAGCAAATGTATTAAACTAGGTTACACTAGCTAAAGTTTAGCTAGTGTAACCTAGTTTAATACATCCATGAGTGTAACCCAGCTGGTGTATAGAGAGCCTAAGTCCCTCCCCTTCCGGTGGACCACCATGGGACCTTATTTCGGAAAAAATATGTACGGTAGTCAACGGCGAGAGACAAATAATTGTTTGATCTCTTTGATGTTAGAAGAAGAGTGGCAGCCATGACACCCGAATGAAAACAACTCGGGCAAGCCACACAAAGGTGAGATTTTATACTTTATTGCAAATGCTTTCAAACAATATGTTTTACTCGTGTAACAGAAAAGTGTTCCAGGACGTCAGGAAGCTTGTCAGAATGGCAAAATCCGGTCTGGAAACCTTGCCTAACGGATGAAAAAGTGCTGCCACCAAGGATTTGGAGGTAAGGACTCGGGACTGACATCCACGCAGTGTGGTGTCAGTCCCAACGGGGCTAGTGTATAGCCAACAGGTTAGGTAGCTAGCTAGCAACTATTAGAATTGCTCTAAGTAAAACATGTGAATTATTGAAGCGACCAGCACAAAATG
This sequence comes from Centroberyx gerrardi, assembly GCF_048128805.1. Taxonomy (NCBI): domain Eukaryota; kingdom Metazoa; phylum Chordata; class Actinopteri; order Beryciformes; family Berycidae; genus Centroberyx; species Centroberyx gerrardi. Next base: position 8,537,469 of record NC_136017.1, read on the forward strand.
GATTTGTAAAGATAAAGGTACTTACTAAAGTTATTCACACACGTCCACTCGTCCTCCTGTGTAGAGAAGTTTGTCTTCTTGCGCGTTTGTTCATCGCGTTACCAACATGGGAGATTTATGCTGCATTCAGTGGAAACTCGGAAATTTGGCATTCTTGCAGAGATTTATAATGTATGCTGCATTCTCTTGGAAATTTGGGTTTTATCCAATAACGTGACATGTAACCCCCCCCCAAATTTTAGATTTCTCTTTCTCCCCAGCCCCCCCTCATACACGTGCCCTTGCTGTTGTATCCCTGGTTGGCAGAGAGACCAGCTTCTCATCAGGCATCTCATGACATCTCAATAGTCAGTTTGAGATGCTGGCATTATTCCTCTGGGTTATTTTTTCAATTTCCCACAAAGAGCCTGCTGCCCATTACACCCAATTATAGAGGAAATATAGATGCATTCTGATGTCATTCGGTGTCTGTCTAACTACCAAGAAGAAGAAGAAGAAGAAGAGGGGCGAAAGAGGAGGAAGATGATAATGATAATGGTGATTATGATGATGGTGATGAGGATGATGAATGGTGTCATATAATGAATGAAATGATGGAAGAGATTATATTCCTAGCTCAGATTTATATTTGCTAATAAACACTCCTCAGGCAGGTTGTTTCCCCAAAATAGAAGTCTGTCTTGAGATCTTCAGTATTGAGACCTGACATTTGGGTGATATAGAAACCTGTTGGTTTCAAGCGCCCTATAAATAAGCTTGACTTGACTTGGAATAAGTCTACTGAACTCCAGACCAAAACCTCGGAACTCAATCTGTGCAACAGTAGAATGAAACAGTAGTCCTTCAGAGTTTGGTGCTACTTCAGTTAGCTTTTGAAAAAGAAGCAGATGCTGTGACTTGACAGGTAAAACCACTTGTCTTGTAAACAAGAGACCCGGGCCTCAAAGCCCAGCAGTGCCTCTGTGTTTTAAAAGATTGTCAATCATCTGTTTTTGCCCATGATTAGGAAATGTAGTCTCAGATGCTTGTAGAGGCGTCTCCTATAGGAACATCCCCTTTAGTTTGGCAAATTTCTTATGGTCGACTTGGGTTTTCCTGTGTTATCCATTTTACATTTCAGGCATTTAGTCGATCCTCTTACTGCATCCAGAGCGACTTATAATGAGTTCTTGCTGGAGGACACATCAACAGGACACATAGCTGTTGCTGGACACACAGCGGCTGTTAGAGGGATCAAATTTGTGACATTTCTGTTATGAGTTGGTCTCTCTAACCATTCGGCCACCGTGCTGCAAATAGTAGCAATGAGAAGTGCCTGGTTATGGCCAGTGGCATTAAAAGTTGAGGTAGATTAATTTCTTCCAGACCTTGTTGAGGTTTGAGCGCCACATTGACCGCAACTCTCAAAGTATTTTTTTTTATTGATGGCTTGACTCAGTGGAGCATTGATTTCTTAATACACCAGGTGAATGTGCTTCCACACAGGGCAGAAAATGAGAAAAGTACTTTTATTCAAGTATTTAAGTACACTTTTGATTAATTTGTTTTACTTGAATACTTTACTTTCTATTATAGCAGACTTCATACTTATAGTATCTCTCGTCATCCACACAGCACATGAAGCCAGTTGAGTGTTCAGTGCTTCTTTCTTTCTTGTGCTGCTACTTGGAAACACATACAGACACAGACCCGAACTCAAATGAGGCCAATTTATTGATTTCGAATATTCTGACTCAAAGCAAAGGAACTGTTGACTAATTGACTGGCTGGCTGCCTGCTACACTTGAGACTGCACAGTTGTTTTGATACTTTTACATAAGCTGTATTATTCAAAATGGCAACTGTTCTTTCTTAACAGCAGCTGCAACTCATTCACCTGTTTACTCACTGCAGGTTACTGGTTACTGATTAAGCATTTAAGAAACAGTCCACGTTACACTCATTAATGTCAAAGATAAAAGGCAGAATATGCAAGAATAAAAATAATAACGATATAAATAAGAGAAAAACAACTGAGGTATAGTGTTTCAATGTATTAAACAATTCAAATATTTAAACATAAACTTAAGTAAGTCACTGTAAAGCTGGATAACAAGACAAAACCTCATTAGATTATCCTTGCTGGAAGCATCAATTTGAAAAGTGAAAGGAACACTTGATTTAAATAGATTAAGATTCTGCCTGACCACTGGCTTGGCTTTGGTACTTCAGCATAATAATAATAATAATGATATGATAATTCATTGATCCCTGCAGGGAAATTGTCTTCCTGCTTCGCCTCCTCCACAGGGAGGTCAGAGGTCAGGCTCAGCTACAGAGCATCACCCCTGAAGCTGGAAGGGACTCAGTGTGTTGATCAAGGACACTTCAGCGGGGCGGGTGCTTGCCGACACAGGGGTTTAAACCCAGGACCTCCGGCTGGGAGACAAGAGCCTCTTCACCCACCAGGCCGTCCTGCCCCCTCTACACCCCCCTCCCCCTCCCCTCCACCCCTTGACATTTTGCCATTCTTGCAACTTAGAAAAGTGTCAAGCAAGAACACGTTTCTCCTCATACTCCGGCTCTCCTCACTTTTAGGTGACAGCTGCTGAGTTGGCACATGTGTACCATACTCTTAAGCACAATCTTAGCTACAACAGCAGCGCTGACTGCGCACAGAGCCTCAGCCAGAGGACACTTTGTGAATCTTTTGACACTTTGTGATTGGCAAAAAAGATATCAAGTGGACGGACCAAAGCAAAGGGAATTTACAAAAACATTCTTGCAGTAACGGCAGTCAGCGGAGGAGTGTGCTGAGGTCAAGTGGAACTTCATTTTTCCATTTTCGCGTTCACAATTCATTATGTCTGAACAACGGCTACATGGCACATCGCTGAATACTGATGTCATGAGCTTTCATGAGGTATTCATGTAAAACTTCATGGGGTATTCATGTAAAAACGTAGCAGTGGAATAGTGTGTCAATAGATATAAAATAAAAACCCTCCTTCCATTTTTAACTGAACACAGGGTTAGCCATGATCATCTGCATTTTGCTGACATTGTATGCTTATAAATGCCAACCCCTTTGTATTATGGTTTTCAGCAAAATTGGCAAATTTTATCTGCAACAATACAACAATTGGGACTCATCTTTTGCAGCCCACATATAATTAAAATCAACAAAACAAACATTTGAGGGGGTGAAAATGAACACAAATATGTCCAAAATGCACATCAGCAGAGACCATGATAAAGTCACAGATGAAAAGAACCTGCCAGCTTCCCAATAGCTGCATTTTAAAATAAAACAATTCACTGGAAGCGGTATGAACTGTGCTGACGTGAATGCAGACAGCAGTGCCTCCTCCACGGTCAATAATTACTCATACTGAGCAGTAGGAGCTTATTTTCATAAGTGCTCGGCTCTCCTTGAAGAGCCTAGAAGAGCCCTCAACGCTGGCCTATGTCGCCCAAACGCACTCGGAGACAGGGAGAAAGCAAAAGGCAAAGTAGCTGCTTTAATGTCTGTCTGCGAGCCTCCGAAGGCGTCTCACTCTCCAGGTTTATTGACTGAGTCCTTTCTGCCTCAGCTGCAATGACCATCAGATCAGCCATCCTTTGCTTCACAGTTTATGAACTTCAAAGCTATATGTCCAGAAGTAAGCGGATGATGGACGGCAGGGAAGTAAAGAGAGAGAAAGAGAGAGAGAGAGAGCGAAGAAGGCTCTGTACCCGACTGTTTAATTTCAAATGAGGGGGAATGACAGGGCGTCCCGTGAGTGGAAAGTATGGGTGGGCTTACAGGGAGTAAATAAGGCCGTGTAATGCTTTTGTAAGTTAGAAGTAGGAGTTTTTAATCGATACATACATTTACGGGGAGCCGGCAAAGAGCGACGAGGAGAGTTTGTTTGTGTTCTCTGGTCCGCATGAGTTCTTCGGCTGCTGAGTTTTGAGTAAGTTGGATTTATAAGTGAGGAGTCGAGGCAGCAGGAGAGCGGTGTGTTGCAGCCGTCGATTCTGGAGGAAACAAAAGCATGGATCCAGTTCTTCTAGAGAGGAAATGCCAAAGCCAAGATGGAAATGTGCCTCATATTTAATTGCATCCATCAGTTCTGGAGCGCTGCAATGGGCTGGTTACCTGCTCGGGGGAAAGACAATGAATGAATGAAAGGCCATCAGCTCTGGTCCCTCTTCAGTTTGTCTTTGTTAGTGTCCATGTTTGGCATGGGCATATAGAGCGGTTGTTTTCTAAAATGGCTGTTTGTTCTGCTACATGGGCTACACTAATGATTTCCATTAAATTATTTTCAAAGCCGAAATGCATTATTCGGGCAACAGCAGGGAAAAAACCCCACTCCTAAACCTATCCAATTTCTTATAATTAGAGGAAAGTGCTTTTATAAAATATGATGCATGAGAGATGTTGAAAGTCCCATCGGCCCAAATCTCCTCAATAATAAAACTGGGGAACTCAGGGGACGGAGCCCGGAGGTGGGCTATTTAAATATAGCCGATGCACTGCCAGTGTTCAGAGTTGCACCTGGACAACAACGATCTGAGTAATTCTTCCCCAGTCTTTTTTGTCTGAAGATGTTTGTTTTGTGTCTTAAGATCTTGATAAGTGATTTAAGTCAGCCGGCTCTGTCTGTATGACGACTGCGAAAGGATGAATCTGGAGGATGAACGTAATAAGTTTAGTCTTTGTGGAGGCGGATGACCTTCTAAAATGACATTGCCAGATAAAAGGGCTTTGTCTCCGCTCAAATAAAATAACGGCAAATGTCGTCCCTGAGGTCCAATGGCTGATGATGGGTTTGATGTGCAACTCTCTGGTTTTGACAAAGGTTTGATTTGAGGTGATATTTTCCACACCATCCATTCACACACACACACACACACACACAGTCTCACACACACAAATACACACACGGATTGGCTCACATAAAAAAGATTGCAATGGGGTTTCTCGGGGTTTCTATTGTCAGCGATTCACTCTCCGCTCTGAAAAAGCTGAAAATCTATGTCACGCATGAAATGAAGTGATGCAAAAGGGAAAAAGGGCCTCACATCCCCCCTTCACAATGCTCATGTTTGCAGTGCTCATCAACATTATAATCTAATCTGCATAGCCATGTCGCACTTTGATACACTGGCTGACTGTGCCATTATGTTTACCATTAAAAAGGTTGCAGTAGGGCCTGAAAGGGCTAACGGCTCTTAGTCACAGCATTTTTCCAGTCATGCATCAGCAAGCCTTGTGCCACAAGAGAAAAAAGGTCCAAGTCGGGTCTTCAATTATAAAACCAACCAAAAAAAAATAATTAGGAGACGCTTAAACCAATATTTCAGTTTTGGTATGCACATTTTCAAAATACTTTTTCTATTGGCAGACTGGCAGCCCAAACAAATTTTAGGCTACAAACCAGGATAAGAATTTCATTTTATTTTTCAGAGGACATTTTTTGCCCCCTTGATCTGATTTTTTTAGGCATTTTGGTCCTTTTCGGGGGCAATTTTGCATTACATACTGGCAAATAAACACTCAGTTTGTACCACTAACTTAACTTCTCTCCCACTGCTGGAAACTGGCAGCAGGCCTTACAGAAGAGCATGGTGCCGTTTCCCCTCTGTCCCCAACCAGCCCATCTTCCACCCCTTGAGTTTTTCATGATATTGGTTGTTTTCATTTTTTGTTGATGCAGTGTTTTGTGTGGGGTTGGTATTTTCTTCCACTGCTGGCTGCATTGTGCCAAAATCTCCTACTGTTTCAGGCTGTGTACTCAGTTGTTTTCTGATAAAAAAAATAAAAAAAATACTCCCTCAGAATGCACTGGAAAGAATCCCCCTAGCCACAGGCTCCCAGGAATCACCTACGGTGGCCCAACGGGGGCATTTGCATTGACGCATGAATATTTGACAACTCAGTGAAAAACATGTGAACACAGTGAAATGCAAAAATGGTACTTCTAACTATCAGGGACATTTTTTGCCCCCTCATTTTTAATTTCACAGGCATTTTATGAACTTTAAAGGGCATTTTTGCACTTGAATGTCCCACCTTTGGACTTACGTATAGTGTGATGACAGGCTGTTTGACTGAAGATGATGGACTGGTTGAGATGGAACAGGGTGGCAGTAGGGTGTCTTTTGGTTAGGAAGACTGTCCTGTAATCAAAAGGTTGTGGGTTTGAGTCCGACAACAGACAATGTGTATCCATCTGCAGCGATGTTTTCCTGTGAAAGTTTCCTTGTTTAAGACTAAATGCCTACCTGAGGAAAGCATCCCCTAAATGGTTAAAATGTAATGTAACCTGCATGGAATGACAGTCTGGTTGATGGTTATGTATATGTGGGGATAGGGTGTCAAAATCCTGGACTTGCAGGGCGTTGATGGGTGGTGAATGTACCAGTTAATGTGGAGATCGAATCACTCAATACAGCTTTCTACCCACGCAAACCCCACGTTCCTTCACTTCCCAAAGACAACAACATAGAATATGCAAGACTCCAGCTTTACAACAGTCCAATAGTTCAGCTGCTGTTGAGCGTTTGTTGTCAGGCAATGATTTCAACCTTTTTTGACTGCTTTCCTCACCCACTCCCTCTGTAAACACACACACACACGTGGCACAATCACACTCAGTTTAACCCTCCAAGAATTGTTTTGCTTTTCACAGGTTCCCTTCTGTCATCTGTTTAGTCCGCCCACACTGTCCACTCACAAATAACATTTGATTTGCTTACTTCACATCTGGCCCTGCAATATGGGACTCACAATTGGATTTTTCAGCCAAAATGGCTTTCTGGATCGTCCACTGGAACAGGTCCCAAAAAAATCACAAAGTATAAGTGAGTAACACTGGTACCTATTGATCACAAGATGAGCACAGCCTTCCAATCGGGGCTGGTTGTTGCAGTGTCTGTCCTGCTGGTAAGCACAGGACTAACGATTCAAGACTGGGCAGAGATTCAAGACCGAGAGGCAAGATTACCTTTTATTGTCCAAAACGAAAGTACAACGAAATTGCGTTCGTAGCGCCCTGAATTTGATGCAAAGTAAGTAAATTAAATAGAATAAATAAAAACTGAGTGCAAAAACACAGTGGGCAAAGTGGATTGTCAACTTAAGAGTAGTAAATTCAAAAAACCTAAGAGTAGTTGGTTTAAAACTTGAAAAGTAGTAAATACAGAAATTATTCAAGCAGAATAATTTCTATTTTCACCCCAAGAGGAAGCTATATTTATTGCTAATATGAATACTTTTTCCAGTGGCAGCAGTGGGGCAACATGCCAACAGTAAAACAGTAAAAGACTGACAAACAGCATGAAATGGATGTAAGTACTACAAAAACTACTTTACTTGTACAACAAGCAAACTTTCCTTCTTCTGCTACATCCAACACCACACCTACTTCATCCTGATGACTGAGTGAATGATTCTGACAACTCAAATCACTCGGCTCCGGTGGAATAAGTGGAAGCAAAGCAAGCCATTCACACAATGGCAGAAGAAAATCAAGCACATTACAAAAAAAAAATACACCTCCCTGTTAATACAAGCAGCTCTCTTCTCTAGACAGTGAGTCATGCAGCTGTGACTCAGTACACAGTATATATTAAGTATGAAGACCGGGTTGAGAGGTTCATGCACTACAGTGTCTAGACTTTACCAACAATAGTGTGATAAAAACAAAAAGAAAGTTCCAGACAAAAAAGCCCGTCATTGATGAGAGAAATAAGAGGAGACTGGCTCAAGCTAACAGGTGAGCCAAAGCATGCAAATAACAACTCAGAAAAACAGTGATGTGCAGGAGGGAAACTCAGAACATACGACTCGTCAAAAACCTTGAAGCGGAGGAGCCACAGCGGCAGAAGACCATGCTGGGTTCCACTCCAGTAAGCTAAGAGCAAGCAGATGAGGCTACAGTGGAAAACAAGATGATTGAAGAGTGTAAAAACATCACCTGCTCCGACGAGTCCCGTCTCTGTTGTGACATGCTGATGGCAGGTTCAGAATTTGGCGTGAAACGGCGTGAATCCACGGATCCGTCCTGTTTGTCAACAGTACAGGCTGGGAGCGGTGGTGTAATGGTGCGGGAAATGTATTGGCACACATTAGGCCCCTTTGCACCGATGGACAGTCTACCCTGTTTCAGCTGCATACTTCCAGCGGGATAATGCGGCATGTCACGAGGCATGAATCGTCTCAAGATGGATCCAGGAGCATGACAGTGACTTTAATTTACTTCAATCGCCCGCACAGTCCCCAGATCGCCATTAGAGGCCTTTGGGATGAGGTGGGACGGGATGTTCACTGCATGAATTTGCCGTAAATCAGTCATCACGGACCAAAATCCCTGTAAAACACTTCCAGAACCTTGTTGAATCCAAGCCTTGAAAGATTTTGGCCCAGTATTAGCTAGGTGTACCTAATAAAGTGGCCACTGAGTGTACAATGCACATACTGGCAACTGTTTGACTCAGACAACATTTCAATGCAAGACAATTGCTTTAAGCCTTTTCTTTTCTTTCACTGTGCTGCTTTTGTGTTTGTATTGAGCCGCAGCTCACCTGCTAGTTCCCAGCTATCGATCTTGGTAAACTTTTCCTTTTTCTCTGACTCTAAACATTAAACTGCATCACGAAATCCTACAATGATTTCTCAATTATTTGTTATTTTTAAACCCGTGAACAAGAATTATCCGTAGTTGTTGTATATAAATGTTGCGTTTTGCTTTGTGTGGTTTCATGGGCTTTCATTGATTTTGATGCAGTTTGTTGTGTGCAGTGATCTCGCTGTGCCGGATTTTGCCGAGTTCACCTGTTCTTCCCGGAGTGATGCGCTCCCCCCAGCTCCTCCTCAGGGAATCCCCCACCAGGTGGCCACAATCAACATCTCCGTTACATATTGCAATTGCAAAAGAAGAGTCTTGGAGTTGAAGATGGTGGGGTGCTGCACCCAAGGGGGACGCATGAATATAAGAAGGACTGACAAGACGAGCTTGAGGAGCGAGCGATGACTCTTTACTGGAGTCTGCAAGTCTCCCTGATTGAGGCAGAGCGCCACCTGCAGTGACGGCGGTGGGTCCAACATCGACAAGCCTGGATTCCATTTCATCCCTTTTTTCTGTTTTGTTTTCACGCCCCTTGTTCCTGCTGCTGTAAATAAAATCTATTTTCGAGACCTTGAACTGACTCGATGTGTCTGTGTGCTTGGGGAAAGCAAAGATGAAAAGACCGCAGAGTGTCTTTGATTCCTCCTCTTAGATGTCCTATGCCCTTTTTAGTACATGATACATCAGGTGGCATAATGGCTGCGCTTGTGACACAAACAGCCTGTGCAGTATGTACCGCTGTAGCTACATCATCAGACGTGTAGGATCACAGGTAGGGTCACACAAGAGACGGCATGATGAGGTGATTAGGGCCCAGCAGGCCCCTGAAAAGGCTTCGGCCTGGGTGACAGTTGCACTCTCTGCACCAGTACATGCTCCACAGTATGTAATCAGAATAAAGGTTTCTGACATGCGCAGAATAACGAATCCAGCACTCTAACGTGGGCTTACGTTTCTTAAAAGATGGACCTTGGCACCGTTAACGCTTTACTGCTGTTCTTTCTGACGAAGCAACGGTTTTATCACAACATCCGACTACAAAAAATTTTGTTTTGCACCCGCAATGATTCACATTCTCCCAGAAAAAAGTAAACGTCACTGTCGGCACTTGCGTCAAAGAAAGTGATCGGAATGAGCGTTTTACCAATCGAACAGATTATAAAAGGTTTATACCATATACCAGGCATTTTTATTCTTCTTGGGTTACTATTCTGATTATTAGTGGAATAAAAGGCTCCATGTAAATGCAGCTACTGTTGAGTGACAGGCTTTTGTGTAGGCAAATGTTGTCAAAACCTGCCTTGGTTTAGGTTAATAATCTACCCTATAATTTGCACGTTCGGACTTAATTCTTGCTGAATTCTAATTTTAGTGCAAGAGAAAGCTATTGTCCTTGTTAGCATGAATGACACCTGTAACACAAACAGGGTCACTCTATATTACATGTGTCTATATTTATCTTCCGGGCAGGGTAACTCTATTCCACATACATCTACTCACTCTTCACTATGTGTGTGTGTTTTATCCCTCAGCAAACACTCACTCTTCACTACTTGTAGCAATTTCCAAACACTTCCCTATGCCTGTCAGCATCAGGGCTACATTCAGCTCCATTTGGTTTATTTGGGGGGGGGGTTTTCTCTTGTTGTTCTGATTTGACTGTAATTCACTGCATCCATCCACTCTCAGCATCAGAGACTTGTCCACCACCCACATGCATCCATCATGCAAAATAATGACTTCTCCGGCAAAGATGAACCAGGCTCACCTTGAATTAATAACCAGAAAGATTATTTGGGCATGCTGAAAATGTGCGGTTTTGGCACTCGACATGTTTGCAATCATTTTTTTTTTTTCTTTGGTAACAATTCAAAACTATGTTGGATTTCTAGGATAGTCGACTGGAAGTTATTGGGGGCATTATTGTTATTTATTGTTATTTGTTATTTATTTTTATTTCAGAAGCCTATCCTACATTCAGTCATTAGGGGCTCATACGACACTTCAGTAGAATTTTTGATTTCTATGTTTCCACTAAACATCCTATTAGATCCTTTTGCACGAGGTGAACGCATAAGGGACTTTTCACTAGCTAAGAATGACTAAATAGAAGCCAGACAATGCAGTTTGCTCAGTTCCCTGTTGGCTCAGCAGGCTACCTTGTCCTGAAATACCCCATGTACTCAAAACTAATACATGTACTCTATGAACCTCGTGTACCTGCGGTGTCACGGGTCCAAATCTGGCGCACTGCCTTTGTTGCTTGTCGCTTCCCCTCTTTCTCTCCCTCGTCTTTCCTGTCGCTCCCTCCTGTGTGCCATTCAATAAAGCAGAAATGCTTAAAAACAACAATGCAGTTTCCTCGCTGAGCCCGTGGAGGACTGACATCAGAGTGCTTTAGGTACCTGACAGCTCCCTAATGATTTCTTTTGGCTTCCCTATGCTCCACTGTCTGCTAGCTAGCAATTATGGCTCAACTCAGCACGGATCACTCTTTCAGTGTGAACAGAGAGTGTGTGTGTGTGTGTGTGTGTGTGTGAATGGATGGTGTGGAAAATACACACACACACAGTGCAAACAGCAGGAGAAGCCAAAACATGATAACTAGGCCTATATCCTTGTTTGCATCCCATATATTATATTGTATATTTGTCAAACCACACTAATTGTTTTTATGCATTTTGTCAGTCATTGGAAAACTGACATATCATAAAGAACGAGCCAGCGAGCGTGAAGAATCAAAAATCGATCGCTGCACTGTCATTATGAGCCAAATCTTAATCCATATATTTCCCTCCGTCATATCACCTGCTGGCTCTACTCAGACGTTTTTCTAGACAAGAATTTACTTTCTGCATTTTGGTCAGCATTTCTCCCCTCCGTTACATGATTTGCACCTCCGTCATTCAGTAGTGCTGACACATACACACATAACATACACAGAAGGCACTGTCTGACTGACTCACACTCACACACACACACACACACAGACGCATTCTGTAGCCATTGCACGTCACCCTATTGCGCTGCTTACTCACCTGCACATACATGTATGCTAGTTCAGATTATACCATCGTCTCTAATCAGCAGCTCTGGTGGGAATATAAACCAATACTTTGTTTCCTCTTGGGGTGAGTCCAGTGCATATTGATGCATCCGCAGCTGTGCTTTAATTAAACCTGGCTACTCGACTTGCTGCCTGCCTCCCCGGCCATTTGATCCTTCTACCTTTTTGAATGCTGTCCAACTCACGCGGTGCGGCGCCGATGACCTGTCGAGCCTCGGCATCAGATCCAGAGATAAACCTGCCCGGTCTCAGTTTAGCCTCCTTTTTATCTGTCGAATGTAGTTTACCTCTTTTTGAGCTGCAACAAATGTCTAGGATGTAAAATCAAGGTGTGCATTATAGTTAGTAGCATCTGACTAATGAGAGAAGAAGGGAAATAGGGTCCTTTAAATTCTGAGTACACTACCAGTCTGGACCCACCTGATTGAATGCACTATGTTTTTCATTCTCTTAAAGCCATTTTGATCTAAAGGCTTCTGCTTAAATGCTTGAAGTTTGTTTCTTAGACAAATATAAATAGTGAAGTTGATCCTATGTATGAACTTCTTTCCAAAGCCTTTGCCTTTCCATCAAGACAAAGGGCGGCTACTTTAAAGAATCTAAAATAGAAGATAGTTTTGGTTTGTTTAACACTGTTTTGGTCACTGGATAATTCCATTTGTGTTATTTCATAGTTTTGATGTCTTTACTATTGTTCTAAAATGTGAAAAATCGTAAAAATAAAGAAAAATGCATGTGTCCAAACCTTTGATTGGTAGTGTATATTATTGTTTTTTATATTGGAGGCTGTTCATCTCATGCTGATCACCAACGGGAGTTCATAGTTAATCCACCTTTAATTTGTACCACTCCCTCATAAAAGCAGGAAGAGCTCTCATACTGCAAGACACACAACTTGAGTGTTTTTTTTTTAAATCCAGCAAATAAAAGTTTCTTCTAGCCTCACCCGCATTATCTTCCAAGCGCTCACAGCGTCACGACTCCAGTGATGGGGTTGCTCTCTCCGTGTGACATTTTGCTATCAAGAAGCAGATGGAGAAATCAGGGGTCAAAGTCCCCTCTCGACCGCATGTGGGAGGAGGGATACCTCCCACAGACCGCCTCACACCCTCCTCCGCGCCCCTCCACCTTTCGCTCTCTCGCGCTTCGCTCCTTTAGATTCTCATTTCTTTGTTTTTGTTATTCTCCTACGCTCTCTCAGAAGCCAAAAACAGCCCCAAAAAAAAACGCACGTAAAAACCATCGGACCGCTGTGGAGTTGCTTTCTCATTTCCGTATTTGTGCCTCATGTTCCGGCCAGCCACCCTCAATGCAACCTCGCTCGGTCCCATCACCCCCACTCGTCTCGCCCCCTCCACCCCCCGTTCATCTATCTCCAACTTTCTCAGAATCCCGTTCCGCACCTCGGTCGCTCCCAGCATGCCACCCTTTTAACCCAGCTCAGATTTTTTTTAGCCCCTGTTTTGCTGAGTATGGAGAGATACCACAACCTCCCTCCAGTCCTTTTTCTCCCCTATCTCCTCTGTCTCTCCCCTCCCACCCCCTCCCTCCTCCACCCAAATTCCACTCACCCATTATTTGCGCTTTTCCTTTCTTTTCCCTATCGCTCTTCCTCCGAACACCTCATTATCCCTTATCTGCCTTTCTTATTCTCTCTCCCATCTCTCATTGCCTTTTTTCCCCCCCCCTTTCTAATCTCCCTCTTTTCGCTGCCTCTCTGCATTGTCCTTCTCCCGCCGTTCGCTAACCTCCACCTTCATTTTTTGTTATTTTTCTGAACTCAATCAAACTTTGAATGGTGTCCATATTCCGTGCGCTAATGCTAGATGTTTGGCTCCCGCTGTGGAAAACGAACGGACCAATAGCGGAGTCCGTCTGGTGCATTAGTGCATTGTTTTAGATGAGTACTTACAGTATAGGCAACGAGGCTATTGGATCAGAAATGCTTTTATAATGTGACACTGAAATAGGTCCGCCATTAGCACAGCTGAGTGCAGGCATAGATGAGGGCACTAGATAGGAAGGGCTTCAGCTCAAGTGCTTTGCAGGACAGTATCTTCATTTACATTAACTGTGTTCATCTTCACCAATAGGTGCAAATTGCTTTCGTGGAATCCGGTTTCGTTCTCATGAGCCAGCACTTATCAGCTTTTTAGTAGTTACAGTATGGGACCAGCGTCAGTTCTCCATCAGAAACACTGTTGAGAAGAAAAAAAAAAAAAAAGCAAAACAGAATGTCTTTAGTCCATGTGTATTATAAAGGTAGAATTTCCATGTACACTACCAGTCAAAAGTTTGGACACACCTGATTGAATGTTCTATGTTTTTCATTCTCTTAAAGCCATTTGATCTAAAGGCTTATGCTTAAATGCTACAAATTTGTTTCTTAGATGCAGATTAGATGAAGTTGATGCCTATGTATGAATTTCTTTCCAAAGCCTTTGCCTTTCCATCAAGGCAAAGGGCGGCTACTTTAAAGAATCTTGAAATAGAACAGGTGGGAAACCATATAATGCACAAAAACAGATAGTTCAGTCAGGAACACTTTAGTCACAAGATAAAACCATTAATTGCAACTAATGGTAATACAGTTATGTTTGGCGGATATGGCTCTGCACTATCAGCTCCCTGCTTACCCAGCAAGCATGCTGAAGGTTTGTTATTTATAAATCCGTGAACAAGAATTATGCTTAGTTGTTGTATATAAATGTTGCATTTTGCTTTGTGTGGTTTCATGGGCTTTCATTGATTTTGATGCAGTTTGTTGTGCGCAGTTGTGGTGCATGGCGCCCCATGCTCCCGCAGGGGCGCCATGCAAATCCCCCCATGGGAGAATACAGAGCAGAGCCTGAGCAGCAACACTCAGCAGCGTTGACACTTAAGAGCCACCGTGGGCTCGACTGCATAGACTATAACAGGTGGAGGCTGGGGAGGTGGAGGTAAAGCTTTATCAAGCAGCAGAGTGTGCAGCAGTTGTGAAGCAGGAATCAGTGTAGGAGGAGCCCATTTAAATAGACCGCCTTGTTATGAGAATGGATTATGATTGGTGTGCGTGGCGATCAGCTGGTAGATGACTAGCGTGACGTCCGTGCCCTGCCTGATCTAACGCGATGCTTCATTTTATTTGCTACAAATAGTGCTGAAAACATATACAAGCAGTTCAAAGCAAAAAATTAACACAATAAGACTTGGTTGGGCAGCTACTCATTTGCAACGTGTTTCAAGCTTGGCGCTCTTCCTTCGGCAGCATCAAGGAAAAGAATCTAAAATATAAGATAGTTTTGATTTGTTTAACACTTTTTTGGTCACTGCATAATTGCATTTGTGTTACTGCATTCACAGTTTTGATGTCTTTACTATTATTCTAAAATGTGGAAAATAGTAAAAATAAAGAAAAGTGTGGTGTGTCCAAACTTTTGACTGGTAGCGTATACATATGTAAAAAATATATAGTTGTTTTTTTTTAGGGTATTGTAAATTGAGACAGCTGATCTCAACTAAAATGAATGCAGAAGGAGTAAGTGTATTGTTTCGATGTGATATTTAACTTAACAAAGACTGGAGTCCATGGGTCCTGGGTCATTCACTCTTCTCTCCCCTCATCTCTTCCCTCAGTGCTTTCACTAAAAGCTGCAGTGGGTGCTGCACTTTGCAATCCGCATAGTGAAGGCCAACTGGATCGAGCTAGGTGGGGTGGGGGGGCGAAAGCCAGGACCGCACGGCACAATACTGTAATGAGTCTCCTCGATTCCCTAGTGGGCTAACAAATATCGACAGGGAGTTTACAGGCCGCTGCCGGCTGCACTCTGCACCAACGTGATCGTAAACATGCGTGAAGCAGATGATGATTTGTATCTGTGTGTGTGCATGTGTATTACCAGGGGTGCTGTTAGATATACTGTACTGCCCCCCCCCCACCCCAATGCACCCACCTTAGTACAGTATTACTCCCCCTCTCTGATTGGTGGGAAAGTGGTAAATGAACAGTTAATCAGTCAGTGTGTACATTTACCGACCGCATTGTGGATGTGCGCTCTATAGGTGCACAGTCAAAACCTGTTCATCGCACGATTCCACTTGCCCTTGGCTGCTCTGTTTCGTTACATAACGCTCCAGTACATGGGCTGCATTAAAGGATGAAAACCCACTGCCTGTTTTGTTCAAATCGGCTGCCGGCTCCCAGCAGAATACAGTAGATTTAGCCTCTCCTGAGACGCTTTTTGTTCCCCTATAGTCAACAGGCTTAGGTCAGACACTATGTCGGCTCTGGGAACACGCTAAAAGAAGCTATTCAGCCCAGATGAATGGAGAGACTCACTGTTGTTAATAGCGCTCAACTATTCCCAACTCCCCGTCCTATTTATGTAGTGCAGCGATTATTGGGACTGCATTGCCCTCTGCAGGCAGCAGGGAATTATTGCATAGTGTAAAATTCGATTCACCAAATATAGCGGTGTGCTCCCATAGGCTGAACCTCCTGCTGCGGACCCCCTCAAGCACACCAGCACACTCAATTACCCATTTACCTTTTCTATTCCATTTTAAAGACAGATGCACAAATCATGAATCACAATAGCAGTTGTTCATTATTTGCTCTTTATTTAACCCTCAGGCTTTCATGACAGTTTACATTTTTTGTCTACACACGCTGCACCGCAGGCATTTATTTGCAACTCATTCCACCGCGTAATAGAAGTCTACTATTGATCATTCTCCACAACTACACACACAGACAAGTGTATTTTCACGCTACCTAAGCAAAGGAAGACAAACCGTACTCTACTGGCCTGGTTAAGCGTTCACCACCATTTACTAGAAGTCTGGTGTGTGAGCAGGCGTGACCACAGGCAGAATAATACAAGATGAGAGAAAAAGTAGTTTTACAGTGATGACTTCATCATAATGTGTCCTAATACTCCTCTCTGGTGTATCTGCTCCTTCTCTTTCTGTCTCCCTCTGTCTCTCAGATATGAACTATTTATCTACAGTGTGTTGTTTATTGGCCCGGGAAGAGAGGAAGGCCTTCCTGCAGCATTGTTGTGAAGCCAAACAGGTTTATCTAAAGGGAACTGTCCTGTGATAAATGGTATGATGGCACAGTAAAAACTCATATCAGAACAGCTTTGGAAACTGGTTTGAACTGATATCAGAGAAATATTTAGGTCTCCGATTACAAAAAATGATGCAGTTGGCAGCTATGGAGGAATACAGATGTCATCTCAGCTTTCATTTTGGCACTATATTTACAACGTTTTTCATCGTTGGTGCAGGGCGTCGTATCAACATCCATTCAATATCAAAATGCTTGTTGGGGATTGTCATTCTATGATTGAACAAAAAAACTCTACAGATACAAATATAGATTTCCCAAAATATATTTTTAACATTATTCAAGGTATCACACTACTCGCGCATCCTATCTGATATGCCCTCAATCCAACATACTCTTACAATTGTTTGATTCACACCCTATCAACAACCGTTCTGTAACATAAGGGCCACAGGTTTGATCCCTGTGAGCAGCCAATGCGTCCATCGACTGCCATGTGTCCTTGAGTAAGACACTGAATGCCTTCCCGTTTATGAACTGTAAGTTGTTCTGGATAAGAGCGTCAGCTAAAAGCCTTAAAGGTAAATGGAATGAAAGGCTCTCGTTCTCAGGTAAGGAGATGGAAAAACTGTACACAGCGAGCTTAACAAGGCCAATACACAAAGACGCATAACCTGGTGTAAGGAGCTCAAAACCTGGACCCAATAAAGTAATATAACAGTTTTGGACAGCGCAGTTTGACGGTTAGGTTTACGTATTGAGTTTAGTTTATTCCCTCACACAAATAATGAAAATTAAAAAGGAGAGATGAAATATTAACTGGGCAGGTAAGACAAGAAAACCCCAAGGGGCTCATTAACGCATCTCACTTCAAAAGATGTTTGTGACATGTGATTTAATAATGATTTGAGGAATTTATCTCTGCATCATTCACCTTGACTGATTAGTCGTATTTATTTCACACTCGGATTCAGTCAATTTCTGTTATCAGATTTTATTTTTTATAGAGATGCCTTATCGTGATCTCATACAACATGGAGGCTGTGTTGAACTCTGGTGAACACAGCAGAGTTCAGGTACTGTACTCACACACTGTGTTATCAACAGTCTCTCCGGTTGCTCCAGTCTGTCAAGTCTCAGACTGTAGGCTAACTTTCCTCCTTTCATCACAGCCAAACTCAAATTAGAGCTGTCAGTTCACGCTCTGAGTCGTTTGGTTCGAATTTGCAGATTGGCAACACAGACAAACAAATCAAGTTCGATGGCTTGTGTCAAAGCTGCTAAAAGTCAACCAGCAGCCCGAGCTCATCATCTGAGCTATGAAGATATTGCTGCATGACAGTGCTGTTGTGTTATATTAAAATACAGGAGAGGAGGGAAAGGAAAGAGAGACTATGGATATGTATGTGTGTGTGAGAGAGAGAGAGAGAGAGAGAGAGAGAGATGTCTACCTTGAATCAACAAATTGTTCGAATGAAAAGTACACTGTTATGTTCTGCATGAATAACCTCTGGTGGCAGTAAATTAACAAGGGGAAATGTAGACTAAGTTACGACTTCTTCTGGGAAAAGTCATCACACCCACACACACACACACACATACACACACATACACACACTTGAGAGCAGTGAGCGCATGATGCAAGTGCCTGTGTTGTGTGTGTGTGTGTGTGTGTGTGTGTGTGTGTGTGTGTGTGTGTGCCACAGAGGTCCTCGGTGGCACAAGAGAACAACAGTGTGATTCTGCGGCGCTGCCAAGTCGCCTTGGAGACCATGAACTCAAGAGTCGAGGCGAAAGCTCGGGGGAAAAGACATCCAGTGGTCCAAAATTGATTCCGCTGCAGAAGAAGAGAGGGAGTGCACTGCGCTGTACTTTAGAACTTCACTGACTTTCCTTGGCTCACTTTTTAGATTATTATTGAATTTTATATGAAGTGGAGCCAATTTTCAAGCAGATGACAGAGAAATGCCAAGGACGCTGAATAACACACTCAGCAGTCCATAGACGGCACTCTGAAACAACCATTTGGGTAAATCTATTTGTTAATCTACTTTTTTTATGAACGTAATGCGTTTTAATACATTTTGTTCTTGTGTTTGCCTGTTTAACCTCTTTTTTTTTTATACAGAGACTATTTCAGTAACAGGAAAGCTGTTTGTAATCTGCCAATGGGGAGAGATCATTTCACTCGTTTCCAATGCAGTTTCACTTGTTTGAAGAGTTTTTCTTACACCATGAAATCAATCCACTGACACCAAGATGATAACGGCACTTGACTCGAGAGCATTCCTGAAATGAGTTGAATTGCACTGGAAACAAGTGAAATGATCTCACCCACTTGGCGGACTTCTGCACTTGTTTAAAGAAAAAAATAAGACTTTTAAGACTCAATACTAGACTAAATGCTTCCTCCATCCATGTCTAAGTGCTGCTGCATTTCCCCAGGTGTTCCCAAGAAGTCAAGCGTCATTTAGCAGTGAACTGAACAATTCAGCACCAATATTACCTGATGTTATTAACACTGCCGTAAGAGGGAGGGGGAGTGGGCACTGTTTTGTCACTGCATTACCAATGGATTATGTGTGTGTGACCAAATCCAACAAGCTGAGCAGAACATTTTCAGTCAACATCATGGTAAGCCTATTAGCAACAGCACAACCAGATTTCATATAAACAGATGTCCGCTTTGCTATTCGCTATCACCAAGTGATTTAACACAATGGTGATTCAACCTATTCCCAGTTCAGGAAAGCTTTTAAATTTGCTGTTCTAAACACCCGGTGTCTGGTAGGTCTTTCCTGGGAAAAATCCTCTGGCGCGCAGGAAGTGATGCGTTTTATGTTCCTTTGTTTGGAATAAATAGAAGAACTGGGTAGTTAGCATGAGTGATAGCCACCATGGCTGAACAGGCAAAGAAACTCGAACTTCATCAACATTAAATCCAAGGAAAAAGACATAAATAACTGGCCAAACTTCGGCGATGTGACGTCATGTTGAGATATTTCCAGTGCAGCTACAATGGAGTTTAATAGCAGAAAATCAAAGGGCAATGGCTTCTTTCTAGACTCTACATTTTGCACCGACGTTCCTTAATCATACAGGGAGAAATCTATCATGGAAGAGGAAGAGAGACCAATTTCTCCACCGACAGAAGCCTCAATAGACCAGAATGCAATGCAGTCACAGCTTGCATCATTTGTAGATCTGTCATCGATAATGTGTGAGCTCTTTTTTTGTAAAAAAAAAAAAACGGGCACAGCACACCATAGTTTGTTCTCTCTCCACTCTCACTTGCTACACTATTGCTACACTTGCTAACTTTTCTAGGGGTTGTCAAAGGCATTCTGGGAAATGTAGGAAATCGCTAAGTAGAAATACTGTAGATGAGGCAGGTTGAAGGTAAGTGGGTACAACAAAAAAACACAAAACAGTAAATTACAACACAAAATTACTCCTGGAATGCATTGGACATCAGAAATTGATTATATCTAACAGTGTATCTGAGGGTGGATCTTTCCTTTAAGTACCAATCCATAATCTGTTCTATTGATCAGTCTAAGCACCTGCTTGAGGATCCTTGTGCATCTGCCGTCCTCGTCCTGCAGGTCGTCTCGGGAGAAGCGTGATGGGATCAGCTCCCTCTACAAATGACATCACTCACCAAAATGAAGAGTGTCTGCACACTGACAACAGGGAGAACGGTAATGAGATGCCACATTACTGCAATGTTCCGGTTGCGAGTGACGTGTCCTACAGAAGCACCGCACAGATGTTTGGAAATGCCTAAAGTGGGGATGGTGGAACAATCAAGACACGATAAAGAATCCTATTTGTGGAGGAAAGCAGATTGCTGCGATAATTAAAAGAGCTCATTTCCAAAAATGCGATATAGATTTTTAGAAAAGAGTCAGGCGCCCAGAGAGAGTCAAGTGGTTTTAAGTCAGCCGCATCTGGAGCTACATGTGCCGCTGTTGGTATTCAATAAAATCCTGACAGATATTTCTCTCCTGTCTCTCCCTCTCTGCTTTCCAACTGTCTGAATAAAGAAATATTACTAAAGGTGAGTGGCCTTCCTACTCAAATCAGCATCATTTTGTCAATTTGGGATTTAAATGACCTCCCATCCTTTAAAAGTTGCAACAGTTTGTTTTAATTTTGTGCTATCCATCCATAAAAAGTGTCCTTTTTTTCAAATGGTATATATCTCATGGGATGAAGCTTCAGTTATCTTACTGTACAGCTTAATACCACTGGTTTCCAAACTGAAAACTGTTTTTCACTGTGCCCTAGGGCAGTTCAATTTGCATTAGTGACACTTCACTACTGTACTGTGTAATCAGAAACAAAAGAGACGTCCTGGCTGCGTTTCATAAGTGTAATGAGTTCATTCAGTTCATCGCACTGAGAAAGAATCAGTGATGGTCGGAAAGCGGGACTGGGAGGTTACCTATATTTTCTAGGCCTATGACCACATTTTATGGCTCTCTATTATTAGCACAACCATTTGCATGCAAAAACGAATATTCAGAGTCAAGTTCAGTCTCTCATTAATTTGTCAAGCATGCACAGTCCATATCTTAAACATTGTGATATTCTTCGTTCTTGTTTTCCTCTCTTGCTTTGATCTGTCTTCATGTCTTTTGTTCTCTGATGCTCTTTGTAGGAAACCTGTTTTTTAAAAGTTCTCTTTAAATACATTTCATTTGACTTGACTGTAATCGTCAAATGATGAAGCTCCAGGCTGTACAACTTGATGACCTCACAGTCTTAGTTCTTCAGGTTTATAGCTTTAAGATAGAGTTGCTCATGTTCACCAAATATCAGTGTAATTGCCCAAGGACACAGAAGTAACATCAGTCAGTTCTTTAAAGGAGTGGGTTCCCTTTAAGTAATAATTCAGATGATCTCAAAGGACTGATGCATCACATCTACAGTCCACTGTACAGTTCAGTTTCACCAAATGTAGGAGGGCAAATTATTGTTGTCAACCATCTTTTGGGTTTAAAAATGATTTCACATTTTGAATAGTTTTTCTGAGCAATTGTTTTTGAGAGAATACACTGTCAATTATGTGAGCATAGAATACATAGTGACTGCAAATCCAATAACAGAACATTAAGATGTTTCAGTTGAGCTAAACTGCCTTGGGGGCATATAATTAATGATTTCACATTTTATATATTTTACCGAGACTCCTCAAGACTGTAGTTAGGCGGTTTTCCCTTCAAAATTGGCCTAATTGATCCGTTTTTCTCGCTCTA
Organism: Centroberyx gerrardi; assembly: GCF_048128805.1. NCBI lineage: Eukaryota > Metazoa > Chordata > Actinopteri > Beryciformes > Berycidae > Centroberyx > Centroberyx gerrardi. The sequence goes on from NC_136017.1 coordinate 8,559,444, forward strand.
TGATCCACATCAGATTTCATCAATAATTCTCAGCAGGATTTCAGGGTGTAAAGCAGACTGTCCACAGCACTCAAGAGTGATGGCTTAAGTAGAAACAGTGCAGAGTCGTATCTCTAACCTTAGTCCTTGGATTTTAAAATTAGATAACAAAAATAAAATAAATGTAATCAGCTGAAATACATTTCCAGAAGTAGTGACACAGACAGAAGACGTATAGATGTTTGCCAAGTTTACAAGCACTGCATGTCGAGCAGCAACTGATGCTGAGTTTGAGCCAAAACATACCGCTGCTGTCCTTATGACACACTCCAAAGCAACAATCACTTTTATAATCTGGTGGCAGTTGCTCATAGAAACAAAGACTTCTATCTGCATACAGGAAAACAAAAAAAACACAACTTGATTATAATTCATTTAAGAATATTTTTCAAAACACCTTTTATTGTGCTGTTGTTATAAAATTCAAACTGGGTAGAAAAAATATTTTTTTAAACATCTAGCTCATTAACAAAGGAGTGAGTTGTTTGTTTTTTTACTATGGACTTAAAAACACAATGATGTGGATTCTATTTAAAGTGATATTTCCCTTTCATATACCGTTCTTTTTTTTTTTTGCTATGCATTAGCTTCATATTGGCTGTTTCAGGTATCTGTAGTGATGTCACACGCTCACTTTCTTTTTCCCCCATCGTCACGCTGCAAACTCTTACAACCCATATAAAAACTCAAGTGGGTAAATGAAATGTACGTTTTTTCAGGGTTGTACGTTGGCCTTTTCGAGACGTAATTCTGCCTATTTCCAAAGCAAAAAGGGGGACTAGAAAGAAAAGTCTTAAATGCCAGAACACCAATGGTTCACACCTCAGAGCCACTTCAGGGGTTTTTTAACACATGAAGCCTTTTCCCAAAGAGAAATATCACTTTAAAAACAGTGAGATACACAGTGTAAACAGCAGAACGGATACAAATTCTGTAGGCCTGTAGACAAATAAAAGACAAAAATATATTTTCATATATGTTTACAATGTTTACATAGTTTTAACAATAAATAAAAAGATGAAAAATCCTTTAAGAGGCTGCTGGCAAGAGAGCGATAAAAGAGCACTCAATTTAAAAAAACAAAAACAAAAACTGTTCCCTACCATGGATCACAACAATCATTACAATGTACCGTTCCTTTTCATGGCATTGTGTATGCTTCCATACAAACTTTGTGTTTAAGTGAAATGTGGACGCATCTCATTACTAAAATAGACCGATTAACAACAATGATGTAGTGTAAGTCTTTTTCATGTGCAGTGTGGTGTAGCGAGCCGCTCCTACTCTCCCCGCACATTTCACCCCTGAAGAGGATAATTTCCTCTGTGTTCAGCTGTGACTCATCCTCATTTCGCTCCCACTGTAGTAAAGAGAGATAGGTTTCCCACTCTTTAAAATGATCATATTTAAAGCACTCATAGCTGTGAAAAGCCAACTAAGACCTCTACTTTAGACAGCTTACCCTTTTCTCCATATTTACGTACATTCCCAGTATCATATTCACTTTGTCTGAATTACACCTTAACCATCAGTGTAATGCGTTAGCACTATGCAACTGAATGTGTAAAAACAAATGAATACAATATGGGGAAATACAATTCAAGTGTCATTTCAAATGTCAGTATGTATACAACTCTATAATTCAGTATCAGACAAAAACATATATGTAACTGAAGGTTATAATGAACATATTTACATTCTTTGTCTATGAAAAAGCAGGTCAGTTGGACACATGAGGTCCAAACCGTCTAATACTGATATTAACAATAAAAAATAAAGTTTAAGACTACAGTAGCGACAAGACTTCAGCACTAAAGATGCCTTCGTCAAATGGAGACTGCATTTGTAAAACTGTAAAAAAAAAAACGAAATAAAAAAAATAATAAAATCCAGTTCAGGCAAATTCCGGTGTTTCACACCGAATTGTGTCAGTCTGTGAAACAATATTATGGCTTCCGGGCAAGATTCCATTTCCCATGATGCCCCTCTGTTTTTGAACATGTCCGTCGGGCTTCCAAGGCTGCCACATCCCCAATCCGCTGCAGTGACTGTGTTTTTGGATGTCTATACACTGCGCGCTTGAGACAGAAAGCAAAAAGGGGAGAGCCGTGATTGGGGGAGAGTCAAAGTCAATCAATAAAGGAGAAGGCGGGGGTTAAGAAATGACGTCATGAGTGTCGCCGTTAGGCCGCGGCCTAACTGAAACGGGTGGGAGCGGCTTCCTGTAAAAATCTGTGGAGGGGAGGAGGAAAGGTTATGACTACATCCACCAAGTCCTGAAACACAAACACAACCACTGTATGTGTGATTATACAGCAGGTAGTTTCAGCAAGGCAATGGATTAGTCAAAGGCACATTGCACGCACATAAGCACGACTAGCTGTGACTTTGTGGTTGCTATGACGACTCCTGTGGTAACCAGGGAAGTAGATGGCAAATAATCTTGTTTTCCTAATCCTGTTTTTTTAATCTTTTGTATTCATTAGGGTTGGGCCGATCACTTCATAATAAGAATTGGATCCATATCTGTACAGTAAGCCCGGATACTCGTGATCGTATGATTGGACTTGGAAAAACTGGAAGTTCTCTACTTTCGCGTTTTTCACACTAATTTTATATGACAAAGTTTCAAACAGTAGAGGAACCCAATGAGACCAAACGAAACATGTAATTTGTCTGATCGGGTGACAATCGTACTCGGAAAAAAACGTATCAGATACTTGTGTTTCCCAATCTATTGGCTCACCCCTAGTATTTCTGTTACTTAGCAATGGATGTGGGCAGTCTGAAAAGTATTCTTCTAACTGTTGTATAAAAGCCATAATATTCTTGAGGATGCTCTTTACTATTACGATTATGGGAACTCTGGAGCTCTGCTTCGGCTCATACCTATTGCATCACCATCGTATCAATAATAACGGTGCAGATCACGTCCTCTCAGGTATTACTGCTATATTAAATTATGTAACAAATGTAAGCTGTAAAATGTAAGCCAATGTAACAAAAACGCATTAAGCTATGAAAATAACCCTAATCCTTTCAAAACAATGAAAATTACAGGATTTTATAGTCAGTATGAGCCTAAAACAATGTAAGCAACAAGAGACAGACATCAGCCATGTAAGACGCTGCACAGTGGTAAATGGGAGATGCAGGCTGGGGAAGAAATGTGGATGAATCTACAGACACACTGCTGTGTTGAGTTGATTAAGATGTCTGCCACCATGAAGGATCCACACACATTCAAAGGCATGCCTGATAAAATGCAGAGGAGAAGAAAAAGACAGTGATGTTGTTCTGTGATGCTAATTAACAGTCAGAACACACATCTTAAGGCAGACCGAGTTCAGTGTTTCCTCTGCGACGCCGCAGCAAGAAAACTACCACCACTGCTGTGAAAACTAAAAGAACATACGATTTCACCTGATTCCTCTCTAAAACAAGAAGTATAGCGGTAATATTTAGAGTATGTGATTTTTTTTATGATAAAGTATCCAAAGAAACATGTTTTTAGCATAGTGAAACCTGCACTAGAACCATAACCAGGTGGAACCAAAAATAAAATGACAACCAAAAGCACTACTGCTGCGTAAAATCACAGAGGAAACACCGAGTCAGTGCAGTGAATGAGTTAATCCACACCAAGACCGGGTTAGTGAATGGCTGAATCAGCTATATAATGAAGGAGTTAATGCATGAAACAAATGACATAGTTGTTAACAGTGAGGGATCATGCACAGCTGGACTTCGGAGGCAGCTTTACCAGAATGTCTTGAGTCCCCGAGAGGCTCTAGTTTTGGCAGCCTAGAAACTTTGGGTGTGGCCCATCCCACTAAATTGAGAGATACAGAGTAAAACAAACAAACTCCGGTCACGACAAATGCGGCAAATCCTGCAAATCAAGTCCAAAGTGACACTCATGCTCCTTTTTCATACCAGCAGTAGAAGAATGATCAGAAACACTGTGACAACTCCTTAATGCATCTGACAGCAAACAATCTTTATATTCTACACGATGAAAATGACTAGTGGAATTGCTGGTTTCAAGTTTTTATATCATTCGTCACATCATAATCATATCTGAAGACATGCGATGATCAAGTAGTACAAAATGAGACAAAGAAAACAAAAAAAAAAACTGGCAGAGGTTTCACATTATTTCCCTTTTCACCATCTTTCCCTCCTGCCATCACTTAATCCCTGTCTTTAAATTTCATCATCATCTTTGTCCTCTTACCTCTTAGAATCATCTAATAGTGAGTGTGTAGTGGAAGTGAAGTAAATGGTACTATAATCCATCTCTCCCTCCACCCCACTCTCCCTTCCCTTTCTCCCAGTAGTTGTCTTCCCTATCCGTCTTCCTTGAGACAGAGGCTCGCCCCGGGGTCCAGACTAACCTGGAGGGGGTGGAGGGGTGGGGCTCTCCGCCGGGCCGTCCTCCGTCCTCAGCGGGTCCACCCGGTGCTTCCTCTTCAGATGCAGCTTCCTGGTCTTCTTCTTGACTTGCTCGCCTGTGGCTGTATACAGAGACATTTGGGCATTTGTCCTCAGGGTTGACTAGACTAGATTTTCCAAAAATAAGTCAATCTTCAGTCAACAACGCATTCTGAAGTTCAAAATGGATCACGTGATTAATAAGCAAATGCAGGCAGAAATGAAAATAAGTTGACTGAATCTAGGTGATGTTGAGGAGACAGTCTCTTCCTGCCTCCTCCTTCAGCTTTCATCATTGGACCTGAGCGCAGTCCAACACACACATGCCGAGTTTTGAATTTATTCCCTTAACATATTGTGTTTTCTTACTGCGTATCTATCTTTAACTATCACATATGCCTTGGTCTGAACTCAATGAAGAGACTGGGACGCGTGTGGGACTGATGCTAAATTTGACTCGATGCCTCTCTTACCAAAACTTTGAAACATCTTGAACAAATAGGTGCTACAGTCTCTGGATATTTGCTCAATCATTTGCTTTCAAAGTAAAAACAGACTTCTTGCTTAACTTGTACAAGCTCCCATTTTCTCTCCATATGGTGCGAGGCGTGACCACATGCTGCAAGCAAATGCTCTTCAAAGCTGTCCACTACCCTCACATCTACACAGATAATTATTTTTTATCTTTTTTGTGTCACTTCCAAGGAAGTGTCTTGGCACCAGACACATTTTATAAAAGTACTGGTTGTAATAAATGCTGGTATAAAGTAATTTTTAACAGTTTTCATTTTCAAACACCGCATTCAGATGCAAACTAAACTGCAAGTCTCAAGAACTGAGGTGAGTTTGAAAATCTGTAAAGCCATGCAGGGACCTTTCCACACTCGGCACACGTACCGGCACTTTCTGGCGTTTGTCTTGCGTCATCTGGCTCTTCGTCGTTGTCCTCCTCGTACTCCTCTTCCTCTTGATCGTCATCTGCCTTCAGGCTATTGGCCCTGCACTCCTCCAGCTGCCTTTGCCTCTTCCTCTCCTTTTCTTTGTCCTCGGTCTGAATGGAACATGAAAGCCACAGGTCAAAAGGAATTATCACATGACCTCGGCCGTCAAATCAGGACTTGGGAGAAGGGTGTACGTTGCAGAGGATCCAAGCAGTGTAGAATACATGCTTCATAAATGGCTGTGACTCGTGTCCAGTTATTTAGTGATTTGAAGAGGTTTTTCTAATTTTGAGACAAAGACAACAGAATTATGCGACAGCTAAACACGAGTTTTACATGTGTTTTATAGACTGTAAATGTCAAAGCAGCTAATGTTAGTAAGCATTGGAGTAAAACACATCCATATTTTCATTTATGATGGATTATGATTACAGACAAAAGGCACAAACCACTCTTGTGTGTTTGAAACGTTTTGACATGTCAAACACAGAGTTATAAATTCAGCTCTAAGTGACCCAGTCCCAGGGTCCAGTGGTGGTTGGATGCTACAGTCACACACCTCATTGATCACATTGCCTATTGGCTGGAAGGGGCTGGGCATGTTCTCATCATCAGGCTCCTCTTCCTGGATCTGCCTGCCTTCACGCTCCGCCTCTTCCCTCTCCAGCCTTTCTCTGTGGACAGAACAGGTGTTGAGATGTTAACCTTTCATTATAATGAAACCTTCCTCCTCAGTGACGATGCTGAATTAAAAAAAAAAAAAAAAAGGATTTGAGGTCAGTGTACTTTAATTAAAAGGTGCATTTTTACAAATTGGTATTTCTACTCTTCAGTGGTAGTTTGATCTTTTTAGATAAAAGCAATATTCTATGTCTATGTATCTGTCTCCTCTTAAATTACTCTTACTTTAATCTAAGAAAGCCAGTAAAAATTAATTTTCCCGAATGTGTTTTGCAGACCGGAGAGATTGCATACATTGCCACTCTTGACATTTTGACATTTCAGATCCACTGCTCCCTTGTTTCATTTACCATTCCAACCTGACCATCTTCTTTCACCTGTTTAACTCACTCAACTCCCATCCTTCCCATCATGCATTTCTTTCCCGATCTGACTTACACTTATCTGCTCCAACTAGAGTAGATACATTCCACTTATCCATTATGAGTTAAACAGGTTTTATCTGCCACTCATCTCTCGTGTCCTCACCTCTCCTCTCGTATCCGCCGTACTCTCTCCGCTCTCTCCTTCTTGTCCTGGTCTTCCTGGGCGCGCTGCTCGGCTGTGTCTTTCTGCACACGCTCGGTAATGGCCTCGTAGTCTTTGGCAATGTTGCTGAGGAGCCAGTTCAGGCCATTCTTGATGGACTTGTCTATCTTCTTGCCATAGCCCAGGACTGCAGAACACGGCTCCTGGGATGGGAACACATAGAGAGATGAGCTGTTTTGAGAAACAGAAATGTATTTTCCCTAATGCCATCCTTTGATTACACAATGTGACCTAGTGGTTAAGGATTGTTCCATAACCGAAATGTCACAGGTACAATTCTAATCTAAATGCCAAAACTGTAAAATCCGGCTATTACAGAGACCATTCCATAACAGAAAGGTCACAGGTTCAATCCCTGCGTCTCAGGTCACAGTGTACATTCGCCGGAGACTGAAGCTACTTATTCCTATTGAAGGCTTAACTGATGAAGAGTGCGATATACGGTTGGTTTGACTTCTGTTGACAAAATGTACTTATTGTAAGTCGCTCTGAACAAGAATGTCAGCTAAACGCAGAAAATGTAAAATGTGGCTATTACTCTACTGTGGTTAATGGCTTAATGGGAGGAGCATGACATGGAGCATGGATAGGGGATGCATTCCAACTGGGGCCACCCATGCTAAATATCCAAGGTGTTTTGGATAAAAACATCCACCAAAAGGCCTATGTTTTGTTACACCATCCTTATGGAATATGTCATGAATGTTGGGTGTGTGAATTAATTTGAACGGTAGGAATGGAATGAACTGTTCTAAAAGAAATGAACCTAGCTCCTTATCTATATATAGCTGAAGACTCAGTTAAACCAAACGTCCTTAATGTCATCCAACTGCTGTTCAACAACAGGTGCAGAAACACTTACGATCTGACAGAGACACTTGTTCTCGTTCACGAGCTTCTCTAACGACAGGTTCTCAATAATGTCCGCCTCAGCCAATGCTCCCTCCTGGTCTTGTTTGTTGGCAAGCCTGGGAGCCAAGAGAGAAAACAGAGACGTCAGTGACTGTGGTAGTGCAATGAGCTGGAAGAGGATGTGCTAAAACATTCAAAGTTGTATAATTAGCTACAATATTTAAAGCAAAAAACAATACCTTTGCAATCCCTCTCCCAGCTGTGATAGATATTAAATCTAGTCTGTCTAAGTAACATTTTTCCTGTCACATAGCACAAAATGACCATAATCCATATTATATCTGTGGGAGCTTGATGAGGCTGTTGATCAATACCAATGACTCAATGAATACTTCACCAGGTGCTGAGATTTCTGGCTTTGAAAACTCACTTTCTGGAAAACTACGTACAAATACGTCTCCTGTTCTGGCACTCACACAAGCACAGGCTTTCCGGCGATGCGTGGGTGCTGGAGGACCTCGGCCATCGCCTCCCGCGTCTCCTGGATTCGCTGGACGTCGCTGGAGTCCACCACAAACACCACGCCGTGCGACTCCGAGTAGTAGTTCTTCCAGATGCCCCGGATCCTCTTCCCGCCGCCCAGGTCGAAGATGGTCACCTCGAACTTGCCCTGCTTCAGGTCGACCTTGGAGAAGCCCACTGTGGGAGCCACGTCCTGGGGACTCTCTGGGAGACAAAAAAAAGTATAAAATAAGCGGAGCAAAGGCACGCCATTAGGTCAATAAAACGCACATGTAGCTGACTTGGCGTAACAGTTAAAATACAAATAGAATGAGAAAAAGATGAAAAAATACAAATTTGTGAACAAGAGCTTTAACAATATACATTATGATATACAATATAACATGATATTGAATACTGAATACTTTTTACAGTAAAGTGATTTAGACAAAGTAAACAAGGTGGAGAACATTAAACTCAATCTTTCTATTATCTATTTATCTATCACAATAAAAGTTGAGCATGTTAGCGTGCATTAACATGGATAATGGGTCCGCACCTCCTTGGATCCCTCGGACCGTGGCAGTCTTCCCTGCATTGTCCAGTCCCACCATCACCAGAGTCACTTTCCTGTAAGGTGAGAAATGGAAAAAAACAATGACTACACACAAAGGGTACACACACTGAAAAGCCGAAAGCGCCGCACCGCTGCACACAGGAAACCCTACTGAACCAGTGGGGTCCAGAAGTCCAGGTCTGCTCCCGACACTTCAGTTGGAAGCGGGGCAGAAAGACAGCCAGCCTAAACCATGTGTGCAGCCTACAGCGCCCCGTAGCCAGCTGTGAGGCACCCAGGCTAAAGCTGCTACCCGGCATTAGCTCTAATGGGTAGCAGCCGGGTAGCAGCTTTAGCCTTTATTCTTTATCCAAATAAAGAATAAAGGCTAAAGCTGCTACCCGGCATTAGCTCTGATGACTCAGATGACTCAGATGCAACTGTGTAGAGGACAGAGATAAGCCGGTCAATATCTGAATGACCAAGACAACAATGGATATGTGCACAGCAGCCGACTGAATGAGTCAGCATCAGTCAGCTGGTGAGCTAATGCAAACATACTAAGAAAGACGGATGCACATGTGCACATGCGCGCACGCAAAAACACACACACCTGAACAGCAAGCTATAAGGGCCCCCACAAAGTTGTTGATGGTCCATGGCAAAGTTACCATCCTATTTTTAAGATCAAGATGTAACAAAAATTGTTTCCGAGAACAATACAAGATTTCCAACCAGATTAATTGGGGCAAAATTATTTTTTGACTATAGTTAGCCCCAACAAATCCATCACACACAAATTAAAATTTCCAGTCCGTACCCACGAGTGTAATATATATTTGCTCCCACATTCTACTCATGTACACTGGTCTTAGAGAAGTTGGAGCCACTTGAATGAATGATTCTATAGTTTAAAAAAAATCAGCAAGAAATTATTGTGTTTTCCACCTTTACAAACCCTTTATAAATATAATATAGTTATAACAACTACAAACCTTAAGGTTTAGGTTATGCTCCTAAACAAAGAGGAAAGGGACACAAAAGTACAAAACAAGGAAAAGGAGCCAATCCATTAGAGAACACACACTGAAACGAGACAAACTGCAAGACCCTAAACAGAGACACACTTAAAGCTAAAACACACACAAATCCTCTTCGTGTAGCCTACTTGGCAGCATACTTAACTACGACACCTGCGCCGCAAGGACATCAAGCGCACTATCCAGCTAACCGTCTTCTGGAGCCAAGTGGCCTTCATCAGGGAAGCCTTTCGATGTAAACCCCCGAACACTGAGATACTGACTGCCCCCTGTCCGCTAACCCATAACCCTCCGACCTCACTGCAAACCACTCACAGCAACAAGCTACAGGCAAAGACCCACTGAACAGACCTGTGGGATTAGGTGAGGATTTCTACCTAAGTCCAAAGGATCCGATCCCTTACAGTTACCACGTGGGTTAAGCAGTCTCAGCACATTTCGCTGGCCATCACACCCTGCTGCCTCACACTCAAGGTCTTACTACAGTTTTACATGCTCTTTCTCTGGTAACCCAAGGTGCTGCTTGTCACCTAAAAACAACTGCAAGTAGACTGAGAAAATAATGCGGTTGGGTTTCAGACAGGACTGGCCCACTGTCCATAAAAAATAGAGAACAGAAGTAGCATACAGGAGGCCAACAAAGACAGGCAGTGTTTCCTTTCCATTCAATTAGCTGCGGTGTGTCCCCCACAGCTAAAATGTAACTAAAATGAAAATTCATCATCTGGCCTTATTGCTCGATTTCAGCACAAAAAAAATGCCTAAATGTCCAAACAAGAGCCGTTCTTAAACTGCAACACCTAGTGGATCTGATCCTACATTGGGTCCAGAGAACCTGACATCAGGTAGCAAGCTAGAGTAATGAAGGATATAGAACGTGAGTCAGTGCCTAATTTTTTTACTCAGCTTTTGAAATATTGATGAAATAAAAAATAAAATTAAAAAAAAAAGATGTCTGACATGTCAAGCTTATCCACACAGCTCACTGTTAGATCTTCTGGTCTTTCAGCAGTTGTCATTTGAACATGTTTAGTCCAGAAGTGAGAATGAACTTGACTGGTCTAATAAATGTCAGAGTAACCAGCTGTAACTAATTGCACAAGGAAAACTGAAAACAAAAACTAAGATTGGTCGCATGACAGGTCACCAGTTTCGACTAATATTAGACAATGTTACTTCTTGCAAACTAGGGACTAAAATGTATTGGTAGGCTTACATTTGCCATTTGGAACTAACGTTAACTATGCATACTTTGACAAGGAGAGGGGAGATGGATGGGTAGGAGCTCCATAACACATACCTTGCAGGCTCACGCCAGCGTTTCAACCAATTGCAGCAATTCGCCATCAGACTAAACATTGCAGTCCAAGTCCAGATGACTGCAGTCAACTAGTCATCTAGCTAGGAACGTCCCACCATTAACCAGCCTTGTTTAGTGGTTAACAACTGGCTAGCTGGTCGATTTTTTACCTACATTGACTACATAGCTAGCTAACAAACGTTAGCATTACCTAGCTGTTAGCAGTTAACGTAACGTGTCAAATGGCTAGCGTAACCAAACGCTGTTGAATTAGATGGCCGTTGTCAGATGTTACCAAAACATGTTGTATTGAAATACGAACTCGTAATGTAAAATGACTTTGTGCTAACGTCGAAGCTATGGCTAACTTACTAGCGCTTACGTTACTTAGCAACCTAGCTGGGGTTAGCTAAAGCTAACCTAGCTAACGTTGTCAGCACAGCCAGAATTGTATATCAGTCATAAGACAAGCTGCATAAAAGTTATGCTTGGCAATTCAATTAAACAGATTTTCATAAATGGCCTAACATGTACTGCTAGCTAAGGTGACGTTAGCTGCTCGACCAACTAGCTAGCTTTCTACTTTGTTTATGCCGTCTTTTTCTGCTGCTAGGCTGCAGACGTGCGTGCGTCATCTTCCGTAATCAACAAATTTGCACCGCTGCGTCCTGATCCACTGGTGTGAGCGCTTGTTGAAAGAGCGCTCCCCGTGGACAAATATGAGCCCACACATTTATAATAGTATCTGTGAACATTGGCATCATGCCCAAATTATCCCGCTGGAGACCTTGTGCACTGCCAGCAGTCACCATTTGACCTTGTACATTATGTATCTGCCTTGTCAACTGCCTACCCAGTCGACGAAAAAATACTCATGTACAACTATTCAAGATAGCTAGGATAATATGCATTATTGTACGACTAAATTACAAAGCTATCCATGCACAAACCTGAAGTCTGACATAGCCTAACTTTCAGTGATACATTGTATAACAGCACTCCCTCTTGTGTGATATTGCTTAAATAAGTAAGTAAGCTGTATCTGTCTCATCATCATTATCTTCTGCTGGCTGCCTGCACTCGCTCAATTTAGCGCATTTTGCTGCATGCTATTGGACTGGATGCCTAAAGTTTATGGAAACATGATTAACATGATTAGCATACACTGTACCTCTTTTTTAAGACACAGCTGAACCTGTTTTTATGAAGTTGCATTTAACTGCTAACTTGTTACTGCTCTCATAATGCTACAGTAATCATCTTTATTTGTTTGCTGGGATCCAGTATCGTTTCTGAATTTTGCTGAATTGACATTAATGAGCCAATTGTCCTTTTGCCTCCAATTTGATGGTGTATTTAGCAGGCACTGAACTGATGAATGAAGTTTAAAGCCCATAGTGTAATTATCTTTTATGCATATTTGCATTGCTATGGCAATGTTATTGTTTCACAGTCTTGTAATATTTCTGTTAGGCTCAGCAGGTTTTAATGGAGCCAGCGGTGCAAGTCTGCCTTTTATTACAGCTGATTAATTATTTAATAAATGTTTGTTTTGTTCCTTTTACTTTACAGCCCTCTGTAAAAGTATTATAAAAGAGCTATGCAATAATTAATTAGTATTAGAAGTAATAGTTGTAGAAGTGGTATCTAGAAATGAATCCAACAGCTCTTTGTTTTAGGGTTCTATTTTCACTCTTTGTTGGACTTTTACTTCTTAGCCTTTTTAATTAATGGATTAAAACATCAATTACATGCCTGCTGCAGCATTTCCCTGCTCTTTATTCTGCCATTGTAGCACATTTCTGTTTTATTTCTAAAACATTTTTAAACATAATGGCGTCCTGTAGCTAGTTAAGTATGGATATTTAGCAGCGCTGTTATTTCATTTGAGAAATTCTGAAGCTCTTCTGAAGAGCTCTATGTTTGACAAATCACCTGTTTAGGTGTTAATAAATTGATACACCTTTGGGTCAGCTTTCAGTGTGCGGACTCTACTTTTGCTCCATAATGAACCAGCCACCAAAATCATGGTATTGCTGCATGGTATTGTAATGAGTAGAAATCTCCTTTCGGCTTTCAACTGGAAGATTCTGGCTCTGCAAGCGTCCTCCCTGCTGAAGCGTCCTTGAGCAAGACAGTGAACCCCTACCAGCTCCAGCAGCTGGTCCTGACCTCTGACCTCCCTGTGGAGGGGAGCAAGTGGAAGGAGCCTCCCCATGGTGGTCAGTCAGTTATCACATCCTTTGGCCACATGGAGGGGCTACAGGGTAGGCATGGCACAGGGACTTCATGTCTTAAGACTCCTCTGACGTCATTTCCTGCTGGCAAAGTCACCAAGCATGCTGGCAAATTCTCCAGCCTCAATTCAATTTATCAAATAGTAAACCAATACATAGGTTCCTTCCTTACCTCTGTTCAAAAACATATTATACAGTTTAACCACTCAACCCAAATAATGTCACTTTGTAGTAGAGAGAACACACTGAAAACTTCAAAGATTTCCAGGGGGAACATCCCAAAACGTCATACCTCCTTCACACTCACCTCACATTTACCGTCACCCCAAAGATAGCATATTAAACTGCAAACAGTCAATTGCACATGCTTTGATTCTTGAAGGCTGAATGGGATGAATGGAAATTTGAATAGGGTAATAAGTACACAAATTAGTCACCTATTCAATTAGAACTAGTAGGCTATCATAGCAACTAGCGAAATTACAATAACGACTAGTAAGTGGCAGAATACTGACTATAGCTATTTTTGTGACTAGTGCTTTTTATGTAATAACTGATAAAAGGCCTGGTAGCCTATGCGTAACTTAACGGAAATAGTATTAAAGCTAAGCAGATATCGACTATATAATGTTAACTAACTTGGCATTATTGCTGCATAGCTGCAGTAACGGCAAGCACACTCAAATCAAGGCTCGATTGCTCTTCTGCGCATGTCAGAGAGTTGGAGCAACAGAGCTCTACTTTGCAATGAGAGCATTGCGAGGAGCGACCCGCTTCATTTCACTATCGGTAAGACTTTGAACCCTTTTTAACCCCACATTTTTTTTTTGCACGGTTTCTTTATGTAACTAGCTGTTAGAGGAAAAGCCACAACAAGCCGTGTTTAACAGTGATTTTAGAACAGCTAAATGAGCCATCGTTAGGCACGATGCGAAACGGATTGCGTTTTAACAATAACAAAAAAAAGAACACACTCGCATTTTAAGTCCTAATTAAATGTTAATAAAATGTTATTTTTTCCACTTCCGATATAGTTCTTGCATAGCAGCTGAGCGACATGGTTGCTAAGCGACCCATAGGCCTAGTTTAATACATCCATGACCGGTATAATTGTGATTTTCGGTCGGCGTAATAATATTTAAAACAGCTGTTATGCGGTCAAATGTGTCGGTTGGGTTTATGTGGTGTTTGAAACAGCCTACACAAAATATGTAGATATGCTGGACAGATGAAACAACACCGAAGGAACAAAACTGTCCGCGACTTAAACTAGCCTGCCACGTCACGGTCAGCTGTAGTGCAGTTTTACCTGTCCTTTATTATCTCAGATTTGATTAGATTGTAGCTGTTGGGCTGCGTTTTCTTTTTTCCACAGCTTGCTTTGACGTCATTTATGATGGTTGTTATGACCTGATGTTTTCTGTCGTGCAGAAAGCTGTGTTAGATACTGTGGAGGCATATGGTATGTACAGTATATAGATTGTGTGACAGGATAGGTTACCATTTTGTTATGACTCTTATTTTGTCATGCCTAGATAGTTTTTTGTTGTGTACCGGAGGTTTAATGATATATGTAGTTGTGTCTAATCACTGTAACTATTTGTACACTGACACTATATCGGGTGACAGTGCAACATTCCTATTTGCACCTGCAACTTGCACAATCCCTTAATTTCTAGTGTCTCCACGAATCAACCCATGAATAAATCCCTTAAAAACCCATGATACTATCCTTACTTTTTTAAAGCTATGTTATTTTTAATAGATAATTAATGTTTACGTAATGAGAAACTAAGGACATTAGTATAAAAAATAAAATTAGCAAGAAAATGTATCTTAAAGTATACTACATTTATATTGGTTGTGCGAATTTTATATTTCCACATCCAGTGCTACTGTTCTGTTCTTGCTCATTGACTCTTCCCAGCTTTAATGTTGGTTGACAAGATTATCATTCACATCACATCAGAATTCATTATTGAGCTGCTGATTTACCCTGCAATAACAAAGTCCAAAGAGCTTCAGTGATATTAGACCTGTGTCTTGTACAAAGCTTAAAGTCACAGAGGTCACTTTATTTACCCTGCAGGGTTGACTGAGCACACTTAAGTGTTTTTCAGCACCACCCTGTTCACAAACTCCTCTACTCTGTGTTATTTTGCATGTGTTTGCCTCCCTGCTGCATCCAATGGCTGAACCAAATAACAGACTGATGAGTAAAAGCCTAAAAAATTGGGCTGCTTTTGTTAGAAGAGCCTCCATATTAGGCCAAAAGATCAGTTTGGATTCCTAGAAAAAAATCTTTTGAAGATGTTGTGTGACTGGAGAAAAAGCTATAGAAACTTGACTTGTTTGTATTGTATTTGTATTATGTTATGCAGGAGCCTACTATGTAGATTCCCATAGGAAAATTCTCCTTTCACTGGTTCCCCTGGAGCTGTTAAGCCTGGAGCTTAACAGACGGTCTCCCTACTCACTACACCACCCTGATACCCTGATATTTACTTATATTCAAGACCATTCTGCTTTATTATATTGTATGCAGTGAAAAGTGACAAGAAAGAGAAATGTGCAATAAATATGAGTACTAAGAATGTTGCAGGTGCCACCAGGATGCTCATCCTACTGTATTTTAAAGAATACACCAACACCAAACTTTTCTCCCCTGTTTTATTTTGCAGGTGTGCCTCCCCTCCTTCATCCACATGACTCACGTCTTCGTCTACGGCACCCTGAAGAAGGGGCAGCCCAACTACTACCGCATGTTCGACCGGGCCAACGGCGAGGCCGAGTTCCTCGGCTCGGCCCGCACCGCCGAGAAGCACCCGCTGGTGATCGCCGGCGAGTACAACATCCCTTTCCTCCTCAACCTCCCCGGCGAGGGCCAGCGCGTCGGAGGGGAGATCTACAGAGTGGACGACCGCATGCTGAAGTTCCTGGATGCTTTCGAGGGCGTTCCCACCATGTACCAGCGCACTTCGGTGAAGCTGGAGGTGAAGGAGTGGGTGGGACGGACAGACGGAGGGGAGACGCCGTCGCCGGGAAGCATCGTGGAGGCGTTTGTGTACAGCACGACCACGTACAAGCCGGACTGGACCTCGCTGCCCAACTACGAGAGCTACGACTCGTTCGGGGATCACGGGCTGGAGTACGTCACCAGAGAGGCAAGAGACTGATGTGGCCCGCTGCCGCAGGGCCTGCATGTCTAGGATGTGAAGGGCAGATCCGCCCCGAAGCACAGTTCACACGTTATTAATGAAAAACTAGAAACGAGACGAGCAAGGTGATCAAGACTCGAAACTATGCAGCTGCTCCACCCGCAGCCTGTTAGAGACGGATTTTCTGCCGTCAATGAATGGCTGAGCTCCATTCCACTGCATAGATAACAAATATGAAGCAGACAGTTTGCTCATATCTTCATAAGATCACCCTGGTTTCTGCCATCGTACAAACCAGCCTCCATTCACTGCCAATGGAGCAGGTCCAGATTGTCTCTCTTGAGCTGAGAATCACATTAAATAGACTTAAATATCTAGACCAAATTGTCCAACATCTTAGGAATAGCATGTTATTGGAATTCTGCTTTAGGGTGAACTAAAAAAAAAAAAATCTATGGCTAGTTATCGCTAAGGCAAGTATCACAGAACAGGAGTGTCAGGTTTGTTTACCTCCTGAATTCAGTTCTCTTACTCTGCGTGAGAGGCTTTAGGGGCTCAGAGCAATAAGATCAAGGTGGCAAAACTGCTTAAAAGTTGACATTAAAGATACAATCAACTGCAGTTTTTGCCTCCCGGTTCTTTTATTTACCTCAAAGCAACTTCAAATATCAAGTTGTCTTGATATTTGATCATGGAAATGAACTGGAAGGAGCTGTCAAAAGCAGGACCTAATTATATATTATATATTCATACCTAGGATACTTTAGTTTACGACCCAGTCCCAGTGACAGGAAGGTGGGCAGAAGCTCACCAAGTACACTTGAAGGATTTAACTTTAGACAATAATGTATGTTGTGGTAATGCACATATGTCATCTATCTAACATGACAACATATGACTCCATGGTGTCTCCAGGTCCTTTAAATAATTTAAAAAGGTCTTACATTGAATTGTCTCAGTTCAAGGCCTTGAAAGGGTTTAAGTACAGTTAAGTGTTGTACTTAAATAAAAGGACTTAGTGTTTTTTTTTCCTGTTGTCATTCAACCCAGACATTATATTCTGTTGTTGTTGTTTTTTTTTATCACATTTAGACTTAGCACATTCATTTTGGTTTTGAAGTTTGAAGATGATGGAGATGGGCACTACTGTGTGCCACACCTAAACAGGTTTCATGCCCACAATGAAATATGAGACAGTAAAAGTGCAAGGCAGTAGTTTAAGCATATTACATTTTTAAGGCATCAAAATGTAAAATCTCAACCTCTGCGATGAATGTCAGCAAGCTAGTTTATGTCACGACTTACTGCGGTCGTTCAAAACCCTTTACAGCCACTTTGACACTTGATTTATCAACAGCTAGCATTAATTCACAATGTTAATCCCCAGTATCAGGACATTTCGCTGGTCCCAAATGAAGGACAAATGCTCTTGCCTCCCTCAACAACCACTGTGGTCAAAGTGCCCTTAAACAAGTCTTGTACTCAGCATCAGTCTGGTGTTAACTGTGTGAAGCAGGGCTGCAGGCTCAGTCAAGTTTCCCTGGAAAAATAAAGGTTAGAATGACTATGTAGTGTTGGATGTCGTCGAACGAACCTGTGAATTTACTCTCTCAGGGTTTCTGACCAAGCGTGACGCATTCACGGTTCATCGTGATACAAGGAAGACCCATTACTTGTATCTGAAAGCCCATTCTGCGTGTTATTTACTATGCAGTGGAACTACACATGAACTATCAAGGTATCAACTGTAATTTTCCTGGTTTTAGATTCTAATGTTCTCTGTTAGTGTACTCAAATACCTATTAAACAGAGATTTCACACATGGCTTATCCTATCTCATGTGCATCCATCTACTTCCTTATTCCTTTCTTTGTACTCTAGCTGCACCCGTCCTTTGTTTCGCATGAATGAAGCGATTGCGACTCTCCCTCTATTCATGCCAGAAAGAGCTATAATGGGTGTTGTTGTCTTTATGCACCTGATAAAGTGCCAACATGCTACAGGTGTCCAATAGTATGCTTGCACTTTGGGACTTCAGGAGAGAGGGAGGAGATCTGAGGCTCTCAAGTAATTTGCTCATTTGAAAAACAGGTTCAGAAGCCAAACCAATACACTACCAGTCAGAAGTTTGGACACACCTGATTTGAATGTACTATGCTTCTCATTATCTTAAAGTCATTTTGATCTAAAGGCTTCTGCTTAAATGCTTGAAATGTATTTTTTAGACATATATAAATAGTGAAGTTGATGCCTATGTATGAATTTCTTTCCAAAGCCTTTGCCTTTCCATCAAGGCAAAGGGCGGCTGCTCTAATATCTATGCTATATCAAATTGGCATCCAATGCTATTATTAACATATGATACATACAGTATAAGAAATTACGCAATTTTTCATTATGGTTACAGCCTGAGAATAGAAAACACTCCATCAAAAGTGCTGTGGGGAATATTGCATCACCGTTGTACCCATAGTCACACTGTCAGGTGTTTTTGCAGATTTTTACAGAAAATTTCTGCTTTCCTGATTTTCCCGATAGTATCTCTCCTTTTGTGTGTTGTAATAATCCTAATCGCATCCTGGTTTTTGTCCTCATGAAAACTAGAGGAAAACTAGACTAGAGGAAACAGTTTCAGAGTCGCCTCCCACGCTGTTGTTGTCATATTAACCCAGTCTTTACTCATCTTTATTTAAAATAGTAAAATCCAGAAACCTGGAGGAATACAGAAGAGAAGATATTTGGCAATGAACCACTGAAATCTCTTTCGGCCCTGGAAGTAGAGAAAGTGTTTTGAAAACATTTTGCCCTCTTAAAGAAGGCAGACCTCACAGGAAAACAAGTAAGAACCAAAAGGAGAAAAGAACAAAGCAGAGGAGAACGTTTCACAGTGTATCAAAGTATTGTACAAAAGGTTTCCCTACAAAAGCAAAAGATGTGTGTCTTGTAATTGTGTCCAAACTAAGTATCACATTTATTCATCATGTATAGATTGTCATACAAACAAAAAATACTCTCATCACAGTGAGTGTGTTCACATGCACACAATATTCCACATTATCCTGGTATAGGTCTTATTCAAGATAAGCTGTTTATATACATCTTTTCTCCCTATCACAAATAAGTCTGTATACATGAATAATTTGAATATATAAACCACTGATAGAATAGAACAGACTGCAAAAAACAACAGTAACAGGATATCAGCATCTCAAATACTATTGATAAATCTCAGGTATTGTATTCAGGTTTTTCATAAGGATAACGTCTTCCCCAGGTTATTGTAAACAGGATGTGTTGTTGACTTGAAACACTGAATATTAAAGATCTGTTGGTGTGCATGTGAACGCACTCAGTGATGCAAACATAAAATAAAGTCAAAAGAGCAAAACATTGCCAGCAAGACTGTGCGCTGCTGCTCGCCCGGCGTAGAAAAATTACATTAAGAATTACATAATGGATGACTGCCATTGTAGAAAGATTGCCTCTAATCAGACACTAGTGGTGTAGAAAGTACTCTCGCTCTTTAAAGCTCTAAGCAGCGTGTGTGAGGAGGAGGAGGAGGAGGAGTTTGGGAAGTGGAGGGGACAGAGGTGAAGTGGGACGTCCTCCGACTGGGTGTGTGAACCAAATAACTATTCAAAAGTATCGATTAGTGTTGATTTGAATGCCCGTTGTGCGCATTCTGTGTCAATAGGGCTCTTTCCTGGAGTTTTGGCAGCTTGATATCCAAGTCTTCATTCATTCGGGTGAGTGTTTCTCTGTGGAGGAGTGAGGAGGGGAGCCGATCGGTCAGTAAAGGTCTTTCCTGGAGGTTGGCAGGGAGCGGCTGGCGGAGCAGGTGGCGCTGCGGATCACCTCCATCCACCTGAAGAAAAAAAAAAAAGGACAGCGGCTGCTTACTTGCAGAGTGACATAAATCGAGCGCTCCATACTTTTTTTCCCCCTGAATCCCAAGAACTGAAAATGCATTAAACGACTACTTTTGTGCCAAGTTTCCACCGCTAATGGGAGATGTACCTTTTTCAGCTCTTGATGCATTCATGATTCAAAACACAAGGCTTTCTGACTCCGGTGCTCACAGAACGCTAAACTTAAAGGTATGGTAAGGAAGGTTTTTACAGGCCCATTAAGATTAATTACCTCTTCACTAGAGGTTTCTGTTGGCCTTTTTACATGCCAAGAATCTCAACATCATACTACAGTGTACCATACCTCTTGATGGAGGTTAGAATCTCACTTAAACCCAAATGAAATTTGAGGAGCCAGAGTGGGAAGTTGCTTACAGTTACCCAGTGAGGGGGAAAAGAGGAACAAAACGGTTATGCAAATGTTCTTCAGCAATCATTCAAATTCAACGCAGAAGTGCAGTACCTTTCGAAGGTGTACTCGCTCTCCGATCTGAAGTAGTAGACGTGGGACTTGAAGTGGAGCTTGAAGACGTAATCTTTGTGGATGTTCTCCGACTCGGACGGGACGGTGACGGAGTAGCCCAGCAGAGGAAGGCTGGCCAGAGGGTAGTCGTCCTGCAGGAGGACGGGCCAGAGGGGGCAGGAAAACCTCTATCATGATCTATGTTATACATTTTCATCAAGCCATAGTTGTGCTGATTCAATGTCATTTGATGTCTCAAGTTTTCTGGTGTCAATAAGCATTATAATCACATAGCACATTACCCATGTCATGATGCATAATATTCTCATATCCTACTTTACAGACATAACTAACTCTGCCAGTGCTGCGTTCAAACCGCCACATCATTCTTATTTCATTTTAACTGCGTTCCTATAGGCTATATCTAACCTGGTGGGACTTGTAGAAGAAGAGGCTGAAGTTGGTGAACACCACCCAGAGTTTCTGCCAGCCGTTACTGTTCTTGAACTTCCTCAGCAGGTTACCGGACAGCTGGTTCTGGAGACACAGAAGAAGAGAGAGGAGAGGAAAAGGAGAGAGGAAACCGATTAAACCAAAGGATATACAGGGTTCAACAAAGAAACACACAACGTCGGTGATTCAGTTTTAGTGTTAAAACAGAAAAGAAGACAGGGGGGAGAGAAATGTGTCAGCTCCAAGCACTAATTCAATCACTAATCCTTTGGGACATTTTGGCACACAATTAAAAATACAACAGTTTCTAGGTTACATAATTTCATAAATCTATCTCTGTGCTACTGTCAGTGCAAGTATCCATTTAGCTGAGCCTTGCTTGCGCATAGCAGCGAGTAAATTCAATATGTGAAGCACTTTCCCAAGGCCCGATTTGTGGTAATACTTTTCATGGCCTTGCCTTTACAGTGAATTTGTTTGACTGGAGTGGATTTGGAAGTTTATGTGCCTTTGGAGGACTGGCTTCGGTCTTTCCTGGCGGCTGGCGGGGCGTTCCTTTGTCCAAGGATCCAGTAGCCTTGCTCATCAGCATTTTGTGCAATACATGGAAGGTTTTTGTGGAGAGAAACATGGTTCTCTCTAGATTTTTTTCTATACCTCTCCATTTATTACCAAAACAGGCACCATAGTCATCCCAGGGGGAAATTGAGAGACTTGTTTTGTTTATGGTCTATGCACTTCTAGTGGCATTTCTGGGTACAAAGCTAAGTTGTGACTATTGCAGTACCTCTCTACTCCAGCAGGTGTCACTAAAGGACAGGCTGTGTGCTCTGTACCAGCAGACCACAGAGAGAGGGACGGGCCCCTGATGTCTGCTGAGGGGCCGCTCTGACTCACTGGCCGGACTACTGGCCTCTAGCCACATCAGTATGGACGGACAGACAGACAGAGGTGAAGGTGGGCGGAAGAGTGGAAAGACAGACAAGAGGAGGTAAAGACAGAGAGATACAAAGAGATGGATTGGCAGAAAGAGGGAGGGAGGATAAGAGAGAGGACAAAAACACAGACATGAGAAGAAAAATAAGACAAAGGACTTCGGAAGAATGGTCCTTTGCCCGCAGAGAGATATAAAGAGAGGGGGAGACCAAGACGGTTGAAGCAGACCGACTGAAACACAGGCAGACAAATGCACACATCTAAACACACTGGACAAACGCAGAAGACCGGAATCCACAGCGACAGGCTTGAGAGAAAAAGTATGGGATGTGTGGAAAAACAGGTGGAGGGAGAGAAGGATTGAGACACACACACACACACAGACACAGAAACAACAGTCTGGGTACCTCCACGGCGACACTAAAGTCCACCATGGACACGCTGGTGTTGCGGTGCCAGCAGACGTGCACGGTGGTGTTACCACGGTGACCGTGGCGCTCCAGGGACGAGCGCGAGCCGCACAGCTCCTCCTCCGACTCCTGCTCCGCCCCTCCGTCCTCCGACAGCTCTGGGGAACGACGCACGGGTCAAATGTGACGGTTAATAGAAAGGAAAGGGCTAAAAGAGATGAAGAGATTTGTTTTTGAGATACTGACTGGTGAATTTTAAGGCAGCTTTTCTTTTCAAAATGGGTACATAGCGTTTTGGAATGAAAGCCTGCACACGATGATCAAATATTGGCACAGTAGAGATCCTGGGTTCTTACACAAGATTTGATATAGTGGATAAAATATGCCAGCAGTCTGTTACAGTAGTAAATAAAGTAAGCTTCCTTTTGTGTGTGTGAGTGGTTAAAAGTTAACATTGAATTTTTGGCAAACAGACTCTTTCATCAACTGTTGAGTGACTGGAAGATTAGCAGCAGTTTCACTTCTGTGTGTTCTGTATTTAGTTTGCTATTCTATCCACTAAATACTGGACACAAAGAGCTAAAACTGCTACCAATCTTCTTGTGGCACAACATTAAGTTTATAGTTGTCACACTATTACACTTGTGACCATTTATAATGCACAAGTATGAGAAAAGCTAACCAAGCTAGCATGCTACCACTCTCTCGATGCCTTTTAGCACTACAAACATATCAATTCTATATTTTAGAGTCTGTTGACAGCAAAGAAAGCAAAATATATGAAAGCAGACATGACTAAAATCATGATAGATTAATAACAATACACAATACATGTTTAGACTTAATCACAATCTAAAAATATGTGGTTTGGTCAGAAAAACATTAGCAGGGGACCAGTGTGTAACCTGCTAGCATGTTTTATCCTGTTGAATTTTTCTACTTAATGCCAGCCTTTCCGTGTGTATGTATTGTATAATATCATTACAGTGAGATGACACAAAAAACAGCTGGCAGCAAAAAACATTACGACTTGTATCAAATCTCTGCCATTGAAAACTGAGCCAAAGGACTGATCAAAGTCACCTAAATTTCAATACTGTGGTCAAAATATTGAGGAACACTATCCTTTTGTTGTCACTTGTAAGCCAATACTCAGTATCTATTTGTGTAAAACTGTACATAGCAGGTGCTTTAGCTAAGACACAATGGAGAGAAGTCAAGCCAAAGGTCACCAGGTGGAGGCTGTATGGAACAATCATGACAGGCATTTAAGATGAAGGAGGAGAAAAGAGAAGAGGAGAAAAGGGGGATGACAGCTGGGGAGGGGACCTACATATATCAGGTAACATAAAAAAAAACTAAGATGAAAGACAAACTGGAACAATTCAACCATATTATTCATATACCAGGCGCTGACAGCAGCTGTCTGTCTTGTGAGGGGAAAAGAAAGGAAGAGAAGGAGTGAAACATATCCTCCCTCTCTGTGGGAAAGGCAGAGTTATGGAAACCATAGGAATATGCAAGCGCTCGCCTGTTCATGATCCAGTTCTCTGTGATTTAAAAGGGCAGAGAAAAGCCTCTTGATGCAAGTGAATATCAATAAGTTATGAACACCACCAATGTCCCTTGTAAACCCATTCCTACAAACACCAGTCACTGAAATAACATAATGTAAGTTAGCAATGCAAGCAAGCGTCACATTAACTTCAACTAGGAGACTTTGTGTGGGTGATAAGTCCCACTGGGTAACATTTCCATAAATAACTGTTCTCTGGAATTTTGTTTATGACCTATTTCCTCTCCTGCTCTATGTTTCTGGGCCCCATCAGCTCTCACTGTGTCTAGAACAGGTACAACAGCTCAGACAGTCCCTCAAAGCTGAGCCGCTATGCTATCTGGGGACGGCAGTAGCCTCCAGGTTAAAGAAGCAGGCTTGAGAGTTTTCTGGTTCAAATATATAGAATATATACAGTATGTATACATAGTAGCGCTGAAACGATTAGTCGATTAATCAATTAGTCGGTTGATTTTAGTCATTAAGTAAAAATCCCACATATTTGCTGGTTACAGCTTCACAAACGCTAAGATTTGCTGCTTTTCTCTGTTTCATATCAATATATAATGAATACTTTGGGTTTTCTTTAGCTGCTGGTCAGACTAAGTAAGCAATTTGAAGAATCACTCTGGACTCTGGTAACTTGTGGTTAATCAATTAATTGAAAAAATAATCGATAATGAAAATAATCCTTAGTTGCACAGTAGTAATGTAGTAATGCACAGTAGTGTTTCTTGAGAAGAGAAATGTCAAACACTATGAACAGGGCTCCTACACTCACTTGGCCATTGAATTCACAGCTTTTTTCCCAATGGCTTTGAAGATCTTGTATGGTGAAACTCAAGGACTCAAAATAGTTTTGGGGTAAGACATGACATTGGTCAAAATTAGACATCATAAAGGGCTCATTTTTCATCATCATCATCATCATATCTATCACATGGTTTTCCTCAGGATGTGAAGTGTTGATGCTAGGTACAGAAAGAGGTCAAGACAGCTGAGGCATATTGATGAATTTAGGTGCTATATTTAAAATAATTGTGGCTTGCTTAGGAGTTTGTCACTCACACACACACACACACCACAGACTTACTGTTATCAGAGAGGCTGGTGGAGAGCAGGTCAGTGTGGGCGCTGCTGCTCTGCTCTGCCAGGTCAATGGCCATCCTGATGTCCTCCACCCACCTCTCCATCTCTGACGCACAGCTGGAGAGGGTGTGAGAAAGGTTTTTTTTAAGGTAAAATGATTTCCTAATGTAAAAAATGTTATCTTCATTCTGTGGCAATATTGTTCTCAACTTTCATACCAATAAAGCACGTTGAATTGAGATAGCAAGAACAAGAAAAACAGAGAGGGGGTGGAGAAAGAGAGAGAAGCAGACACACACACACACACACAGAGATCGTTTTATGTCAAAATTGTTTTCTGATGTAACAATGTTGATCTTTTGTCTTCAAGCGGTGGCAATATCGTTCCACGCTTCCTCACTCACGCCAATAAATCTTACTCAATTGAACACTGAACTGAGATAGCGAGAAAGAAAGAGACACCGAGAGAGAAGAGAAAGAGAGAGAGAACGAGAGAGAAATAGACCTACAGAGAAAAATGCATCAAAGAAAGAGAGAGAGATGGGAATGTGAAATAGAAACCAAGTGCGAGAGTAGATGTGAAAAAAGAGAGAGAGACAGAGATGGAGCGGCATTAAGCAAGAGGATGTGAGAGAGGAATAGAGATGAGGATAGAAGAAAATTATACATCCAGCATATATATATACTGTATATACTTATTCACACAATGGACAGTCAATCAGCACAACCTTCATTATGCAATTCAGTCTCTACCTTTACAACCATGCAGAGATAAAAGTTTTTTAATCAGTGAATGAGTAACAGGGGAATGGGAAATAGGTCACACAGTCCAACTTAATTCAAGTGGCTTGGGTCCTGTATGAATCCATATTTAATGAGACTGACCTGTATTAATCTTTCAGACAGTTATTCTTAAGAGCATATGGCATCCATTCATAATGGATGGCACAGCTTCAATTCAAAGCAATTGTTTTTTGGTCATGTTTAATTCAGTTCATTTGTTTTTTTTTTTCATTCTTGTGATGGTTCCACTCTAGTTCTTATATTTAATTCCTGCATTTCTTTCATTTACATAATTTTTTTTTTTTTTAGAAAATGCTATATAAATTGTGCCATTATTATTATTAGTTTATTCATTATGATAATCGGGCTGAGATGCTCACTGTGGTTTAGCTCAAGGGTGTGTGTGTACGTGCACTTATTTCTGTGTATTTCTGTGTGT